>NC_136263.1:89259783-89337283 GCF_964187855.1 Myxine glutinosa | reverse complement strand
TCAGGACAAGAAAGCCTCTAAGCCTTTTAAGTGATGAAATCATTGAGCACCACAGAGGAAGCACACCAGCCTATAACAGGAAGCTGTTCGCCCTTGCCAAGGCAGCCAGGAACTCATGAGTCACCAGACCTCATCCGGACCAATCGCCCTCACTCATACTCTAAGCAATAACAGAATCCCCGGGGCTGCTGTTGAGTCTTTCACAAGGTCAGCACCATCACTGTCGGACAAAACCTGCTGGTAATTCCACAAATCGATGTCCAAGGCCAAGTTCAACTCATTTTGCTCAGTACACCTCAGCTCATAGAACAATGTCTTAGAAAAGCACTTCATACCTGGGAAAACAGAACAGAAAGGCATTTGCAGAGAATTCCACAGGATTGCTCTTTTATTATTTTCCCTCTGGATGGAAAACTACAAGGACGAGTGAGGCTTATATTAATGGGGTATTAGTAGGACTCAGGAAACATAATGGAAAAGGCTATGCAGGGTTAATGTTAAATTCAAGAGGAGAGAAACCTTTGTAATTGTCAACAGCAATGGAAATGGTGGTAGTTCTCTGGAGGCAGACAAAAAAAGCAATGCACAAAGCAGACAAAAATCAGACAAAAAAGCTATGCGAATCTGTCGTATCACGACTTGTCCACACAATGGGCGAGACGTCACCATAATGTCTTCTTCTCCAACCTTTTCACCTCCATGTTACAACAAAAATGCCTGCTCGAGCACTTGTAGAATATTGGTCATGTGAAGATCATGTAATCAGAAAATTACTCTTCTTCTTCTTTAATGGCCACAATTATTCCCACGTTCTTGTGGGGTTGACTAGGGGAGTTTTTTGGCCCAAATCTTTCATGAATCTGCTTCCCAGGCCTTATGATGGCAGATGGGATGCCAGTTTAACGTCCATCGGAGGAACGTCTCACACACACTGATGAATCACTCTGCCTGTGAAGCACCGGGATGACAGTTGTTAGCTGGGTCTAGATTCGAACCCAGGCCAGAGAGCTTAGAGGGGAGTATGTGCACCAGGCCTGCCAGGCCCAAATCAGAAAATCAATAGAAAGCTTAAATTCGGATAGGTCAAGAGGTGAACCATGGTTTGTACATTAAGCTCAAAGGACATGACTGAGAAAGATGATGCAATCTGTCATGGAAGAGTGCGCTCCAACTTCTCCACACTCGCGGAACAAATAACTCTCGGAAACACGACCCACTTTTAATTCCATACGTGCTGTAAAATAGCAACATATATGGTCATCCTGTGATCTATGGTCATGCATGTAGTGATGGCTCCAAAGAAACTCTAAAAACTGAAAACAAAACACAACTCCTTCCTCCTCTTCCTCCGGCCCCACAATTACAATTCCAAGCTTGCTTCTTTCCTTTCCTCTCAATTGGATGTTAAACCCAAATCATTGAACTTTTTGAAGCAAATGCACACGTTTGTTTCCAATGAACATTTTTGTCAATGACAACCTACATCAAGAATAAAAAATACAATCAATAAATGGGACACAACAGCAGCAGAACATAATATCCACAAAAAGCCTCTCGCACTGATCATGTTGCCAAGATGAATGATGAAATATTAACAGGGCAAGAACAAGCAATAACATCAGGAACATAGAAACAGCTCTCTTCACATATAAACCACCTTTAGAGGCCATTTTTCCCCGCAAGCGGGGGTTGGCCTTTTTCGGGGACCGTGGTTGTTGTTGTTTTTCGGTCCCCTTTTTGAAGCAATGTTTTACGGCCGGATGCCCTTCCTGCCGCCAACCCTTTTTGTCGCCTTTTACGACAAGCAGGGAATTACCAGTGAACTGGCTCTCTTCACATATATCGAAAGGAAATTGATTGCTGCAGTCCCTTTAAGCAAATCACAGAACGCATACACATACTACCTTGATGAGAGAGAGAAGTGAACATTTCCTTATCCACGTACGATTTCAGATTGAGAATAAATCACAGGACCCACCACAGGTTCACACACACATGTTAGATGCAAAAGTAAAACTACCATGACCATTCCTGTAAAGATGAATATGTCAATGCAGGTAACCCTGTAGTTATTTGACTGAACACATGTCTGCATGCATGGTTTTCCATGAGTGATATGGAAGCCTGAAAGTAGCTTAGGAAATGCCAGGACATCTGTGGAATGTCTTCTGTGAATCCTGAGCCGGTTAGTTGTCTGCTCTTGATTGCTAACGATTGCCAACCCGAGTTTGATTTGGCCAGACAACACCATGACAGTATTGTTGCGGCAGAATACCTGACAATTTGCAATCCGCACATGGCAGGTGTGGTAACCATTGCACCACAGTTCAATTGCTTGTTTTCTTCAGATATTTCCCCCACCTCAAGGTGAGTGTGAAACACGCAATATATCCACCCACGTGGGCTCTCACTATGACGATGCCATCCAGCAACAACACCCGGCAGAAATATTTCTCACACAACTGCTATTTCCACTGGCAGCTTACAGGCCACAACTACAGCCTACCATGCAGCAATAAGTACAAAAAAAGCAGCAATGAGATATCAACAGCAAGCTTTACCAATGCATATTACCATTGGGTCTTCGAAGAGAAGAAGGTAAGAAACTACGCACCACCACAAATTTTACGATGCTCACATATTAATCTCAATCCAGTAGCTTCTTCTTTGAGTGAATGCACATTGTACCAGGATTCAATTGTGAATTTGTTATGACTAGTACACCCGCTCACTACGGGAGCGGCAGGGGGAGTCATGTTGTTATCCTTATTATTATTATTGCCAATTATTATTACTATTACTTCTTATGTTACATTACGTCATTGAAAAGATCAGCACATGCATGACATTATAACATGTTACATCAGGTCATTGAAAGGATCAGAACATGCATGATATTATATGTTAGATCAGGTCATTGAAAGGATCAGAACATGCATGACATTATAACATGTTACATCAGGTCATTGAAAGGATCAGACTGCACATGACATTATAACATATTAGATCAGGCCATTGAAAGGATTAGACTGTACATGACATTATAACATGTTATATCACGTCATTGAAAATATCAGACTGTACATGACATTATAACATGTTACATCAGGCCATTGAAAGGATCAGACTGCACATGGCATTATAACATATTAGATCAGGCCATTGAAAGGATTAGACTGTACATGACATTATAACATGTTATATCACGTCATTGAAAATATCAGACTGTACATGATATTATAACATGTTATATCAGGTCGTTGAAAGAATCAGACTGTGCATGACATTATAACATGTTATATCAGGTCATTGAAAGAATCAGACTGTGCATGACATTATAACATGTTATATCAGGTCATTGAAAGGATCAGACTTCACATGACATTATAACATGCTATATCAGGTCATTGAAAGGATCAGACTTCACATGCCATTATAACATGTTATGTCAGGTCATTGAAAGAATCAGACCGTGCATGACATTATAACATGTTATATGAGGTCATTGAAAGGATCAGACTGTACATGACATTATAACATTTTATATCAGGTACTTCCACACACTACGGGAGACGCAGGAAGGGTCGTTCCTCTTTGGGGTATATAGATTACAGTCGATCTATGGTCGGATCTCAAGAACATTGGGTGTGTGTTCATTTACCAAGTTTCTTGTGAAGAGATCGCCAAGTGGTTTAAGCATTTGAGCAAGCACTCCATTCAAAACCGTTAAGGAACGGCTGGCTTGGCAAGCGCTAGCTAGCTGCTTGGTAAATGAGCACAACCTGGGCTTCCTCCCTTTCAGTTTCGTATCAAACAGCAGGAGCGAGTTTCAAAAGTTCGCTTCGAAAAATGCCACGGTAGCGGCAGAAAGGGCCATGTTATTACCCAACATTTGTGGTTTATATAGAGTACAGTAGATCTTCGCTCAGTTCTGCAAGTAAACCTTACTTCACGGATGTCGAGATTCCTCCAAATTTCTTCATTTAGTGTTATAAAGAGAATTATCGACTGTTTGAAAAGCAAATCATACGTGTTTGTGGTTTATAATATTTTTACTTCCTGTAGAAGCCGTTGTGCCCACGGAAACGCCATTATAACTATTACTATTAGCTATTTATACACGTTATCACTGCAGGAAAAACGGCTTGGGGAAGTGGGACATTATTAGTATTAACTAGCCGAAACCCGTGGAACATCCACGGAAGGGAGGATGTGGTGTATGGATAGAGTGTACCATTATGGATGGCATAGGTGTTTTGCTTGTCCGAGTAAGAGTTAGGAAGAAAGATGAGAATGAAGAGTGCGTATATGAACAACGATCGCCGACACCGGCACAAATGCATGCTCTGTATTGTCCACTTAGTGGACGGCTTGCTTTCGCCTTCGCCTGTCCAATCAGCGGACGGCTTGCTTCGCCTACGCCCAGCAGACGCCAATACGATGGCGTCGTAAGATGGCGTCGTATCGGCAGTTAATCTGATGCTTTTGGGCCCCAATGTCGGCTAATTCAGATTTTTCGAGTATGGCTGTATGTGATAAACAAAGAGTGCGGTTCGTAGATCGTAAATCCATTAGTGCGGGGCACTGGGTGTGGCGTAAAAGGGATAACAAAGTCGAGTCCTTACGCTATTATTATATATATATTGTTTTGTAATAACATTAACATTAACAATACGTATTAACAATACGCGTGGGTAACAATACGCATTCTACCTTCTGAAACCCATGTAATAACATTAACAATACGCGATTATCATTAATTTTGTTATTGAAAGCGTCTTTGGAAAAACACAACGATAAATCTTCTTCTTTGGACAAATGCCACGATAAAGCTAATTTGACATTGATATACACCTCAACACGCAACCCATTGACGGCAATGGCGAGGAAAACTCGCTCGAGGGAGAAAACCCCCTTGGGGAGGGGGGCAAATGAATGCGCTACAATCTTCATTATGTAACCCTTCGTTTGGATACTCGTTTGGATGTAACCCATCCTGTCAAGTTTGGTTGAGATTGGATAAGTAAGGACGGAATGTATTGGCGTCAAAAATTCATCAGACAGACGGACAGACACAAATGGCGTATTTTAGTATGATAGTGTGATGATGATTGCTGCACCATTGTTGAGGCACAGCTGTGCGGCTGATTCAGTGTTATTGCGTTAAGACAAGAAAAATAGATTTGGCCAGAACACGAACACACACGAACACACACACACACACACACACACACACACACACACACACACACACACACACACACACACACACACACACACACACACACACACACACACACACACCTGAAACTTGCAGACACACACACACACACAAACATACAAACATACACACACACACCTGAAACTTGCGCGTGCGCGCGCGCACACACACACGCACACACACACACACACACACACTCAAACACACACACAAACAAACACACACACACACACACACACACACAAACACACCGATTTTTGAAATTTAATTTAATGTCCACCAGCAAATGCTAGCAGACAGAACTATGGGCAAAACGTCCCTCAAAGAAATGATGAAGCCCCAAATGATGCAACTCCCTGCCTGCGAATCACCAGGATGATAGTGTGGCGGACACGAAAGCTCACTGGCGTGAGGGCATCATTCCACGCACCAAGTGGGGGCGGCCACACCCGAGGGGTAGGCGTGGCCGCGGGATATACACCGGGCGCGCGCCAGTGCTACAGTGAGCTCTTTTAATAAAGACTCTTAAACTCACCGCTTTGTCCGCTTCCTTCTTGTTGTGCAAGCAAGCGCGCATAGCACCACGCTTCATTTGGTGACCCTCCGACGTTCTGGTCAGCCGTCGCTGACCACCCGAATATGCCATCGCAATGGCAAACAACGCGGTCCAAATGAAACTCCCCGAGTTCTGGGAGACGCAAGCCGAAGTCTGGTTCTTGCAGGCAGAAGCCCAGTTCCGACTTCGAGGCATCACAGTGGACGAGACCACGTACTGCCACGTGGTCGCTTCCCTCGGGCACGGCACGGCCGGCCGCGTCGTGTCGGTCCTGAGGAACACACCGGCCGACAGCAGGTACGAGGCAATCAAGCGTCTCCTCCTCGCCACGTTCGGCCTCACGGTGGACGCATGGGCCGACCGCCTCCTGGACCTCCCCGAGCTCGGTGACACGCGACCGTCGGTCCGCATGGACCATATGCTGTCGTTGTTAGGCGACGAAACCCCGAACGCTCTTTTCCGGGCGTTATTTCGATGCCAGCTGCCGGCACGAGTCCGCCTCGCCTTGGCCGGTTCTGTGACGACAGAACCCCGGGCTCTCGCTGCCGAAGCCGACAGGTTCTTCGCGGCTTTGGACGCGCAGGCGAGTTTTGGCGCGGCCGCTGCGCATCCCGAGGCTGACCCTGATGCTGATGCAACACACCTCAGGGATCCCGAGGCTGACGCACGCCGCGTGGCCGCCGCCACGCCACGCCCACCACCGCCGCAAAAACCGTGGCCTCCGCCTTCGCCGCAAACCTGGTGCCATTTCCACGCCAGGTTTGGCCACAAGGCGAGGAATTGTTGCCCGCCGTGCTCATTCGGCAAGTCGGGAAACTACAAAGCCGGCACTCGGTAGCGGCCCTGAGCGTCGGCCATTCCGGCAGCCTTCTTTTTATAACGGACACCTTGTCCGGGCGCCGTTTCCTATGCGATACGGGGGCACAGGTGAGCGTTATCCCTGCCTCTACGTCCGACAAGCACACCGCGGGCCGGGGCCCCGCGTTGCTTGCCGCGAACGGAACACCCATACGCACATTCGGGAAGCGCTGCCTCTCCCTGCGGTTCAGAAGGCAACGCTTCGAGTGGACGTTCGTAACCGCTAGTGTCTCCATGGCACTACTCTGTGCAGATTTCCTCTGTGCACATGGGTTGTTGGTAGATGTGAAGAACAGACGTCTCGTCCAGGCTGAAACGTTCAGCTCGCTTGCTTGCGCATTGAGCAGCTCGTTGAGCGGCTCACTGAGCAGCTCACCCAGCGGCTCGCCAAGCGGCTTGCTGAGCGGTTCGGTCCCGGCGAGGTTAGTTTGTACACTTCCGGCAGCGGACGACTTCACCCGCCTCCTCGCCCGCATCCCGGCCCTTACGCGGCCCACCTTCTCAGCGGGGGCCGTCAAGCATGGGGTGGAACACCACATCCCCACCGCCGGGCCACCGGTCTACGCCCGGGCACGCCGCCTCGAGCTGACGAAGCTCGCGGTGGCTAAAGCGGTGTTCGCTATGCTGGAGCGGCTCGGCATCGTGCGGCACTCCGAGTGTGCTTGGGCGTCGCCGCTTCACATCGTGCCCAAGCCCGGCGGGGGATGGCGACCGTGCGGGGACTACCGGCACCTCAACGACACCACCACCCCCGACCATTACCCCGTCCCCCACATCCAGGACTTCTCCGCCCGGTTGGCGGGCATGTCCTTCTTTTCGAAGGTGGACCTCATACGCGGCTACCATCAGGTCCCCGTCAGGCCGGAAGACATCCCGAAGACGGCGGTCATCACGCCGTTCGGACTGTTCGAATTTCTTCGGATGCCCTTCGGTTTGAAGAATGCGGCTCAGGCGTTCCAGCGACTCATGGACAGCGTCTTGCGCGACTTGGATTTTGTGTACGTATACCTGGACGACATCCTCGTCGCCAGCGCATCCCGCGAAGAGCACCTTCACCATCTCCGCACGCTCTTCGAACGTCTGGGCCAGCATGGCCTGATCGTGAACCCCGCCAAGTGCCGGTTCGGTGTCGCTGCAATCGACTTTTTGGGGCACCGCGTCACCAGGCACGGGGCCGTCCCCCTACCGGCCAAGGTGGAGGCAGTGAAGAGGTTTCCGCGCCCCCGCACGATCAAGGGGCTCCAGGAGTTCCTGGGCATGGTGAACTTTTACCATCGGTTCCTGCCCCGCATCACCCAGCTCCTGCGCCGCTTGCACGAGGCCCTCCGAGGGAAGCCGGGCAAAGGTGACGTTACCTGGACCGCGCAGATGGACGTGGCGTTCGCAGGCGCGAAGCTCGCCTTGGCTAACGCCACCATGCTCGCGCACCCGGCGCCCGATGCACCGATCGCCCTCACCACCGACGCCTCGGACTACGCGGTGGGCGCGGTGCACAAGCAATGGGTGCGTGGTGCTTGGCAACCGCTGGCGTTCTTCAGCCAGCAGCTTCGCCCGCCCGAACGCCGCTATAGTACCTTCGACCGCGAGTTGCTCGGGCTTCACCTGGCGGTCAGGCACTTCCGCCATCTGCTCGAGGGCCATGCGTTCACGGCCTTCGTCGACCACAAGCCACTGGCCTTCGCGATGGGCAAGGTCGCCGAGCCGTGGTCGGCCCGGCAGCAGCGTCACCTCTCGGCCGTGTCCGAGTACACGACGGCCATCCGGCACGTCACGGGGAAGGACAACCCGGTGGCGGATTGCCTTTCCCGGTCCGTCGCCCACGCCGTCCACCTTGGCATCGACTATGCCCGGATGGCGGCGGACCAGGCCGCCGACCCCGGCGTCCAGGCCTTGCAGACCGCCGTCACGGGCCTCCGCGTCACTGAGGTGCCATTCGACGGCGCGGCCCTCTTGTGCGACGTGTCCCTCGGGCGGCCTCGCCCCATCGTGCCCACGGGCTGGCAGCGCCAGGTGTTTGACGCCATCCACGGCCTGTCCCACCCGGGCATGAAGGCCTCCCAGAGGTTGGTCGCCGACAAGTTTGTCTGGCATGGCCTCCGGAAGGCCGTCCGCGGCTGGACCATGACGTGCCTCGTGTGCCAGCGCGCGAAGGTGCACCGGCACACCCAGGCCCCATTTGCCCCGTTCACGGTGCCGGAACGAAGGTTCGACCACGTACACGTGGACCTGGTGGGACCTCTGCCCCCCTTGCGGGGTTTCACCCATGTCCTGACGATGGTGGACCGCACCACCCGGTGGCCGGAGGCCGTGCCTTTGGCGGCGACGACGGCGGCGGACGTCGCACAGGCGTTCATCGCCACCTGGGTCACCCGGTTCGGCGCCCCCTCAGACATATCGTCCGACCGCGGCCCCCAGTTCATCTCGGAGCTCTGGGGGGCGGTCGCGCGGGGGCTCGGGGTCCAGCTGCACCGGACCACGGCCTACCACCCCCAGGCCAACGGCCTGTGCGAGCGGTTCCACCGCTCGTTGAAGGCCGCGCTCTGGGCCACCCTCCGCGACGGCGGCTGGGTCGACAGGCTCCCCTGGGTCCTGCTGGGCCTCCGGACGGCGCCCAAGGACGACCTGCGCGCATCCGCGGCGGAGTTGGTCTTCGGACAACCGCTGCGGGTGCCGGGCGAGTTCCTCCCCGACCCCACGGCACCATGGTCCGCGGCGCAGGAGCACTCCGCGCTGCAGGAGACGGCCCGGAGGTTCGCCCCGGTACCGACGGCGCACCATGGGCACCAGCCTACCCACGTCGCCCCGGAGCTTCGCACCGCGGAGTACGTCTTCGTCCGGCACGACGCCCACCGGACACCACTGCGGCCCCCGTACGATGGGCCTTTCCGCGTGCTGGAGACCGGGGTGAAACACTTCACCTTGGACATCGGCGGTACTCCCGACCACGTCTCGGTGGATCGCCTCAAACCGGCCCACCTCGACGTGGACCACCCACCGCCGGTGGCTCGGCCCCCGCGTCGGGGCCGTCCCCCTGTGGGCGGACCCCCGGCACCGCCCAGGCCTGCCGGCACGCCACCCCCCGGTCCTGTGCCCATCCCGGGTGCAGCCGGAGGCATCCCAGCTGGCATCCCTGCACCCCGGACGCCGCCGGTCGCCAGAGGGCGCTTCGGCCGGGTCATCCGTTTGCCCCGCAAACTGGCCCTCCAGGTGCGCGGGAATTCTGGGGGGGCGCGTGTGGCGGACACGAATGCTCACTGGCGTGAGGGCATCATTCCACGCACCAAGTGGGCGGCGGCCACGCCCGAGGGGTAGGCGTGGCCGCGGGATATACACCGGGCGCGCAGCCGGGAGCGCGCCAGTGCTACAGTGAGCTCTTTTAATAAAGACTCTTAAACTCACCGCGTTGTCCGCTTCCTTCTTGTTGTGCAAGCAAGCGTGCGTAGCACCGCGCTTCAATAGTTTATTATCAGGTTAGGAAGCAAAATCAGACTAGACAACGCAAATGTGTGTGTGCTACCTCTGAGGTATCCTGTGATTAACACAGCAATTGTACCATGCTATACACAAAATGAATGGATTGTTACAATTTAGCCAATATTCTCCATTCTAATGATATTTAAGCCAACACAAATCAGGTCAAATTATTTTATAACACATTTAGGCCTTAAATATCAATATCAATGGAGGTCAAGACACTATAATCAAACAACAATAAGTTTTTGACCTTGCAGTAATATATTTCACAAATAAGGTATTTATTTCTATTTTGACTGAAATGACTTGGTCTTTGTATAAGATATCTACATATGCTCTATTCTTTAGAATTTCAGAAAGTAATGCCTTTCTTTTTAAAAGAGATTAGCCAAAGTGGCCTAGCTAGTAAGATGCAACCGTTCTGCTGCGGCCTAGCTCATTCTGTCACAGGCATAGCTGCCCTCTGCCCTCTTTGTGCACAGCAGGACAATGGGAGCGACATCATCTCTGGGGGGACCTGCTGGCTGCTGGACTTGTAATGAGGGCTCTTGGGACACATAATTACCCACCTCTGCCAAAGCATGAATGAGAAGCTTGAAAAGGGAAGCCAGGAAAGAGCAATTAGCAAAGAAAGCTGAACAATATCATTTCTTTCTTTCCAGAGGGCATTCTAATGATAAATGAAAGATGCTGCTCATGAATCCTGAGCGAATCAGCTTTAGTGGCAGCTGATGGGATGTGCTTGTATAATGGTAGTGCAGAAAAAGGAAAAGGTGGGCAATTTGATTTTTTTTTGCACCAAAGGAAACGAAAACATCCTGGAAATGTTTCACGTGATCGTTGTCAACATGCACAGAACCACTGAAAAACAGCGCGTAAAAGAGTATCATGAAATAGGCCCCGCACAGTCATTTGTTGTAATAATTGATCTGTATGCATTAAACTATTCACTGAATAAAACGTTTCTTCCTTTAAAATGTCTTTAATAACATTTTAAAAACACGTTAAAAAGCTCACTCTCTTTGATACACCATGAGGAACAACTCATCTATTCTCCATCTTCTTCCTCTTCATTCAAATCTCTTCCTCTTCTTTTTCAAATGGCTTATTTCCCAAAACTCACTCTCCATTCTCTCTAAAAATTCCATCTCTTATAGCTCTTCTTTTCTTCATTCTCTTAACTCACCTTTATATCACCCCCTCCTCTAAGGATTTTAAATGTATTTCTGACTTTTATAATCTCAAGAACCCTAGTTTGCAATGGATGTTTGTATTCCATCAATCGTTCCTTTTGTCCATCTTCAATGTCAAACACTTCCCTGTCTGTTCCCTCCTCTACTTGTACTTGCCTGTATCCAACCAACCATATTCCTTACCACCGTCCCACTTCATGTCCCCTCCCTCTCCTCCCTCCTACCACCAATCCATCACTACTTTCCCCCTATACCTCACCATCAAAACCTACCTCCTCCCTCCAAGCTTCTTCCTTTCCAAACCTCCTTTCTCTTGCGAATTCACCACACCTCCTCCAATCTACCCCCTCCTTATCCCTCCCATTTTGCCCTCACAGTGCCTCCCCTCATCAATCTCATAACCCAACCTACTCTAATCCTAGCTTTTCCGCAATTTCCTTCACAAGGTTAACAGCTCTCCATACCCCCCACTCTCCTACCTCATCTTAACCTCTCCATCCCCTCCCCTTGCTTGTACCCAACGCCTCCTCACTCACTCTTCCTTAATGGCATGGACCTCAAAAATCCAGAACATTTGCTCTAACCTGATTGATCTCTCCATACAGGTTGCTTCTAACAAACCAGACATAATCTGCTTAACAGAAACCTTCATCCTTCAAGATGTCTCTGACTCCTTAGTACATCTCCATGGTTACTCCCTCTTCTGGTATAATAGACCTGAGCCTTGTCCTGGTGGTGGGGTTGCTATCTTTATCAAAAACTATTCCTCACTCTCCCTGCACTGCCCTCTCTCCACAACACCCCCAGGAGTACCTCTGGCTACGGCTTCCGCTCCGCTCCCACCTTTTGTTTACATGTATGTTTACCGTCCACCAAACAGTGATGACTCCATTTACATCTCCCTGTCCAACAACATGGACCAACTTCTACCCACTCATCCCAACTCTCTCTTCCTCATATGTGGCGACTTCAACTGTCATCATGCCAGCTGGCTGGGTATGGGTACCTCTCTCTCACCTGTCATGGCACGACAGCAAAGGACTTCTATGACTCATTGGGACTGGCACAGTCTGTCAACTTCCCGACCCGGATCTCAGTCAATGGAGTATCTTCTCTTCTAGACTTGGTTATGACAAACTTCCCTGCAAATGTCTGCTGCTCTTCTTCTGCCCCAATCGGTTGTTCTGATCATGTGCTTGCTAAAGTGGACATCTCTCTGGCCATTCTCAGAGAGCCTCCTCAGCGCCGACGAGTCTGGCATTTCAGTCAGGCTGACTGGCACAGTCTTCAAGGAGCCATCAATCATCTGGACTGGTCTCCCATCTCTACTGCCTCTGACATCAACTCATCCTGGGAATTCCTCCAAAGAAAATTGCTCTCTCTCTCAGGCACAGATTTATCCCATCTCGTCTTCAGTTGTCATACCCTTCCTCTCGTCCATGGTACACTGAATCTTGTGGTGAGGCAGTTGCCCTGAAACAACTTGCCTTTGCCTCATGGAGGGCAAATCCAACTGAAGGCAATCTCCATTCCTTTCACAAAGCTCGGAACAAGTGTGTGTCTCCCCTCAGGAGAATCAGGAAACAACCTTTTTCTAAACACAAGACTGAACTCTCAAAACTGCCTAGATCCTTCAAATCCTGCTGGCATCTGGTTAAGTCTGTTTCTGCTGTAGTGGAACATACTGCCCTCCCTTACCTCAAATGGCTGCACTGTTGACACTACTCGTGAAAAAGCTGAATTCCTCAAATATATGTTTGCTTTGAATACTTGTGTCCCAAACCCATCCCTCCCTGTACCCTCCGTATTCTTTCGCATCCAACTGCTCCTTGACTCTGTGTCCTTCTCTCCCAACAAGGTGGAGAAGTGGCTGTCAAGCCTCAACTCCAATTCTACAACCGGACTTGACGGCATCAGACAACGGGTCCTAAAATCCTGATTGCCACTCTATCACACCCTCTCTCTGTTATATTTACCCTCTCATTTGCTCAAGATCATCTGCCATCTGCTTGGGAATCAGAAAGCATTACCACATTACACAAAAAGTACAAAAACAGACTAATCAACCTGCTTCCAATCATCACCAAGTCATGGAATCATCATCTCTTCCAACATTAAATCCTTCCTCTTCTCCAATGGCTTGATCTCAGATCATCAATTTGGATTCAGACCAAGTCACTCTACCCCGGACATGCTGCTTCTGCTTTTCCAACAATGGATGGAGGTCCTCAATGCCAGACAGGAGATCAGAGCCATAGACTCTCTGGAATATCTCGAGCTTTCGATACAGTCTGGCACCCCACACTGCTCACCAACATCTCTTCTCATGGTATCCAAGTCAATCTCCATTCCTAGCTCACGGACTTCCTCTCCTGTCATAGTCAACATTTGGTTATAAATGGAATTCTCTCATCTCCCCCCTTCCTGTTCAGGCTGGAGTTACTCAAGGCAGTGTTCTGGGCCCTGTGCTTATGCTGGTCTTCATTAATGATCTCGCCGACTCTCTGGCAAAATCCTTTATCATTTTGCTGATGACTCCACTGTCTGTTGTACCATCTCTCATCCCTCAGATCGACAGGCGGCAACCTCTTCACTCTCAGCAGATCCGGATAAAATCACAAGATGGTCAAACACTTGAAACATGCCTTTCAATCCTGACAAATCTAACACTCTCACCATGTCTCTCTGAAAAGACCGTCTGGAAACCCCTCCCTTCTACTTTCTCAACAATCCTCTTAAAGAAGTTCTGTCGCTCAAGCTTTTGGGTCTCACTATCTGCCATGATCTTTCCTGGGAAAACCACTTTTCCAAGCTGGCCTCCAAAGCCATTCACCGACTGGGCATCCTCCGTCGTGCAAAGTCCTTCCTTGGCACACCGAATCTCTTAACTACTTACAAAGCTTTCATCTGCAGCTTGATGGAATACTGCTTTCCGCCCCTGCCTCACACCTTGCTCAGCTTGACATCTTAGAAACCAAGGCCGTCAAGATCATTGCAATCTCCCGCAATGAAGATGAGTGTATGGGCTTATCTCTTTCCCAATGCAGATTGCTCAACGGCCAATCACACCTACATGGGTGTGCTTAACAGTGGAATATCATGTACAGTCCGACAAAGCCACGGTACACATCGTGTATGAGCTTTCTTCGGTCTGTGAAACTTTCCGGCATACACACAGCCACGCACTGTTTGTCGATCACTCGTCATCATTGAAGTGCAACTGAGAGTAAATAAAGTTGGTGCGTAAAATCATACATACTGCTGTACATGTTATTATTGCTGTCCATTATATAATAGTACGACTGTTTAATGCAAAGTGCTTTCACACATAAATAATCAACAACATAATTTATTGTGCAATCAAAATAAAATTCTCCAGCATGTAAATACTTTCTATAAAAGTACAAAAAAACATTTTTAAAATGTAAAAGGATGGAGGGATGGTATGCCAAAATAATGTAAACAAGGTAGGGATGGTCACCAGAAATTATCATGTGAACCCAACCCTCCATCTTTCTTTTAACAATTGCTGTGCCTGCAAATGACGCTATACATCTCTCTCGATTTGGGTTCACAATCACCACAAACACGAGCTTAATTGTGTGTGCATGTATATGTGTGTATATGTGTGCGTTGTTGGTTATCTTCATATGCGGGTTTCATAAGGTGGAACGGAGCCCTCCCAAATGTTAAAGGATCCACCTCCATATGTGCATGTATATATATATATATTATTTTTATTTTTATAAATTGTACATTTACGTTTTTGGAGCACAATTGTTTAGGACATAAACGAAAATTATGAGATAGTCACAATCGTCAAAGGTGCTCCAAAAACGTAAATGTACAATTTATTTAAAATAAAATAAATATATATATATATTGTTACGGTTTTCCATCGCCCTTCCTCCCCTTACCAAGGGGAGATTAAGCCCCTTGTTCTTTCTGGGCCGGCATAACCGAGACTTGAAACGCCCCTCCCGGGCAAACGCAAGGTAGGGTTTCGGGACAAGTCTCGCACGTACCTAAATACCTGCGCCGCCGCGGAAGCGGGGAAGCAAGCCTCGCATGAGCCACGTGTAATTTGGGTACACCGAGCGGATTGCATACCACGTGGTCCGTGCAGTTACCGTTAGTATTGCAACCCGATTAGAGCGGTTTTTATTCGTACCACGCTTAGTCAATGATGGAAAACACGAGATGGTCGAATAAAGGAAGAACACTATTTAATTATTATTTACACTTATATGTACAAGTCGGTAGAAAGCAGACACAGAGCAGAACTTAAGCAGTCTTATATTAAACCCAGACACGGGCCCGATCACACTCACAAAGGAGAAATGCATGTAGGATGGTGTCCACGCGTTGCCTTGGTCGTCCAGGAACGGCATCACCCGGCATGGCTCTCCACGGTCACAGCACGTCCCGCGATGAAGGCAAGCAGGTGGTGGAACGGATCCTCGTAGCACATCTCTCGAACAAAGGGCAGCAGGCAGGTGGTTTTCCACAGCGCGTTGAGTTACCGGCGCGCTATCACTCGCGTAACCCAATAGAGGCTCGGCCTCAAGCTCAAACGAGCGTCCAATGTGGTAAGAGCGCTTATACTTAGTTAATGCGCGTCTTTTCCCAGAACTCGTAACTCTCATCACGCGCCTCCCTTCGCAGAACTGCTGTGGGGGCTTCGCGCAACGGGTTTTATTGCCACGCCCTTAGCCCTCTCGAATGTTCCAACCACACCCTGTGACGCATTGCTGCAGCCACTCCCTTTGAGCCCTGATTGGCGGCTCGCGCTTACCGTCAGCCTCTCCGCCGCCCTCATTCGGTCCCTGCTCGATTTGCCAGGCCTGCCTCATGTTAATTCGTGCCAAAAAGCCAAAGGCAGCATAAAGAGGCATAAGGCGGCATAAGGCATCGTTTCATAAGGCAATGAAACAATGAAAAGGACCTAACTCTCATTATTCTACTCAACGCAAAACGAACACAGGAAAAGGACTATGCTCACAAATACTAAGAAATAACTGAACTATCGCGAGGCTACGTGTTGTTGTGTGACTAACTATGAGGGGGAAATTTTACCTTTATTGTACAAAACTCAAAACCGCAACAATATATATATATATATATATATATATATATATATATATATATATATATATATATATATATATATATATATCTATATATATATATATATATATATATCTATATATATATATATATATATATATCTATATATATATATATATATATCTATATATATATATATATATATATATATATATATATATATAGATATATATATATATATATATATAGATATATATATATATATACAGTATATATATAGATATATATATATATATATATATATATATATATATATATATATATATATATATATAGATATATATATATATATATATAGATATATATATATAGATATATATATATAGATAGATAGATATATATATATATATATATATATATATATATATATATATATATTGTTGCGGTTTTGTGTTTTTATAATAAAGGTTAATTTCCCCTCCTAGTTTAGTTACACTACAACATGTAGCCTCGTTTAAGCTCAGTTATTTCTTAGTAAATGTAAGCGTAGACCTTTCCTGGGTGTTAGTTTTGCGTTGAGTAGAATAATGAGAATTAGGTCCTTCACGATGCCTCCATTCTTTTGGTTTTGGCGCGAAATACCACGAGGCCTGCCTGAACAAGTCGATCAAGGCGAAGGAAGGCGGGGCAGGAGGAGTGGGAGTGACCGGTAAGCACGAGCCGCCAATCAGGGCTCGAGGGGAGTGACTTACCACTGTGGCAAAAGGCAGGGCTTGGAACATTCGATACGGGGCGGGAAAATATAACCCTGTGCCCGGAGCCCCCACCTAAGTTATGACCTGAGTTATGAGAAGGGAGGCAGACGAGTTATGAGCCCAGATCCTCCGTTGAGTTATGAGGCAAGCCCATGCGAGAGTGAAAGCGCTGTGTTGAGCTGGAGTCAGATCCTCCGCTGAGTTATGAGAGTGAAAGCGCTGAGTTACGAGTTATGAGATTGGAGCGCTCAGTTTGACGGGAGTTGTATTAATCGCGCTGTAAGAGACAGCCGTGCCAGGCCACAGACGCGCGCATATTTTCCTGCTGCCTGCCTTCACCGGGGATACGTGCTGTGACCGCCAGAGGGCCACGCCGGGTGAGCTGTTCCTGGACGACCAAAGCCGGCGCGTTCAGCGTATGAACATTTCTTCCTTCATCTCCCTGTATGTGTGAGTGGGCCCATTGTCTGGGAGATAAGTTAAGACTGCTTAAGACTGCCCTGTGTCTCTGCTTCTTCTTCTTCTACCACTGTACATTGTGTAAATAATAATAATAAAATCTGTTATTCCTTTGATTCGACCGTTTCGTCTCTTCCATCATTGACTTAGCGTGGTACGAATTATATCGCTCTGATTGGGTTCCAATAGCAAGGTAACAGCACGGACCACGGGGTACGCCATCTGCTGGCTGTACTCAATTACGCGTGGTTCGTGTGAGACCCGATCCCCGCCGCCGCGGCGGCGTGGGTACTTAGGTACGTGCGAACATTGTCCCGAAACCCTGTTCCACGTCGGCCCGGAAGTGGCGACTCAGTCTCACGGTTCGAAGACCCAAGGAGAACCAGGGGTTTAATCTCCCCCTGGTAAGGGAACGGGCTTCGCCAAAAACATAACAATATAATAATAATATATATATTTTTTTATTTTTATTTTTTTAAATAAATAAATTGTACATTTCATTCATAAAACCTTTTTCTACCGGAAGTAAATCGTATGTCCTGTTACACTGTAGATATTGATTCAACTACTTAATAGTTTTAAAACACGGAGTGTGCTAGCCATTTAAAATACCGAATGTATGACATGCTATTGTTGATGAAATATCATCATAAGAAAGGTGGTGATTAAGGACAAACAAAACATTTTGAATAAAATCGGACCATGCATGTCCGAGAAATTGTTTAGGACATGGTTAAGTAACAAAATGGCCACCAGTTGGCCATCTTGGATATGATCTTGGAAAAAAAATGATGTGCATATGTTTTCCATCATGTATTGTCGTTTTACCAAGTATGAACAAAATCAGTCCATACATCTCCGAGATATGGTTGCAGACGCATGCACGCACGGACGGACAGACGGACATACGAGACCCAATCCAGAAGCCCCCATTTCGGACTAAGTCCAACGGGGGCTAATAATGTGTAACTAGATGAATTACTTTTCTTATATATCAGTGATTTACTCTTTATGTCAGACCACAGACATGGTGATTACCATATTTAAGCACATGGCTATGGAAGAAAGAATTCCGTAATGTTTTGGAGTTAAACGAGAAAAAAATGTTTCAGGTATCACATAACAAATATTACATAGGTGTTGAAACATGGTGCAAAAAACATAATGAATCACATAATATATGTAAGTAGGGCTGGCAGGATACCCTCGAGGTACGCACACTCACTTCTAAGGTGTCTAGCCTGGGTTCACATCTCGCCCAGGTATAAACTAGCTGTCATCCCGGTACGGGGATTTGTTTACAGGACGAAGCATCAATGTGTGTGCCATCACTTGGATGTGCGTTAAACTGGACATTCCATCTGTTAACGTTAGTTGGTGGCTGTTAAAGATCCCAAGGTAGGCAAGGTATCCTTCGCGACGAATTGGCAAGCAATCACTCTGACCAAATTTCAAATTCCTACCCTGTCGGACTGCTGGGAAGGCAATGGCAAACCACCTAGCAGAACCCAGGCCAATAAACTCCTTTACAAACATCAATGCTCTGCAAAGAGTGTTGCGCATCTCATCTCATGCACAAGTTACACAAAAATCAACATCACAAATTATTTTTTTTGTGCTCTCTTTCTCTATTAATTAATTTCTCTCTCCTCTCTCTGTACCCTTTTATAATGAGACACATGTGAATGAGACACGTGTGAAGACACGTGTGAATGAATTTTTTTTAAATGCAGAATCAAGGCTCCTGGAAGAGCTAGCACACAGAATGGATCAGGATGCAACAGAACAAAAGGATACAACAGAAGGAGAAAGGGGAAATGCTAAGATCAGGGATGAGGGACAAAACAGATAAAGATGGACAACAAGTGATGTGGGTAAGGATGAGGGGTAGTGAAAAATGCAGGAGGTGGATAGGATGGATGCAGAAGCAAACATTTAGGAAGGAAAAACTGGAAATTTTTGATGTGGTAGAGGGTTAATGGGGGTAGAAAATTTTGGATAGGGGATTTTATGTTTGAAATGGTTGTTGAACAGCTGTCTTGAAGACCTGGAGGGAAGAATGAGATTGGAGAGAATGTGTAAGTTGGTATCACAGGTGGGATAGGAAGAGGAAGAAATGTGTGGAAGTGTGCAATGATTCTGGATTTTGGGAGTTTTACTGGAGGGGATTTGTAGGTGGATTAGAGTTCAGGCTTGCCAAGGAAGGACTTTGCAGGACGGAGGATGCCAGGCTAACTTTGGAGGTGAATTTGGGTTGTGCGTTAACCAAGAAAGATCATGGTTCGGAGTGTGAGACGGTTGTTAAAAAAGTAGATGGGTGGGGGTTTGCCATATGGTCCTTTCAGAGAGAAACATTTACTATGTGGAATATCCCCCATCCAAAACCTTGATCTTTTCTACCCCTGTTAATACACCCCAAATCCACCTTTTTCAATCTCCGACTTCATTCCTGAAATTCCTAGTGGTGTCCACTTGTTTTGTACCATGTCCCCTCCCCTGCGTCAGCCCTCTCCCTTCCACAGATCTCCCGATGTCCTTGTTCTCTACTGTTGTTGTGCTTGTGTGCTTCCCTCTCTCTCCCCATCTTGTCTCCGCTCCCTTTATTATATATTTTATGTGATTATGTGTTTTTTGTGTTTAATTGTGTTTTTTTTTTTGGTTTAATTGTGCTCCCTCATTTTTTTGTGTTTAATACGTTAGCTCTTACACAAGCCTCGAGTTTGTATACAAAAAACAACAACATTTAATTCCAGAAGATACATCTTCTTCCAATGATACGTTCTACTGTTGGAGCTTATGAAGACCTAGGTTCTACACATAAAAATGATGTTCAAAGTTTACATTATATTCACTAGCAACGGTACCCGCCCTACGGCCGGGGCTTCAATTGGGAGGCCCAAATGAAAAGGCAAAATATCAGATATTGAAGGCTTTTTTATTTTAAACGATTCATATAAACATCCGTTAAATCATATCACACGCAAATCATCAAAATCTAAACAGTATTTGTAGAATTTCAATAAAAGCCACATCACTGTTCATATCGGTAAATATTATTCCATCGTGTTTGGAAAAACTGGAAAATTGGAAAATTGGATAAATTGGGAATTGGAAAAATTGGAAAATTGGGAAAACAATATAGCCTATTTTACTCCAAGGGGTCCCAGGATTATCGACCCAAAATTTCGTTGCGATCGGTTCAGCCGTTTTTGCGGTACCTGGGAACGGAAAGACGGACAGACATTTGGGGAATTATAGTACGATGTTAATCATCATCATCATTGACTATGCTCTGATACATGGCGTCAGTTCTACTGAAGCAGTTTCTTGGTGTGGGTTACAATCCTGGATGGGTCGTCACTGTGATGCAGGATACTCGACCAAGTGGGATTTGGGAAGAGTGTGCAATTTAGCCAGAGTGCCTGCGATAGCTCGCCTCTTCTCTGCAGACACCTGGGATATTTAGCGACCACCAATTAATGCTGGCAGATGTGATACCCAGTTCAACGTCCATCCCATGGATGGCACAGACATTGAATACCTCATCCTGCCTGCTTCCTAAGAGCAGGAGGTAAATTGCTTAGCTTTCCCAAACGACAATCTCGCCACTTCTAGTCTCTTCAGTTTTCCCAAAGTTGTATTTTTATACACTCTAACAAAGGAAAAACAATCCCAAACATTTAAATTACAAATGTAATGCGAGCAAATGAAAACATTTACATATAATTCTGAAGTGTGATAAAGATGCACAAATACACAAAATGAACATCTGGTGAATTAAGCAAATCATAAATATTTCAATTTCCAAAAAAGCATTTTCCCTTGTGGTGAATATGTTATACGCCTTGTAATTTGCTCTGGAAGGTGGAAAAAGGGTATGCCAGGGAGGAGGAGGAGGAGGAGGAGGAGGAGGAGGAGGAGGTGGGTGCAGAAATAGTGTAAAGAGACTGGAAAGCCAATCTTGCAGTATGTTGTCTCACATTCAGGTGTTATCAATAAAAATGGTTGTACTACATATTAAAAATTTTTACCGAGAAAAGAAAGAAATGAACAGTTAACTACACGACGGAAGCCATCAGGATTGGAATCACGTTTACATAACTTACACACATATTCCTGTTTAGCACAAATCAAAACATTTGTTTGAAATTTGCCCATTTTGATCCATTCCACGGTTTATCAAAATTACCATGATTACAGTAATTGACTGTGTAATTAAATCTGAGGAATACCCACTGGCATTCGCTTCTGGACTTTAAAGATCCGAAATTGCTTTATGGAAAAGGGTAGGCCACTGTGTAGTGGTATTACAGCCAAATTCCAAATGATTGCATTGGACTCGCACTGGCAGTGTAATTAATGAGTTGTTGTTTTTGGCACTGCAAAGCCTTTCCTATTGTTTTCCTTAATTTCCATAGAAGCAAATAAAAGCTGTTGCATTTTATCCCAACATTGCTTCACAGAGCATGATAACCCTTGGATAACAGACGGTCTGGAATGAGAATGAATACCTTCTCATTCCTTCAACTTGACATCAATATAGGCTACAGTCTGCATATTCTCTTCTGCCCTTCAATCATGATAGAGTGCCAAGATGGGCAATTCACTGTGTCCGCTGCAATTTTGTCTTCCTCGCCGTTTCAGTGGGGTTGGAGCATTGGAAACATGATGACGTTACTGTTCCAATGAACTGTTCTACTCGAGTGGATTGAGATGGGAAAGCATCTCACCAGGGACAATAAACGAGAGCATGCTTGAAGCTGAGGCTTGAATTTGAGGTATCCTTGCAGAGGACAGGATTAAGACAGAAAGAAGGTTCCAGTACGAATGAGACATAATATGCAAAAAACAAGAACGAAAGTCTAACAGCGGCGTAGCTGGACTTGTTTGATATTTTAGTTGAAGAGGATTGTGACCTGGGAGGGGATACCAGTTAACAAATAATACAACAACAACAACAACAACAGGCATTTTAAGGCCATTTTCCCTGCAAGAGCGGGGGTTAGCCTTGCGGTCCCCATGACAATGTTCTCCATTTTGCCCTATTTTCTGCATCTCCCCTTGTTAACCCCCTTGCCCGCATTTCTTCTTCGACCATCGAAAGCCAAGTCTTTCTCGGTCTTCCCCGTCCTCTACTTCCTTCTACATTCATTTCCATCACTCTTTTCAACCAGTCACTTTCATCCTTCCTCAACACATGACCAAACCATCTCAACCTGTTTCTCTTCACAGCATCAATCACAGGCTCTATTCCCATCATCTTTCGCAATTCATCATTTGTCTTCCTCTCTCTCAACGATACTCCACACATCCACCGAACAATTCGCATTTCCACCCTTTCCAGCCTTCGTTGCTGCTCTACGTTCATTACCCATGTCTCGCTCCCATAAATCATAACACTTCTCACACATGCAGCATACAACTTTCCCTTCAGCTTCAATGACACTCCCCTCCTCGTCAGCACGCCACTCAGTTCCCGAAACTCCTTCCATGCACATCTCACTCGAGCAACCGTTGCCGAGTCTGATCCACCTTCTCCATTCAGCATGTCTCCAAGGTAACAAAATGTTTTCACACCTTCCAGCTTCACGCCATCTCCAAGATCCAACTCAACATTTCCTCCATCTGCAGCTCCCTCTGTGCACACCTTACACTTGAATGTAGCTGCCACACTGGTTAATGACCCTCTCAAACCACTACATTTTTGATGAACCCACTCAGCACACATTGTACATTGAATGGAATTCACTCCGACACCATTCCTGCACACAGCACATGACCACTTCCCAGTTCTTTCCACCTCACCACATGCTTTATCACTTGCCATCACCTTCGTTTTTCCGATATTCACCTTCTGACCTTTTGTCTCCATACATTCCTTCCACTTGTTCATCTTCTCCTTCAGTCCATCCATACTTTCTGCAATCAACACCAGATCATCTGCATACAACAACTCCCACGGTAAACCCTCCTTTACTTTCTGAGCCAGGACCTCCATCACAGCTACAAATAGTAGTGGACTTAGTACCGACCCCTGATGCACTCCCACCTTCACCTCAAACTCACCACTGTTCCCGTCCTTCGTCCTTACAGCTGTGCGCGCTCTTTTGTACATTGCCATCACTACTCTGATCAACCATTCCTCCACTCCTAACTTCCTCAATGCCCATGTCACTACTTCACATGAAACCCGATCGAATGCTTTCTCCAGATCAACAAACCCAAGAAACAACTTCTTCCTCTTCTCTATATACTTCTCCTGCAACTGCCTCACAATAAAAAGCACGTCTGTCGTTCCTCTTCCTGGCATAAATCCAAACTGCATTTTGTCAATCTTCACTTTCTTCCTTATCCTCCTCTCCAACACCCTTTCCAATACCTTCATTCCATGCTCCAATAACTTTATCGCTCGATACGAGCCACAGTCCAGAGGGTCACCTTTCCCCTTGTATAGAGGGACGAGGGTACTCAGTTCCCAATCCACTGGAATGCGGCCTTCTTTCACCACCAGATTGCAGATCTCTGTCATTCTCTTCACACCCCAATTTCCCGCTGCCTTCACCATATCTCCCACAACTCCCGTCGCCCTCCCGCTTTTCTACTCTTTTCTACAGTTAACAAATAATGCAAGTATTAATTATTTTTTTTGAAGTACTCCAAGTCTCTAAGCTGTCGGTCACCATGGAAGTAAAGAGACTGGTTTATTCAATATGTATCTCGTCAACAATGAACCAACCATACACCGCTTCAATCCAGTAACTTTGCAGTCACAACGAAGGGATTGCAGTGTTTTGATTATATTTAGTATATTTTTATTATTAATTATATTATTATTATAACAAAAACTATAATACTGTATTAAGAGACACTGGTTTATTCAATATGTTTAGAGTCAACAATGAACCAACCATACACCACTTCAATCCAGTAACTTTGCAGTCACAACAAAGGGATTGCAGTGTTATGATTATATATAGTATATTTATAATTATTATTAATGATATTATTATTATAACAAAAACTATAATACTGTATTAAGTGACACTGGTTTATTCAATATGTTTAGAGTCAACAATGAACCAGCCATTCACTGCTTCAATCCAGTAACTTTGCAGTCACAACAAAGGGATTGCAGTGTTATGATTATCTTTAGTATATTTTTTATTATTAACGATATTATTATTATTATGAAAACGATAATACTGTATTAAGCGACACTACTATATTCAATATGTTTTGAGTCAAAAATGAACCAACCATACACCGCTTCAATCCAGTAACTTTGCAGTCACAACAAAGGGATTGCAGTGTTATGATAATATTTCGCATATTTTTTATTATTAACGATATTATTATTATTACAAAAACGATAATACTGTATGAAGAGACACTACTATATTCAATATGTTTTGAGTCAAAAATAAACAACCATACACTGCTTCAATCCAGTAACTTCGCAATCATGACAAAGGGATTACAGTGTTATGATTATATTTCATATATTTTTGTTATTAATGATATTATTATAACGAAAACAATAATACTGCATTAAGAGACACTGGTTTATTCAATATGCTTCGAGTCAACAATGAACCAACCATACACCGCTTCAATCCAGTAACTTTGCAGTCATGATAAAGGGATTTCAGTGTTATAATTACATTTAGTATATTTTTTATTATTAACAATATTATTATTATTATTATTACGAAAACGATAATACTATATTAAGAAACCTGGACGAATTTGTCCGAAGCGGCCTGAAAGTGAGGCATGAAGCGTAAGGCCTATTTACACTGTGTCATTTGAAGATCCGGAACGCCTATCCTTCTGATATTTGATGGTCATTTTAACAATCGGTTTGTTTGTGTTTCACACTGAATGAAAAACGTAAAAGTAGAGCATGGCGATTGTGATATATAAAACAGATTCGACGATATGTCCAGCCGTCGCTGTAATGCGAACGGCAGAGGAATCACAATGGCAGTGTGTGGAGTCAGCCGTCGCTGTAATGACATCACATCACCCCTGTCATGTGATGAGATCCTCAGCTCTGATTGGTGTACGTTTGAGGGGACATACATACATACATACCTACAGACAGACAAACACTGTTCTAGACGGTTTTGCTCTATGGGATAAACTGTAAAAAAAATGAAATACATCGAATGCATTGACAACAGGGTCAACAATGTATCATGGCATGCACTCCTTTAGATAAGAATGGTACATTATAATGAATACATTATCTGTATTACTTTAGCAGAGGGTGATTAGCGTGTCTTTAATGAATTAACACAATGACTTGTAAAAGTGTCACAAATAAGTCATGATATTACAAATATTTATGATAATGACAAAATGCAATGCAATGTGATAATATATGATAATAGTAATTACAAAACCTTCAATTAGGAGAAAGGCTTTGCAATAGCAAACATAATAATGTTACAAAGATTCAGTTACAAAATAACTTTGTTATACAAACTCTGTAGCTGGCTTAAAATTACAGCTTCATCAGAATGACAATTTGTATTACACATTTATGCTAACAACTTGTAATAATCACTTGAGGCATGTCATAATAGTATTACAGAATATAAACTATGATAAAACTTGTAAAATTGTATTAAAATCTTCATGAAACTAGTAATACCCATATGCAAAACGTGGTGGAGATTGGCCCAGCAATGCAGGTAAAAATCGTAAGTTGGTTCCTCACTCGTTTTTAGGGGCAGGGTGTTGTGTCCATGACCTGACTCTGGGTACCCTCAGCACATATGCAACTTTTGGTGGAGATTGGCCCAGCTGTTTTTATTACATCACGCGTGAAGCAAAAAGTGTGGTTAAGCAATGTTCCAATTGTGGACCCAAATGTTCACTCGACCTGTCTGTCTGTCTACAGACAGACGTCAGTTTATGCTCAAGAAACTACTTAATTTCAATTAAATTATATATTTTGAACACAGTACAACACAAATCTGAATATGAATCGGAACATGAATCTGCAGTTTAGTAGTACTTTGGCTCAGAATTTGTAAAATTGTACGGAATCTTGTCCCGAATGTGCATGCACAGAGAGAGGAGTAAGGCAATCTTTTTTTAGTCTGCCTGTCTGGCAGAAAAAAAAAATATATATATATTCCAAACAGGAAACTTCTTGTTTTTTGGAACGTTACAAAGGACACAAACAACAGGCACGAATAACTATTTTAAAGCTCATTACATAATGTGGTGTAAAAGACACGTGCATCAATGGCGATACACCTGCAAATAAAGTTGTTTTTTTTCTACACCATTCAAAATCTTAATTATATTTCAGATGACACTTCAAAAAACTGTAGAACATAAATCACCTTGTTGGCACTTTCAAAAACATTGTATTTAGCAGTATTATGACATAATATTACACCACTTTAAGTCATCTCGACCAAGCATTGAGAAATATTGAGACAAAATGGCAGTTCGTAGAAAATATAGATACGCTTGGAAACGTAAAGCAGGAGTTGAAAATAACATTCCCAACTCTAGTTTATGGAAAATCTTTGTTTAAGGGACCTCACCACCAGTCATAACATCTCTTAGGTGAACCACGACCACAAAACACATTCTTGTGAAAACAATGGCAGAGAATGATCGATCGTATCAAATCCATTCTTAGAATTGCTCAGATCCTCATTGCAAACAAGGAATTTGTATACAGTAATTTTGGGTTTGTGTTCGTCTGAATCATTTTTGTTATTTTATGGCGTGTTTGAGTCCACGTTGAGTTTTCAGTCATCATTGGAATGTTACATCAGCAAAAGGACAATTAAATATTGGTTTTGAACTGTGAACACAATACTATTCATCTCTCAGACTATTCACCAACCTCTGTTTCACTTTATGTTTGCACTCCTTTCTAATATTCCACAAGGTCACATGGGTGAACCTTTTATCTTTCCAAAATCCAAACTGTTTGCTATTTCATATCAGTTTGATCTCAATTTACCCTTCCTTCCTTCCGGTGTGGTGGAAAATCACCACCTTTGCTCTTTTGTCATCGATTTTCTCGATTATCATCATTCTTTGTCACATAACCATGAATGCCATTATTATATTTGATTTTAAACTTTCAGAACAAACCATTTCCAGCACCTCTATCTCACAAGTATGGCTGCTATTCAAAAAAATTAACAAACCATTATGTTGCTTCCTTCCTGAATGTTGCATCTTTTGTTAAAAAGGCAGTGTGAAATGAAATATAACATGGTTACGAAGACAGACATGATCCAGCAGGAAGGTCAAATCCTATTCTGAGACAGTCACAAAAATTAGTGATTGTGCGAGTGATTGAGGTGATTGATATTATATACTGTATGTATATTTTATATATATATATATATATATATATATATATATATATATATATATATATATATATATATATATATATATATACATAAATAAATATAAAATAAAATAAATGGCAGTGTCCGTCCATCCACCCGACCGTCTGTCTCCTCCATAATTCCAAAACCATGAAACCTAGCGGCCCCAAACTTTGCATGCATACACCTGGGCCTCCAACCGATTGCTAGGATGAAAACTGGGTGTTTGTGTGTGTTATAACATCCTTTTTGAACATGATTAACGAGGTGCTCATGATAAAAAAAACCCGATGTGGTGGTGCATCAATGCGGCGGCCCGCCATCTTGGTCAGCCCACTGCACCTCGCTGGGTTATTAAGCTGCCATTTTGTTTTGGCCTACTCAAACGTGCCTTGCCTTGGAAACATGATCGATTATCATTACATAATTGAAGCATATCATCAAAATCTGGATTCGGATATGAGGTTTGGATGCTGTAGACTAAATAATGTCCAAATCTGGAGTGAAATCTGACCAAATTTAGCATATCTTGCAATTTTCTAATGAAGTGTATATATGCATTTATTTAAGCGAGGCTGGGATTCTCATTCTGGTGTTAGTTTTTTTTTTGTCCCCCGTCGCACCGCGGAGCGAAAGGGGGACTATGGTTTTCCCCTCCGTCCGTGTGTCCGTCCGTGCATGCGTAAACGAAGGACCGAATTCTAATTTGGTGTGTGGGTGCAACCCACGTCAAAATCCAAGTTGGCCGCCGCCATGTATGTCTGACGCCATGTATGTCTGAACCCTGTGAGCAGAATATCTTGAAAAATAAGCGAAGTACCAACTTCTAATCTGGTGTGTGGGTGTATCTATGCATAAGGAAGAACGCTATTGAAAATTGGGTCGCCACGTCAAAATCCAGGATGGCCGCCGCCATGTATGTCTGAACCTTGTGAGCGGAATATCATGAAAAATAAGCGAAGTACCAACTTCTAATCTGGTGTGTGGGTATATCTAGGCATAAGGAAGAAAGCTATTGAAAATTGTGTCACCACGTCAAAATCCAAGATGGCCACCACCACATATATGTCTGAACCTTGTGAGCGAAATATCTTGAAAAATAAGCGAACTACTAACTTCTAATCTGGTGTATGGATGTATCTACGCATAAGGGAGAACACTATTGAAAATTGGGTCGCCACGTCAAAATCCAAGACGGCCGCCTTGCGTCTTCCACTTTGTCAACTCACATCACTTCACCGATGGGGGTCTAGGCGTAACGATTGTTTAATTTAACTTAATAATAGTTTTTATCTTAATTCTTACTTCCATGTGAACTGCTCGGAGACACGTTTTTTGGATGAAATGTTTTTAGCAAAGAACACTTTTTAGTAGTTTGGCCAGCTGTTACTGTTAGAGTCAATTCTGAAGTTGCAATTTTGAAGATCTGTTCAGATTAAGAGTTTGTAGAGCTATGTGTATATATGTATATATACGTATATATATATATATGTATATATATATATATATGTATATATATATATATATATATATATATATATATTGTTGTGGTTTTAGAACCCACACTTGTGTAAATAATTACTTGTAAATATCCCATTATTAAAAGGTTAAAGGTAGCACCCCTAGTTAGTCCACAAGCAACACGTAGGCCACCATAGAACTTTAGTTATTTCATTATTATGTGTTTTAGATAAGGCCGTGTTTCCAATCGTTGAATCTGCGTTGCATCAATTAAATAAGAGTAGGTCCCCAATCCAATTCCGGCCATTTTTCCAATCTCTCTCTCCCAGCGACGCCATTACGCGCCTCTGCCAGCAGCAGCCGCCTCAGCGCTCGCTCAAGCCGCCATTAACCATGCGGTCAGGCCCGAGGAAGAAGGTGGCGGAACGCCAAGAACAAGGTGTGGCCTGTCAACCAGCCGTCAAAGGTGTGGCCGGTAAGCCCTCACCAGCCAACCAGCGCTGATGTAACATCACCCACGGGCGTGGCTTTGTGAAGCGCGGAGTGATCTTGGCCCACGTGATATAAGCGGGAACGCAAAGCCCTTTCACAGGACTCGCGTGCACACGGCAGTGGTAAAAGGACTCATGCGAGAGCGGCACTATTAACAAGACTGCGCACACGGACTTCTTTTGATGAGAGAGCGCTGGTTGGACTTGGTCGGCAGCGTGCATTACAAACGGACTGGTGGGAGAGAGCGCATTTGAGCGAGTTTGGTTGGAGACGTGCTTATTAATGAACTTGTCCAGGAGCGCACACGTACAGGACATGGGTCCCCCCCCCCCGCTATATGTAAGGTCCGATCGCATTCCAACGATACGTGGAGCTGCCTGCCGGGTTTTTGCCCGCTGGACTGGAGCCTCACTTGGAGCCGGACCACATCGCCTGGACCATCTACCTGGACCTTCCACCCTACCAGCTACAATCCCCGTGTGAGTGTGTATGTTTGTCTGGGGTCCTAAGTTAAGACAAACCTGACAGCTTGCTACCCAACAGGAAAACGATAAGGGCTTCCCCACACAACAGGATGAGACCGAGAAAACAACCAAAGCGTTTGTGTGTTCTCCCTTTTGTACCGGGGGTTTCACAGAGGTTCGGCAGAATTTTGAAATCGGCAGGAGTGAGGGTGAGTTTCACACCGGTTTTCACCCTTCGCCAAGCCCTTATGAGGGTCAAGGACAAGCTTCCGAGGAAGGATAGGTCAGGGGTGGTATACGTAGTGCCCTGTGGTTGTGGAGCTGAGTATGTGGGCGAAACCGGGAGGACCTTAGGTCAACGTATTGCTGAACACCAAAAAGCATTTGAATGTAATTATCCCAGCAGATCTGCTATTGCCAAACACGGCCTTAAGGAAGGCCACACACCTTTATGGGATAGGGTTAATATTTTGGGTTCCACACCCAACAGAAACAGAAGACGTGTTTTGGAGGCTTGGCACACAGAAGAAACTGTTACCTCGATCACACAAGAGGTAGTTGACTTACCGGTAGCGTTTGACCCACTCTTGTGTAAACGAAGCAAGCATTCCATACTTTAAACAACGAGTCCACATATGTCACACAAGGTTTTTATTCGGACAATTTGCCCCCTCCCCCTCCCCCCTCCCTCCAAACCACCCCTCTCCCAACCCCCCCCCCCCCTCCGCTTCCACCCCTCCCTCTCGTTCCCCCCCCCCATTCTATCACCCCCTATAACCTCCCTCCATCCCGCATTCCCTTTTACCGCATAGGGCCACATGTGATGATCTTGATATTATGGCAATTTTATTTTATCTTAAAAAAAAATTTTTTGCTTTCATATATTTAGTTTTCATTTAATTTACAATTTAATTGTTTACAAGTTTAACTTTTAATTAAATGTAATGATTGTTCCTGATTTTCTAAACACTTGAGTGAAAATCCAGCATTGCTTACAGGATTTTTTTAAGCTGTTAATATGTGGTTGATTTTTGAATTTGGTCAATACGTCTCCGTTCACGAGAGCGGTGTGATACGGTTTCATTGGCTGTCCAGCTTTGCCCACCCCACTTTGCATATACCCCGCCCACTTTGCATATAAGGGGATGTTGAGATGATTTTATCACTCTTGAGGAAGATTAACGGAGGCGTGTGGCTTCACATGTTGTTAATCGAAACGTTGAGTCATTGTTTGTTCAATTAAAGGTTGGAGATCTTACCATGGAGTCATATATATATATTCGGCTTCTCCCGAAGCCCGTTCCTGTTACAAAGGGGGGATTAAACCCCTTTTTTCCCCCTGGTTCTTCGTGTCCACGAGACCGAATCGCCACTTCCGGAGCAAGCGTGAAAAAGGGTATCAGGTCAACGTCGCACGTATCTTTAACCCACTCTGCCACGAAAGCGGGGACTGAACCTCGCACAAGCCACGCTTAATCGAGTATGCCCGAGCGGTATGCATATCACGTGACTCGTGCAGTTACTTTTATGGAACCCGATTCGAGGGGTTCTAGTCGTACCATGCGAGGCCAATCAATGGAAGGGACGGGAACGGTCAAATAAGAGGAATAACACAATTTATTTACAATGTACAATGATTCGCAGAAGGAAACGGGACACAGAGCAGAAGCTTAATCAATCTTAACATATCCCAGACACAGGGCCCACTCACGCACACGGGGAGAAGAAGAGAAGAAGTTTGCGCGCCAAACGCGCTTTGCCGTCAGTCGCTCCGGGGCAGCTCGCCCGGCGTGGCTCTCTGGCGGTCACGGCACGTATGCAGGAGAAGGCAGGCAGGAGGAAATCGCGCGTCTGTGGCCCGGCACAGGTCGTCCTCTTGAGCGCGCGATTAATACAGTGCAGAGCGCAGGGCACGGGGCACGGGGAAAGTTCGTGTACAATCTCGATCACCGGCAATTCAATGCACTCATTCTGCGGCGCGTTCTCGTGCGTTCTCAAGCTCAACTCAACTCCACTCACTCTCACAGGGGCTCCGACTTAACTGAACTGACGCACAACTCTCTTGAACTCAACTCAACTCGTGACTCCGAACTCATCTCTCGTCTCAACTCATCTGAGGCGCAACTCTCAACTCATCTGAAGTGGGGGGGGGGGGGGGGGGGGGAGGCACGGAGCAGGGTTTTATGGCTCCGCCCAGGGCCTACTCGAATGTTCCAAAACCCCACCTCTCATCGTCGTGGTTAGCCACTCCCCTCGAGCCCTGATTGGCGGCTTGTTGCTTACCGGCCACGCCTTCCTGCAGCGCCTCCCTTCGGCCTCGCCAGACTTGTTCAGGCCTGCCACGTGGCATGCTATCACCAAAAGGCCGCCCTACTTACGGGCCTGCTCAACGCAAAACTAACACAGGACAGGACTACGCTTACATTCACTAAGAAATAACTGAACTATCGCGAGGCTTCATGTTGTGGTGCATCTACCTACGAGGGGGAATTATCCTTTATTCCAAAACCACCACAATATATTAAATATATATTTAAAATATATATAAATACTATATAACAAAAAACCAAAACAATACATTGTTACGGTCCGCGGTTAAGGATGTTGGTTTGCCGAGCGGAGGCACTGCGACCTAACAGTTTCCCCGATTCACCCGATTCACCCAAACGTTGGCCGTATCGCGCCACAGATATTCAATGTGGGAAAACTCTAAAGCGACCGAAGGTAAAGAGGAAGAAGAAGACGTACAGAAGAGTAACGGGATTTATTATTTACACACACAAGCAAAAAGAGCAGTCACGGTTATTTACAGGGGACATGAAAAAGCAGGTGACACAGTGAAAATACTAGCTTATACAGACTTAATTGACTACCCAGGACAGAACAAACAGAACAAACTCACGTACACGAATGGGGAACTTGTAGGCAGGAATGGCTGGAAGGAGAGGAAAGTCCAATGGGTCCAGCAGCACGATCGGCTCGTTGGGCAGCCGCCGGTCCTTCGCGGCCCTGCTCAAAACCGCCGTCCAGGCCCCAAACGGCTGTCGAGTGTTGTTGCTGCTGTGGATGCTGCTGCTGGCGAGCAAGGTGACGAATAGCAGGCTTTGTGCTTCCCTGGATGATCTCCCTTCTCTCTCTTGGACCCCTCTCAACTCCGCTTTCCTCTGACGACTCAGCCCAGCTTTTTGGACCTCACAACTCAGCTCTTGTCATAGCTCATCTCCTTGGGGAATGTCCCGTGGCGGGTTATATAGGCCCCGCCCCTCAACCTTCGCGAACCTCCTTGATGTTTCTCTCCACACCCTCTCCAAGTCCAACCCCTTGTTCGTGGTTGGTTGAGTGGGGCTGACTCACTCCTCCCCTCTATGACGAGGTGGGGACCCGCCTTTCTTCCCCAACCCTGCCTCGTGGTCAATGGCGGCAATTGTTGGTTGGCAATGCGAATGGCAATTGTTGAAAGGGGAAATGGAGGTTTTTGGGAATGGGAATGAAGGGAATCTATCTTTTTCACTTGGTGCAATGGAGTGTCATGTTAATGGAAGACAAGGCCTTACCCTAAAACACATAATAAAGATATAAACTACTGAACAAGGGTTTTATCGTGTCCTTCAATGTGTGCTTTATGGAATTAACTACCGGGACGCCCTTTTAACCTTTACACAACACTGGAGGCAGGAGGGGCCAGAATCAAACAATGATAATAATACACACAATAAAAAAACACAATCCTCATTTCCGCAACACTGCACCCTCCTCCTCTTAGGCACGTCCCGGGCCTATAACTTTAATTTAGTGTGACACGTAGGTGTAGTTCCCTCTACTTTTAACCTGACCCTGAGTGCGACAGTTTTAAAACATAGATAAATATGTCCCGCTGCTCAATTGCACCCTGCCTAACAGACTCACGCCCACAATTAACCGAATTGCGGATTGGTCTTCAAACTACACACTGACGGTGGGGAGCATTATTTATAGTGACGCTATTTTATTTACAAAACGCAACCCAGGACCTGTGATTGTTCTTTCTGGGGGGGAGACAGTCTGTTCTGCATCAATGCACCATGAAAGCACCCAAAAACGCACCAATACACCCTCAGGCACCAATCGGTGCACAGTCATCAGTGTTCGATGCATAAAATAAATCGACAACCCCTAACCCTGCAGGTGGTCTCTTGCTCTTCGGCTCCCTCTGCTGGCTATTTGCTCTCTTCCAGATGTTGTCATTTTCTTTCATTTTCTTACTGGCGGCCTATTTGAACCGAAAATGAAATGCACCCAACGTGTCCATTTTTATTTATTTATGGCCCACAGGGGCCGACTAGTGTGGTTCACCTGTGGGGCATCGGTGCCCTGTGGCCAAGGTCCGCCAGCAAGATTTCGGGCCTTCATGGCCGGTTCCAGCAGAGGGGCCATGCCCCAACCCATGGAGTCCATAAGTGGTGCTCGGCCACAGACTTGTGGTCCATAATGTGGTGCATCGATGCAGACAGCTGGTTCTGGGAGTACCGAGCGCACAATGGCGGACTCACGCACGCTCCCCTCGGCGCCCAGTGGCACTCAGGTCCTCATGTGGGAGACAAAAGGGGGGAGAGACAGATGAGCGAGGGGTAAGGTCACAAGGGTACACATCAACAAAGGCAATGCAAGGCGAAGTGCGTACGGAGAGCGAAGTGAGAAAGCTCGTCCCTACCGTATGTCACCCCCTGTCACCTACACTACCCTTGCCGTTACCCCATATGTACAAAAATCTACACCTTTACAAATTCGTCACTACTGTCACGTCTTCCCCATATTTCCGCTACACCAAATTCGTCACCACAATCCCTCTATCCAAAATTTTCCATCACCCAATTCGTCATCAATCCTCATAAGGAGGAAGAGATGGAACAACAAAGCACAACGTCACACCCACGTCATGATGCGTCTCACCATCCAAATATTTGCACAAAAATAATAAAACATGGCATGGTGTGGAGTTACATCACCTCAGGTGAGTGCATGTAGATGGTGCGAGGAGACTTCAATCCTAACTACTTTCTAAATGACATTAACACATTTTACACTACCCGGGGTCTTTCCCTGCCAATCCATTGGCCAACTTACACTATGGGTTCTAAAAACCAATTCCCATTGACCAAACTGTGGTGCTTCTCAATTTGGGGTCTCACTCCCCCGATTCATCTCCCGGTGCCCTTGCACAATTTCTGGGCTGGGTCGTGTAGCTTTCCCAGCAGGTCTACCCACCTGCACACCTCCACCACTGTAGTTGCCACCCGAGCTTACCTGCTCCTTAACCTAACCTATCTACTGGGGAAGGCCCCTCCTGGCTCTGTCACCCCACTCGGTGCCCTCTGGCACTGGGCTACCCGGGTCCGTCCTCCGGATCCTCGGGCCCCATCCACAACTACCGGCTCCCAGAGCCCACCTGCGGCCTCACCTGGCCGACATCCTCACAGTGGTGGAGTGCCCAAACCAACTACACACACTAACAGGCTACACGCCCAGCCATTTCCACAACACTAATGCACCCATCCAAATACCATTCTTTCACCCGCACCACAGATGCCAATATCCAACCACAATTTACCTATACCCGCTACCTAACACTTACACTACCCGCCCCGGGTATTCGTGATGGGGGTCCACTCTTCCCCCATTCACACCTTCGCACCATCCACTCCACTCCATTGTTTCCACCATACTCACTCCACGACCATCCATTCCAATACTCCATATATTCCATACCATTTATTCCACACACCTGTTCCTCATACCTGTTGTTGCACACCTGTGCACTCACACCTGTTCCTTACACACTTTTCAATCCTCAAACACACAGCATCATCTCATCTAACTACTCCCCTCTGGAACTTGCGCTTCCCAGTCGTCCCTTTAAACTATTGCGCTCCCTCGTCATTATCATCCACTCTAAACTACCTGCGTCCCCACTACAGGTGTCAGTCACTACCTAACCTTAACGTTACCTAAGGTCATCTCTCTAGATCCCTACACATGATATATCCTAACCCTCCCGGGCTAGTTTTCACTGCCATCATCCCCATACATCTAGTGCTCCTTTGCCCCCGCTGTGAGGGATGACAGAATTGCCATCCCACCACATCGGGCATCTCCCACTACCAATTTTGCTCGTCCAAATTCAACAAATCAAAAATTTGCCAATCACTACCCATCATCTGCCAATCATCACTGCCAATCCTTTGCCAATCATCAAATTTTGCCTTTTTCTAATTTTGGGGCCAAAACACTATCCTCGTCATCAGTCTACTCACTAGTGCCTCTCGGTGCGCCAATTCACTTCAAAAGCTCGGCTTCGTAAAGCCGAGCAATGAATGCGGGTTGTTTGGTGCCGGCAGCTGGATACGTCCCGCATTCGGTGCAGGGAAGGACGCTTACCCGGGCCGAGGTCCCACGCACCACCTCGGCACGGAGCCATCCAATTGCCCGATCTCGACCTGCCGGAACGTCTCCACAAAAGGGGGTCGCCATGACGACCCTCCCTATCGGGATGCCCGCTCCGCCTAGTGGAGCACCGACGCGGCCGTTCGAAACGCGGCCCAGCGTGGATCACGTACGGCGGTCCTTTCGAACCCGCCGTGGCTCGGATCCCCGCTGGTCCTCGCGGCATGCGAAGCTGCCCGACGCGCACCGAGGGCCCGACTCGGCTAAATGTCGTTCTAACCGCTAACCCGGTTACCGTCGATGCCTCACCTGCATGGTTACACGCATACGCTACCCCTTTCTTGCTCATACATCCAGCCGTCTCCCTGCTCTTGGTCATTGCACCTTCTCTTACACACCCAGGTACACTCATTCCACTCACAGACTTGGTCACACACCTGACCACCGAACACTTTGGCACACATTCGTTGTTCGCACACCTCACCAACACACCTCTTCGCACCCCTTCTTCGGTCACCTCCTCTGTGACAATCACAGGTGTGCTCTCACTCGCACACCCAACCACGTGCCTCACGACCAACTCAAGTGTGCATTCCCACACACGCTCTACCATTCCAGGTGTGCATCCTTCCATTCCAGGTGTACATCCTCGCTCACCTGTCACAACCAACTCACGCTCCGTGTCACTCTCACTACTTTCACCTCCATTCTTGACAGCGCACTCACCCTTACTCTCGACAGCGCACTCTTTCCCCATGCACCGGTCCGTTACACACCTTTCTCGCGCATCCTCTTGCGCACACTCTTTCGTTACATCCTCTGTAACTCTCACCACAGGCGTGCATTCTCCTTCACTCTTGACAGCGCACTCTTTCCCCATGCACCTGTCCGTTACACACCTTTCTCGCGCTTCCTCTTGCGCACACTCTTTCGTTACATCCTCTGTAACTCTCACCACAGGCGTGCATTCTCCTTCACTCTTGACAGCGCACTCTTTCCCCATGCACCTGTCCGTTACACACCTTTCTCGCGCATCCTCTTGCGCACACTCTTTCGTTACTTCCTCCGTAACACTCACCACACCGCGCTTCCATGTGCTCCCTCGCACACGCGCTACGACCGACTCACTCTCGACAGCACACTCACTCCTTTGTCTTCCATCCTATCTTCTAACCCCCTCAACCCATTTTTCACCCCCTCTAACTGATTCTCCTGGGCAGCCATTCTATTTTCCACCCCCGTTAACCCATTCTTTACCTCTTTTATCCCGTTGTCTAACCCCTCAAATTTAGCTTCTAGCCGTTCCCCCATTTCTCCCATTTTGCCCCCCATTTCGCCCCCCAATCGCTCACTATTAGCCCTCATCTCTTCCTTCTGCAGGTTGAGGGACGCCTGCATTTGTGCCATGAATTGGGCCATGAAGGCTTGCATTTGGACCACGCCCATTGGTTCCGCGGCTGTGGCCCCCTCAACCACATGCGCGAGAGCGCCATTTTGTGCGCCTGATACCCCCTCAACCACATTGCCAATGTTCTCCTTCTCTCTTTCATCTACATACATTTCCCCGAGGTCCTGGGTCGATTCTACCCCTCTATCTCTCCCACCGACATCCCGTCGCCTTGACCAGCCATGGCGCGATTTCAAAATTCGGGTTTTGATTTAAAACAACACAAATTTCCAGCAGCTCCAAATTTTGACCAAATATTTTTCTAAATGTTTTTAAAATTTGGTTTGGGCCCCGATTCTCACTCCCAGACACCAATTGTTACAGTTCGCGGTTAAGGATGTTGGTTTGCCGAGCGGAGGCACCGCGACCTAACAGTTTCCCCGATTCACCCGATTCACCCAAACGTTGGCCGTATCGCGCCACAGATATTCAATGTGGGAAAACTCTAAAGCGACCAAAGGTAAAGAGGAAGAAGAAGATGTACAGAAGAGTAACGGGATTTATTATTTACACACACAAGCAAAAAGAGCAGTCACGGTTATTTACAGGGGACATGAAAAAGCAGGTGACACAGTGAAAATACTAGCTTATACAGACTTAATTGACTACCCAGGACAGAACAAACAGAACAAACTCACGTACACGAATGGGGAACTTGTAGGCAGGAATGGCTGGAAGGAGAGGAAAGTCCAATGGGTCCGGCAGCACGATCGGCTCGTTGGGCAGCCGCCGGTCCTTCGTGGCCCTGCTCAAAACTGCCGTCCAGGCCCCAAACGGCTGTCGAGTGTTGTTGCTGCTGTGGACGCTGCTGCTGGCGAGCAAGGTGACGAATAGCAGGTTTTGTGCTTCCCTGGATGATCTCCCTTCTCTCTCTTGGACCCCTCTCAACTCCGCTTTCCTCCGACGACTCAGCCCAGCTTTTTGGACCTCACAACTCAGCTGTTGTCATAGCTCATCTCCTTGGGGAACGTCCCGCGGCGGGTTATATAGGCCCCGCCCCTCAACCTTCGCGAACCTCCTTGATGTTTCTCTCCACACCCTCTCCAAGTCCAACCCCTTGTTCGTGGTTGGTTGAGTGGGGCTGACTCACTCCTCCCCTCTATGACGAGGTGGGGACCCGCCTTTCTTCCCCAACCCTGCCTCGTGGTCAATGGCGGCAATTGTTGGTTGGCAATGCGAATGGCAATTGTTGAAAGGGGAAATGGAGGTTTTTGGGAATGGGAATGAAGGGAATCTATCTTTTTCACTTGGTGCAATGGAGTGTCATGTTAATGGAAGACAAGGCCTTACCCTAAAACACATAATAAAGATATAAACTACTGAACAAGGGTTTTATCGTGTCCTTCAATGTGTGCTTTATGGAATTAACTACCGGGACGCCCTTTTAACCTTTACACAACACTGGAGGCAGGAGGGGCCAGAATCAAACAATGATAATAATACACACAATAAAAAAACACAATCCTCATTTCCGCAACAATATATATATATATATATATATATATATATATATATATATATATATATATATATATACATAAACTCCTGCCTGCACCGATGCTGTTGACCTGGCAGCTCCTGCTCACACATTTGGCTGACAGTTTCAGAGAAGCATGCCTGGCATACTCAGAATAGGATAGGGCATAGGCAATCACAGCGAAAACAGGTCTGCATTGGTGCAGCTCAAGCAAGAAATGTGGTGAAAGCTGACACCAATTCGAATGGCTCATTTTGAGGAGTTTTTCCAGTGCGTGGGCCTGAGGGAACATCTGAAAATGCCGAGAGTTATCAAAATCCAAACAGCAACCCAGGCAATTAGTGTGCATGCGGAATCACATATGGCCATCTGTCAAGTGACATCTCTTTCGCTTTGCATCTATACTCTCTTATATCCACCACATCAACCACCATTCTGTACCTCATGCGTGCGTTGATTTTATAAAGGTCTTTCTCTCGTTGAACTTGTTCTGACATGCGAGCATGCATGACAAAATGGGGCAAAGGTAGCACACTTAATTTTGAGTTGTCCCGTCAGGTTTTGATTTCCTAGGTGACAAAACTATCTGGTTGTTGATTTTCAGGTTGGGCATTGCATCATAAAGGATAGATGAGAGGCTGGGTGTCCCATCTGTGAGCATCTTTTGGTAGAGGTTAAATATCCTAATGCGAGTTTAGCCGATTGTAGTCAAGTTATCACTGGCACGTTTGACAAATTCCAGAAAACTGCAGTGATTACTGCTTGGGAGGCAATACGATTACTGCTTGGAGCTGCCAGGTCAAAGGAGAACCATGCAGTGTAAGTTATATGTCTTGGCAGTGTCGAACGTTCCTTCGGACAGAGTATTAAAGAGATATAGGGAGGATGGGGGAGACGTAGGGGGGATGAGTAGAGAGAAGCAGAGACAGAGCAGAGAGAGAGACAGATAGTGGTAACGAGATTATAATTAGCAAGGACAATTGATTAAAGACACAATTAAACTGAGTGAAGTTGCATAGTTCATAGGATGCTATAAGGACTGTACTCAGCTTTGTGGATGAGATCCCATCATTATGTAACCCCAACCATGTATGGACATCTTTCTTGGATTTAAAAAGTGTCTGCCCCTGCTTCCTCCTCCGTCTCTCCTCAAACCCCTGCCTACAGTACAGTGTGGTATATCAATATTTGAGTTCTCCATTGTAACATCAGTGATCTATAGCTCATTGAGTTTACTGGTGTAGCTCCAGACATTGCATGCCAAACAAACATTCCTCAATTCAGAGGATATCTCCGAAGTCTCCAATGTCTCTCCTTGGCTATTCATTCTTCTCTTTGATAGCCCCCTCCCCAGTTCCAGAAGCCGGGAGAGGGCTGTAAAAACTCTCTCTGTGTGGAACTCCTTTCCTCCAATGTCTTCACGAACCCCTTCTTTCCCTCTGGAATACTTCAGGCTGGGGATATATTTCTGCAACCACCTATAAGGTCTGTTTGTGTGGTATAGCGTCCACCGATTGATAACAACTCTATATAATCTCTATTTCCTTTAAGATAGATCAACTCGTAGCCATCGCATGTGCACCCCATGTGTCCTTTTCTACAGTCTTTCCTCCCCACACCCATTGTGTGTCCAAGCCTCCCATTAGTTTGTCCTTCAATTCTGCTGTTCATGTTTCCCCCTTCTTTTTACTGCTCATTTAGTTCTGTTGTAGCCTGATCCATTCATTCTAGATCTTCCACGAGCCTTGGCTCTAGACACAATTAAACTGAGCTGGAAAAATATATCTTGTAAGTCTCAATACTGATCTAAACAACCAGTCTCCTTTGTCAGTCATGGTGGGGCCTTGCCAGGTGTCTAAAACTTGGTGTTTTGCCAAAGTCTAGCTCAGATGTCTGCTTCTCCTCCATCCCCTCCCCTCCTCACCTCAAATCTCATTCTGTCGCCATCTTACCCCCCCTGTACACATTGTTTACTCGACTTTGTAGCATATAAGGCATCCTTCAATCCTTGACTTCCGAATTCCTCCATTCAGGCATTGCTACCAATGAAACCCTCTACTCTTAACCACGCGGCTTCACCCCCGAGTGGAGGCTGGACTGCCCCAAAGCAGTATTTGCTCAGTCATAAAACTCATCTAAAGAAATGACCTCTGTGATGCAATGTAACACCCTCTCTTTCTTTTTGCAGATGGCACCACATTGTGTCCTACAGTACCCCCATCCCAATGATAGGCAGGCCACAGTTGTTGCACTCTCTGTTGATCTGGATATGATGAAATGCTGGTATGATAAATGGAACAAATCCTTTAATCCTGGAAAAATCTCACAGTCTCACCCTCTGGAAGGATCGTCCAATGATCCCACCTATCTTTTCCCATGGTCAGCCACTGGAAGTGGTTCAGTCTCTTGAACCTCTTGGCCTTACTATCTATCATCCATGATCTCTCTTTGGCCGACCACATAGCAAGGCTGTTCTCAGCGTTCCAGGCACAGACTCAGCTTATTTTCTCGTTCTTCGTTTACCCTCGAAAAATCATCACCACTCGCAGTCTTCAAGGCCTTTGTCCATGGCTCAATGGAGTACTTTTCTCTCTCCTATGGACTTGTGACTCAGCATTACAAATGTCTCTCCAGAATTCCATGGAACTTATAGCTCTCAACATTTTTTGAATCTTCAACAATGAGGCAAAAACACTGGTGCTATCACATTGCAGGCAGGTCAGTGGCCTCTGTTTTTTATTTTTTTTAACCACCTCTCCTCTTGTTTAACTCACTCTGCTCTCGCAGCCATCCAACCCTCCCCAGGAAATCCAGGATGCACATGTTCTTCCAGCAACCCCATCCTTGTTGAAATTTAAAACCCAGACTAACTCTACACCTTAACTACTTTGTTCCTGGCTTCTCACATCGGTAGAACAAGATTCCAGAGGCTGTTCTATGTCACCTAACACAATGACTGACTTCATGTTGGTCCACGGCACGACCACCATTGGCTCAAATTGGCTCAAATCTGCTTCAACATCAAATATGACTGTATTAACCCTCAAATCTCATGTACCCAGTACATCTAAAAAGCCGAACTTCATAGATCAATGGATTACTGCCCTCTGCTACGTGGACAGGAGCCCCATTATCACATATACCTATCTTGGATTCTATGGAATCTACAGCTCTCAAAATTATTGGAATCCTCTGTAATGACCCCCAAGCTGAATGCCTGTTGCTTTCACATCACAGGCAGGTCGGGGGTCTCTGTTTTTTTTACCGCATTCTGCAATATTGCTCCCTCTGCACTCTTCGTCCGCTGACTCTGCCTACGTACTCCAGGATGCATGCGTTCTTCAAGTAACCCCTCCTGGATAAACTTCCAAAATCCAGGCTGACTGCACTCCTCAACTCTTATACACATCTCTCTCTCATCTATGGAACCACAATCCAGAAGCTGTTTTGTCTCACTCTTCCCTCCATGGCATCAAGGAAGCAGTGCACCACCATCTCATGTCATCTCCAAATCTGTCCTATAATCCTTATTACCCCCATTAACATTTACTAACCCAATGATCTTACTTGCTAGTTTTAGTGTTTCCTCCTCTCCTCTTTTTCCTATTTTCCTGCCCATTCATTCCCTTGATGTTTTTTTCCCCATTGTCATGTATATCTTTCTCTTTAATTCTTGAGACTCACTCATCTAAAAAAACAAAGCTGTCTTTTGTTGTTGGAACAATGTTTTTGTTGGAACGTTGAAACAATGTTGGCCATTGTGAACACTTTCATATACCATGTGGCCGTGACGTTGGACTGCCATTGGACCAAAATTGGCAAATAAACATTGCTTTTATTGTTGTTGGATGTATGTTAGAATTATTTTTGTAACCATTCCAACATTGACAAATGTTGGGCCAACATCATTGTGCTAGCTGGGTTCCCACTCTTCCCCTCAGGCCTTCAAGCAGGTGGTTGACCACCATCTCCAGTCAACCCCCATCCTTTCCACCTGTCTCTCTGACCTCCATTAACCCTTCCTAATCCAACCCTCTTTCTTATGAGCCGCAGTGTTTCCACCCCTTTTCTTTCTTTCTTTTTTTCTCTTTCTTTCTTTCTTCTCTTCTCTCTCTCCTCTTATCATAATTCATTACATTCCTTGTTGTATCCAGCTATTTCCCCACATACCATCTGTCACCTTGATCTTCTATGAGTCTTGCTTGATCTTGTCAAAGAAAAAAATGGCCTTCATGAAGAACGATCATATTTTTTTCCAGTACGATAATTGCAAATGTTCCTTAAAGTACTGGGGTCTTAATTAATCTTGCTTATTACAAGCTAGGGTGCACTGAATGTTAGAATGTTGTGGAGTGCTGGAAACAACTGAGGATAGCAGACTTAGTAATATATATATATATATATATAAACATTTGCAATTGTTGTCGGGAGCCTTTGGAACAACATAATCGTGATTGATGTTTGAATAGGAAACAATGTGCCCGTGCAGAAGGAATGGTGGGTGACGTGTTGTGATAAAGTATGTTGGAAAATAATTGTTTTGAGGTGTTGTAGAGAGAGAAAAAATTTTGTCCATAATTAATATAATTTCTAATGATTTCTCACACGAACCACCTTTAGAGGCCATTTTTCCCCGCAGAGCAGGGGTTGACCTTTTTTGGGCACCTTGGTCCCCTTTTTGAAGCAATGTTTTATGGCCGGATGCCCTTCCTGCCACCAACCCTGTTAGTCGCCTCTTGCGACACACAGGGAATTACCAGTGAGCTGGTACTCAAGTAATGATTTCTCACAAGATCTTATATAAATATGAAAATAATCTCAAGAGATCTTAGGAGAATTTTTTGTTCGAAAATTGTATGAAGGTTGCATATTTAGGATGCATAACGTAAAAATGATACCACATGAAAGGACCATTGAGCTTATGTAATCATCATATCATATACTCACAAATCCACTTTAATCAAGTGTTCTTGTCTCTCTCGAATTATGCACATTGTGCCAGGTGTTTATAGATGAGAACTGTACAAAATAATTCATCTTGGTAGCAACCTGCTCAGAAAAAAAAACAACCTGCTCAGAAAAAATAACAACCTGCTCAGTGACCATTCCTAAGTTTCATGCCTTTATATAAGTGTTGTTCCTTGACCTATCCCCTGACTGCTATGCAAGTTTGCGTCCTTTCCTTTCACAGTATAATCTGTGGTTCAATAAGAAAAGACAACAAACTGTCACCAAGGTGCTTCACAGGCAGGATGAAATGATCTTTCGTTGACCTTTTGGGAAGCAGCATTAGCTGGCCAATCTCATATTCTAGCAGTTGCTTGCGGGTATGGAAGAAAACGTTCACATGTTTGAAAAGAGTACACCATTATGCATCGCTCCTGCAAACATAAATTTCTACTGAATTCCCCAGTTGATGGCTACTTTGGGTTTACGATCTATCTCACAATGAAGTAGCAATATATCCGGGGTTAATTATCAGCCAACAAATGCCTGGGATATCCATATTGTGGGCATCCTGATGCTCCATATAGTTATTTTGGAGAAAAAACGACTGATAGTAAAAGTCAAAATATGTCAATATCAAATCCAAATGGAATATCTAAATGCATTTAAAATAAAAATAAAAAAACACCTTTAGAGGCCATTTTTTCCCCGCAAGCGGGGGTTGGCCTTTTTCGGGAACCGTGGTTGTTGTTGTTTTTCGGTCCCCTTTTTGAAGCAATGTTTTACGGCCGGATGCCCTTCCTGACGCCAACCCTTTTTGCCGCCTTTTAACGACAAACAGGGAATTACCAGTGAACTGGTACTCAATTAGCCGACCTCGGAAGGATGACAGGCTGAGTCAACCCCCCTGGCGTTAATTCAGCGATCGACCGGGATTCGAACCCAGGATCCTAGGATCCTAAGCTGGCACCCTAACCGCTAAGCCAACACCAGGGCTATTTCTACTGAACACCAAATTTCTACTGAATTCCCCAGTTGATGGCTACTTTGGGTTTACGATCTATCTCACAATGAAGTAGCAATATATCCGGGGTTAATTATCAGCCAACAAATGCCTGGGATATCCATATTGTGGGCATCCTGATGCTCCATATAGTTATTTTGGAGAAAAAAACGACTGATAGTAAAAGTCAAAATATGTCAATATCAAATCCAAATGGAATATCTAAATGCATAGTAAAAATGAAATACCATTTGGTGTTTAATGAGTTTGATTGTGCCATGGTTATAAATCACATTTTACCAAACAGATAGTAGTGGATGAATCTTCATCTGCACTTCTTCAGGATGGCTGTTTCTACACCCTTTGTGAACTTATGTTATCCCCGTCTTTCCTTGAGAAATTCATAAAAGTCATGTTTTTGTGGGTATCATGAGATTTACGCTCGCTGGCCCAAGAAAAACAGCTACTTGTGCAGCGTCAGCAGTTTTTGTCTGCGGCCCAAGTTTGGCATTTATAATATCCTTCAGATTGAAAAACACCATTGAATTGAAATATACAATGGAAGAATTATTTATCGTTCTATCAGGATTATCATTATATCGACCATGTACTGCATGGCATTCTAATGTAACATGGCTACCTGCCTATAACACATGAAAAAAAGAAAGGGAGTTAATGAAAGATGTATAGGAAGGTGGAGAGGAAGAATTAGAGGAAATACATCGAGAACTAGAACGACCACTCGGTAAAGAGCATATCCCCGCCAGGCTGAACAGTTTACGTTTAGCATCGTACCGATAGGCCAGACCTGCATCAGGACCTGAATCAAAATCGAATAGAACTGTCATTGTCACCCACCCAACCCGTCCACAAAGTTTAGTCCGAATCCGTCCATAACTTTTTGGGATATCATGCTACTGTATATATCGGTTTTAGCCCTATCTCTCAATGGTGAAGACCCACCTTTGGAGGCCATTTTCCCACAGAGCAGGGGTTGGCCTTTTTTGGGCACCGTGGTCCCCTTTTTGAAGCAATGTTTTATGGCCGGATGCCCTTCCTGCCACCAACCCTGTTGGTTGCCTCTTGCCACACACACAGGGAATTACCAGTGAACTGGTACTCAATTTGCTGACCTCGGAAGGATGACAGGCTGAGTCAACCCCCCTGGCGTTAATTCAGCGATTGACTGGGATTCGAACCCAGGATCCTAGGATCCCAAGCCGGCACCCGAACCGCTAAGCCAACACCAGGCTTTTTATCTCTCAATGGTGAAGAAACACTAAAAAATTCTATGATCTGGATCCGGATTCGAATCTTCACCAAAATATAATCAATTCTTCCTTGTCAGACACCCAATCGGTCCACCAAGTTTCGGCCAAATCCATCTATAACTTTTTGAGCTATCCTGCTATATATCAATTTTGGCCCTATCTCCCAATGGTGAAAAATCACTAAAAGAATTCTAGTAGCCGGATCCGGATTGGAATCTTTACCAAAATTTAATCAATTCTTCCTCGTCACACACCCAACCGGTCCGCCAAGTTTAGACCCAATCCGTCCACAACGTTTTGAGATATCGTGATATTTATAGTGTTTTCCGTATCTCTCAATGGCGAAGAATCACTTTAAAATTCTCGCATCCAGATCCGGATCTTCACCAATTTCGAATATTTTCGCCTTTGTCACCAACCCAACCTCTCCACCAAATTTCGTCCGAATACGTCCACAACGTTTTGAGATATCCTGTTCACAGACAGACAAACAAACAGACAAATAGATAGACAGGGGTGAAAACATAATCTGCATCCACCTTCGGTGGTGCAGGTAAAAAGGTAGAAGAAAGAAAAAAAAATGTATGTGAAGAGGAATTTTGGAATAAACGAAAGATTAAAAATTTCCAGAACCTTCGTGGATAAAATTTGTAGCAGATCCCTTAACGCTAGTAAAGGGATGCCTGAAGCTACCAACACAATCACTTGTTTATAGGGACAGAGACTGGAAAGAATGAGGAATAAGTGGGGATATTGTTAAGAACCCAAACAGAACTTTCCGTTGTAACTTGATGTTTCATGGCAGCTCTCTCAACAGCTGTGTTGATTCACCAACATCGATTTGGTTGGTACAGCTTGGGTTTTCGTTGCAACAACAATTCATCATTAGCTCGAAAAGTCCAGAATTAATTTTGAGAATAAAATTCTGCAATCAAGCTGTTTTCATAATGTGGTCGAGACATGTTTAAAATGTTACAGGAATGAGATATACCATAGTCCAAGATGTGCCAACTTTTATATATTTTGATGTAGTGTCCCTTGATTTCAATTCATTTGCTCCATTTGTTCTTTAAACGGTCTAATCCTGGACTATATAAATTTCAGGTAGCTCCTTGAGCCGTCACTTGATTGCTTCTTCCAATTCCTCAATGTAGGGTAATTGGTGGCCACTCAGTTGGGAGTTCAAATGTCGAAACAGATAATGGTCACTGCCGCTACATATGGGATCCACGGAAAGTGATCCGGCTGCTCGAGGCGACAGTCGTGGCTGACAGTTTGGCCAAGACATGCCTGTGTACAGATGGATGGTCGTTTGGTTGGAAAACACCAATGGTCAATATCCATCAAAGTTTGTCCTTGGTGGCCTCCTTCAGATATTATTTACAAAAGACTGGGATAATATTCCATTGTGATTGTAGTTTTGTGAGAGCAGAAAGTAAATCAGGAAGATTCTCTTGGAATCCTGGAAAATCAAGGCCATGATCTTGCTCGCGAGGTTTGGGTGAGATAATAAGTTGGTGTTGGAGATACCTCTGCTTCCATTGCATGGATTCCAATTTGGTTTCAAAATCCCATTGTGAAGCCATCTTTTGACATTCGTTACCAGAGAAGCAATGAAATCAGCTGGATCTGCATTGAACAGTTTGAGTATCTGGTGGCACAATGATGAATAAGCTTCCATGAAAAATCCCAAGTTCTGGAGACATTTATGTGACCTCAACATCGAGATTAATATCTTGACCTGAGAAATAGTTCACATCTTACAGCTGTCCCGACCTGAGGTCATTCTCAACGGACCCTTGTCCACGCTTAGTCTGCTGCCCGTTTGGTTCCTGTAGAATATGAGGGCCTTCCCCATAAAGGGTCACAATGCCTTCGGAGTTTGCTTCGGAACCGGCACCATATTTTCGATAAAACTTGATCACACCTAATTCCTCAATTTTCACAAGATCCATAATTACCTCCGCCACCAAAGGTGGATGGGGATTATGTTTTCAACCCTGTCTGTTTGTCTGTTTGTTTGTGAACAAAATATCTCAAAAAATTGTGGACGGATTCGGATGAAATGTGGCAGAGATGTAGTGCATGTGACAAGGACGACATGATTAGATGTTGGTGAAGATCCGGATTCGGATCCGGCTACTATAATTGTTTTAAATGATTCTTCACCATTGGGAGATAGAGGCAAAAACGATACATAGCAGGATATCTCAAAATGTTATGGACAGATTTGGACGAAACTTGTTGGACAGGTTGTGTCTGACAATGAAGAATCGATTCAATTTCGGTGAAGATCCGGATCCAGATCCAGCGAGTATAATGTTTAATGTGATTCTTCACCATTGAGTGATATGGCCAACCAGGCGGTGTATGCTCTCGACTGAGTGTCGTTCTAGTTACCCTCGCTGGAGGAGAGGGTATTGCATTTGAGTCAGTTTGTCTGTTTGTTTGTTTGTCCGGACAGAATAAATATGATTTTCTTTGCAACCGTTGGTCCGATTGACAGGAAATTTTCATCATAGGTGCAACAACTCTACCTGTAATATTTAAAAATTATAATTATGACATCATACATCACGTGGTACGAGCGCCATCTTGGAAAAACCGAAAATATTTGCACCTCTATATCTCTGAAAGCGCTGCATAGAAAAAAAATTGAGACATGCCTCATTGTAAAGAACTTTCTATGGGGAATCAAATATGTTAATTATGATGTCATAGATGCCTCCATTATGACGTCATAATTCTACAAGTACAAAACTTCATCCGATCAAGATGAAATCTATTGAGCGTCATCTAGGGATAAATTGGTGGAGCAAACAAAAATGACGTCATCGGTCACGTGGTTCGGCCGCCATATTTGTTTTTAACACAAAAGCTTTAAAAACCACTGAAAACACATCCTGGCAAGGGTCTGCAATCTCTGATTGCTCTTTCTTGTTGTATATGTGACTTAGACATTTTCTGCATCATACTCTGAAGGAATAACCAATGTCAGTTTAATAAATCTCATAGCTTGTAAGAAGCATACATATAAGTTTATAATGAAAAGAATCCTATGGCTCAATGGTGCCAATGAATACCCTGTGGCAAAAACTATTTAAATGCAGTACAATCCGCCTCAGATTTTAGCACTATGTTTGTAGGAAATAATAAAATCCACAAAGTATTGCATCACAAAGATTTACCGCAACAGATAACTCTACATTGCCTTTTTGTTCATGCACGTGGTCAAAAGTGCACAGATGCACAGGTGGTTGCATGTTCAGAGGCAGATAGCCACTGTAACAATATGTCCGTCACCTGTTATGCCTCTGCTTTTCAATTTCTTTCCTTCCAATTCTTCAAGCCAAAGGCCAACGTATGTCAAGAATAACAAACAGACATGATTCCTCACTCCACAAATCCAACTCGTTCCTGCTCAACTCCACCCCTCCCGTTGTTATTTTATTTGCACAACCCACCTCCCCAACCTTCCCTCATCTTTTTCCCCTTTGTATTTTGCCAAAATGCGTCTATGCTGTCTGATTTGGACCCTAGATCACAACTTTATCATTCGTTGTCACCCATATTACCTACATAGGCCTGAGGCCTATAATTTCTGTTTCTGATTGCATATAAATATCCTCTTTTGTGGATATCATGATATTGCCCACAGTTTAACATTTCTATGATTTAAATGACTTCCATATTAATATCCTCCAATGGATTATCCAAAGTGTTGGCACATCCTAAAAGTACTACTAGTTTTGCATCTAGAGTTCTGATGTATGGTTTTATCCAAATTTGACATTGCGGGTGAAGGAGAGAGAGAGAGAGAGAGAGAGAGAGAGAGAGAGAGAGAGAGAGAGAGAGAGAGAGAGAGAGAGAGAGCGAGAGAGAGAGAGCGAGAGAGAGAGCGAGAGAGAGAGAGCGAGAGAGAGAGAGAGAGAGAGCGAGAGAGAGAGAGCGAGAGAGAGAGAGCGAGAGAGAGAGCGAGAGAGAGAGAGCGAGCGAGAGAGAGAGCGAGAGAGAGAGAGAGAGAGACAGAGACAGAGACAGAGAGGGGGGGGGGGGGGGGAAACTGAGAAAGAAGAGTTTATGAACGGCTTCATGGCTGAGAAGAGTTAATGGACATCTTCCCTCACTTCGAGAGCTGTCCCATCTTTAGTCTCACCCTCCTCTGCTCATAAAAGGAAATGGGCATTCCCACATCAAAACAGCAGAATAGTATTGTTTTCTGATCCCCTATCACCGCTTCACAGAAACCCGTCTGCACATTTTCCTGTTCAACTCACAATTTGAGAAAATAGTTGGAAACAACAACAAACCTGCATAACATTTGCAGTAAAAGCGCTGCTTTAGAGAAAAGGTAATTCTAAAAAGGTAATACAGGGTAATTACAAAGGGTTCCAAAAGGGTTCTAAAGAGTAATTCCAAAGGGTTCTTAAATTGGCAACAGTAGTATCAAAATTGGGGGTGGAGTCAAGCAAACTATCCAACCAATGAGTGGAACTCGCACACAACAGAAATTAGAGGTGGAGTCAGGCAAACTATCCAACCAATGGGTGGAACTCGCACACACTAGAAATTAGAGGTGGAGTCAGGCAAACTATCCAACCAATGGGTGGAACTCGCACACACTAGAAATTAGAGGTGGAGTCAGGCAAACTATTCAACCAATGAGTGGAACTCGCACACAACAGAAATTAGAGGTGGAGTCAGGCAAACTATCCAACCAATGGGTGGAACTCGCACACACTAGAAATTAGAGGTGGAGTCAGGCAAACTATCCAACCAATGGGTGGAACTCACACACACTAGAAATTAGAGGTGGAGTCAGGCAAACTATCCAACCAATTGGTGGAACTCACACACACTAGAAATTGGGGGTGGAGTCAGGCAAACTATCCAACCAATGAGTGGAACTCGCACACACTAGAAATTAGAGGTGGAGTCAGGCAAGCTATCCAACCAATGGGTGGAACTCGCACACACTAGAAATTAGAGGTGGAGTCAGGCAAACTATCCAAACAATGGGTGGAACTCACACACACTAGAAATTGGGGGTGGAGTCAGGCAAACTATCCAACCAATGAGTGGAACTCGCACACACTAGAAATTAGAGGTGGAGTCAGGCAAACTATCCAACCAATGAGTGGAACTCGCACACACTAGAAATTAGAGGTGGAGTCAGGCAAACTATCCAACCAATGGGTGGAACTCGCACACACGAGAAATTAGAGGTGGAGTCAGGCAAACTATCCAACCAATTGGTGGAACTCACACACACTAGAAATTGGGGGTGGAGTCAGGCAAACTATCCAACCAATGAGTGGAACTCGCACACACTAGAAATTAGAGGTGGAGTCAGGCAAACTATCCAACCAATGGGTGGAACTCAGACACTAGAAATTTGAGTTGGAGTCAGGCAAACTATCCAACCAATGGGTGGAACTCACACACACTAGAAATTGGGGGTGGAGTCAGGCAAACTATCCAACCAATGGGTGGAACTCGCACGCACACACGGATGCACACGCGGCTCCTTTTATAGTATCGATTATAGTATAGAAGCTCTTCTATATTTTTTGCTTACTTTTGATTTTAAAACCGCATGGCTTATTCCAATTCACAAAAACTTAATATTATCTGTGTGCAGTAACACAGCACCGAGTAAAAAGCACGGATAAATACCAAATAGTACAAGGTACAATAACGTAACACTGAAAACTACTACCAGCAGTGCACACAGAGCATGAAAAACAATCAATGCAGTGCTTCTGGTTTTTTGATATAATACGCAGCAAATCAAATGCAATCATCACAGGTATAACAAGGACAGGTACAGCACTGAGCAAGAGCGACAGGTACAAGCAAGTAAATATATCCTGCACACCACTAATCGACCTTCGAGAGGATAATAATATCCACGGGTGAGCCTGGTCTTTGTAAAGGAAAAGTGTATTTGGCAGCAAGTCCCGGAATACAACGCAGTAAATAGATCTAAAGGGCAGGAGTCATACCTGAGTTGAGAATACTGCCAAAGTGAAAAGTCCCTGTTGAAATAAATTGGGACTCATCTTTTCCTTCTTCCTTGACCTCCACCCCGTGGATGATTAGCACCTTCCATGTGATACTGCACTGTTGATCAACTGATTTAAACACATTTTCAAATGTCATGCATATTCATTGGACCACAGGTTCCTCCATGGTTCAGCATTTGCCCAAATCGAGAAATACAAAGGTAATGCGACATTTGCAAGAAGAAAAAAAAAAGAAAGAGTTTCATTTCCCAGATCCTTCAATGATTAATTGAAAGGACAGATTCTTCATTTAACGAACTAAAGACCAACTTTATTCCTCTGCTAAAGTGGAAAGGAAATAAAAAGGAAATGATGGCATGCAAGCACTTTGCTACCATGTTCAGAAAATTAGTTGAAGAATTCGTTTTTCTTAATGGGACAAGATTCAGCTGAGTGCGTACATGTCCGTGCATACATCCTCAGCCTCACAGGCATCGTGCAGACGAGACAGTTCAGTGGGCGACCTTCAATGGAGTCTGTAAGAGCTTCACTCTCCGACAGAACAAAGGCCACGATTCCTCCTCTTGATACCCGCACGAAGAAAAGCCCTATAGCCCGACGACACCAACAGGCTCCGTGCGCAATCACGTTTTGTGCCTTTGGAGGAGCTCTCGCGGAAATCTGCACATGCGTTACAAAGCAAAAGGAAAGTGTAATCCCAGACTTCCCATCCATTCACGTCAACGGTGACATCTTCGGGCCATGTGCTGTCCGCTCCTGCTAGTGCGGCCAAAGTTATAAAGCAGGGGGGACTTTCATCCATCATGCCAAATCCCTGCGGATCCCCTCCTTATCCATATAAAGCCTTTACTCACATTGCTGAAGAAAAACACATCTCCGCTCTTGTTGATGTCCTACCTTTTACATTTTGTTCATTTTCCCTTTATCCCAATGAGGGCAAGTTTTCAGGATATTGAGAGAAATGGAAATGGGTAGCTGCAACCAGAATATGCTTTCTGCTTTTATACATTGCATTTTATTCAAGAGCAATCTTTGATACTGTCAATAACACAAAACTTTCCAGCTAGTTCAATTAGTGAAGTTCAGCAAAACTTTAATCTAGTTGGACAGGATGGCACAGAGGTAGCGCAATTACCTCCGAGTCGTCTTGTCTTCCTGGGTTTAATTCTCGGCCCGACTCGAAACTGTTGGATTGGTAATTACAGGGCAGCTTCTTACATCAATGAGTGTGCCATCAAATGGGATATTAAACTGGGAATACGTCAAGCTGGAATTGATTGCTTGTGGACGTCAAAAAAAAACAACCCCACGATGTGTTTCAACGAAGGGTATCCGAGTTACCACCGGCAACATGGCCAAATTTCAAATATATTCCCTAAACAGCTCCGCTTAAACATCAAGCCTGGCCAACCGCTTAATAAAGGACGTTAGCCAACAAAAATGGATGTGGATGCGAAATAGTTAAACATTTAGTAAATAGTTCGCAGATATTAAGCAACAAATTTAAGTTAAGTAAATGTGATTGTTCTATATTAGCTGCTGATAGCATCTTTATGGGCAATGCCATAATGAAGAAGAGGAGGTCAGACTTAAAACTTTCCAATTCATTAGGAAGATCAACTTTTATGTAAACACCATATTTTACTAAACGTTAGCCTTTTGAGTTGTTCTTCCAAAAAAAACAAGGGAGAGACAGAGAAAGAGAAGAAGAACCACCTTCAGATGGCATTTTTCCCCGCAGAGGCCATTTTCCCCACAGAGGAAAGAGGCCGTTATCCTTTTTCAGGCACCGTGGCCCCCTTTTTGAAGCAATGTTTTATGGCCGGATGCCCTTCCTGCCTCCAACCCTGTTAGTCGCCTCCTGCGACACACAGGGAATTACCAGTGAACTGGTACTCAATTTGCCGACCTCAGAAGGATGACAGGCTGAGTCAACCCCCCTGGCGTTAATTCAGCGATCGGCCCGGATTCGAACCCAGGATCCTAGGATCCCAAGCCGGCACCCTAACCGCTAAGCCGGGATTCGAACCCAGGATCCTAGGATCCCAAGCCGGCACCCTAACCGCTAAGCCGGGATTCGAACCCAGGATCCTAGGATCCCAAGCCGGCACCCTAACCGCTAAGCCGGGATTCGAACCCAGGATCCTAGGATCCCAAGCCGGCACCCTAACCGCTAAGCCGGGATTCGAACCCAGGATCCTAGGATCCCAAGCCGGCACCTTAACCGCTAAGCCGGGATTCGAACCCAGGATCCTAGGATCCCAAACCGGCACCCTAACCGCTAACAACAACATGCATTTTAAAGGCCATTTTCCCTGCTAGAGCGGGGGTTAGCCTTGCGGTCCCCATGACAATCTTCTCCATTTTGCCCTATTTTCTGCATCTCTCCTTGTTAACCCCCTTGCCCGCATTTCTTCTTCCACCATCTTCAGCCAAGTCTTTCTCGGTCTTCCCCGTCTTCTACTTCCTTCTACATTCATTTCCATCACTCTTCTCAACCAGTCACTTTCATCCTTCCTCAACACATGACCAAACCATCTCAACCTGTTCCTCTTCACAGCATCAATCACGGGCTCTATTCCCATCATCTTTCGCAATTCATCATTTGTCTTCCTCTCTCAACGATACTCCGCACATCCGTCGAACCATTCGCATTTCCACCCTTTCCAGCATTCGCTGCTGCTCTACGTTCATTACCCATGTCTCGCTCCCATAAATCATAACACTTCTCACACATGCAGCCTCACACATGCAATCATAACACCTTTCCCTTCAGCTTCAACGACACTCCCCTCAGAACTCAGTTCCCGAAACTTCTTCCATGCACATCTCACTCGAGCAACCGTTGCCGAGTCTGATCCACCTTCTCCATTCAGCATGTCTCTGAGATAGCACCTCGTACGCACCCCGTACGCACCTCGTCCTGCAACCTAACCGCTAAGCCACACAAATAAAATAATTTATCACAAATAATTGAGTGCAAATCCCTTCATATCGAGTGCAAAGTTATAGTGAACGAGACTTATCTCTTGGTTTTCTTCCAGGTGTGAACCTTTCTGCCTCAAGCAGAATTCACCAACATAACTTCCTGAACCTTAGCCATTATAGAGCTGATGGCCACTGAACCAATGACATTTCAATGGTGAGATCAAACTACATAAACAAGAAGAAGAAAAACATGTCGATAGAGATTTTCATCTGCATGTTCTAATATATTCCTCTGAAGAGAAAATTCACACGTTGAATATTCTTGAAAAATAACATCAGCGGAACGGAGTGGTACTACTCCGGAAATCAAATAACATCAAAAGGCTTGAAAATATTTCTCTGATTACTTTTCACAAGTTGATAAACCACAGCAGCAAATTAGATTTCCCAATGTACACATTTGTTTCCCTTTAGAGGCACGGCACAACATTTGGTGAATAATATAAGAAACATCTCTCCGATGATACAAAAGCAATTCTGTGGTTGTAGGCTCACCTGTGCTTGCCATATAAGCAAAGGGAACTGGCACGGAAGGTAAAGGTCAATTGGTTGAATGTTATTTGTGTGGTGTTTCATTTACTTCCATTCTCTCACCTCAGAAAATTGCAAACGATGCACTAATTTTATCCAATCAATTTGCTTTTTCTAATCACACAGATTGGCTCTTCCTCTGAGCCCATAACCTCCGAACCTTTCACCACATCTGTCATTACGCTGTACTTAGACAAGGTAGATGAGAAAAGAACAATGTTTATGAAATTCTGCACCGGAGCAACACCCCCCTTTGCTGTCCTTCCTGACCATATGCTTGCAACCTCCAAGTGAGCAAGCACACAATGAAGCATAACACAAACCAAATGGACAAGATTGCTGCCAGATACATCTTCCTCTAAAAATACCAGGAAAACTTTAATTTCAGAACCCATTTGGCATGAAAAACAAAACAAAAAAAACATCGGCAGACATGGAGAAGCGCTTCCGGTCTCTTTGTGGGGAGGCCACAATAAACGATTGGGATCTCGGCCGCCTGACTTCAGAAGGCCATGCCTTGGAGATTTGAGCCCCACTAAATAGCCACCTGCCAAAGCCGGAAAATGGTACAGAAGGCACAGCCACAGGGAAGAAGCAACGGTGGTCAGTTGGTGTGCTGTACAAAAGAAGCACGTCCATATGGATGACAAACAATACAGCAATTTGGTTGTAAAGCCCTAAGTTTAACAAATAAGTGCTGTATTCTAGTTGCTTTTTGCATTAAAGTAAACAGAAGAAGAAGACGAATTTGTCTTACTTGTAAATGCATTCCTTAAGGTAGCGACTGGAAGGGTCATGTTATTTTCCTCTCTGGGGGATATAGATTACAGTAGATTTAGGCTTGGGTCCATTATAGTCTGTGGGGCACAAAATAAGCATATAATGCCTCAAGACCGTCGGGTTTCCTCCCTTTCAGTTTTGTGTTAAACAGCAGTAGCGACTGTTTAAAAAAAGGTAATCATACGTGTTTGTGGTTCATAATATTTTTACTTCCCCTAGGGGTGCCCCATGAAACGTCACGACAAGCTATTCTGGAAGTCGGTCATGCGCGTGAATATGAAGTGATGTCACGGGGCAATGCGCCGCCATCTTAGTTTGGGGGAAATTGCGCGAAAGTTGGCGCAAACCGATCATCGCGGGCGAAAAACTAGTTTTAGTGCGTTAGTTGTAAGTTGTCATGACATAACTGTAGTGAAATCGTATTCGTACTGAACCCGGGGGTGATGCTCGCTGCTCGTTGTCACCGCTGTCACCGCTAGAGGCGTGACTATAAGACCCGCTACTGCGACGGTGCTCCGAGACTTCTCCCTTGTGACATGTTACATCGGTAGCCTCGCTAACGGTACGCATGTATAGAATATCTAGCTTGCTTGCATTGAATGATATGACTGGACCCATGAGATGTTGCATCATATACTTATTGTGTATTTCTACTTTACAGGAATAATGTGATGATCTAAATGCAATTAAACCAACCATTGGACTAAAGTTGTGTGGACCTGATTGGTTTTCCAGAACACTTAATTGCATTTAAGATCCATGGCTGGCAACAAGACGCTTACGGTGTCCATCTTCAGCGCCGATCCGCAAGCCGCGGATGGAGGCCTGCAGCTGAAGCACTGGCTCCGACAACTGCAGAATCTGTTTGATGAGCCTGAGACTGCACCGACGGCTGCCGCGAAGCTAGCCACACTCCACGCAAAAATCGACTACCGGGTGTACAACGCTATCGCTCAATGCGCGACGTACGACCTCTCCATCGCCGAGCTTAAACGGCTTTACATAAAGGAGAAAAGCCCGGTGTACGCACGCTATTTGTTGCAAACACGACGTCAGCAACCCAACGAAGCGATGGACCATTATGCCCAGGAGCTCCGGCAGCTTTTGCTGGACAGCGTCAGGGAGCCACGGACGCCCGCGCAGGCTCAGGATGATCGTCTGTTAGATGCCTTCATTGCTGGGGTCTCCTCCCAGGAACTAAGGCTCAAACTCTTGGAGAAGACCGACCTGACCTTCGCTACGGCACTCGAGCAAGCGACAGTTTACACCGAAGCACGGATGCAATCGCACACCTACGACCGCACGCGCCTTTTGGCGGGCACCACACTACACGCCCGGCCGGAGAGTGCCGCCGCCGAGGACGCGGATCCGCTCGCTGAACTCCGGGATGCTCCGGAGGATGACCCAGCCCTAACGGCTGCCGTTATGACCAGCAGACCCAAGGCCTTGCGCGGGGCCGCATGCTTTTTCTGTGGAGGGCCTCGTCATGCCCGAGTCGTGTGTCCGGCACGTGACGCTATATGCCATTTGTGCTCGCTAAAGGGACATTACGCAAAAGTGTGCAGGAAAACGGCACGCGGCTCGCGGAACATTGACTCGCGCAGCCGCGGTCGCGCGGGCGCAGCAACCTTGAATGGGCTAATAGCGGAGCCCGCACCCGGCCCGCACCAAGCCCGACACCCGGCGCCTTACCCGACTTCGAAGGGGAGGGCCCCTCTCTGCGGCCCCCTGGGCGCTCAGACGTCCTTGGCGGGCGCCACCGGACAGCCACCACCGTCTCATTCTCCATCGGGCACAAAGGCCGTGTCCTTGGCCAAACTTCGCCAAGCCCCTCGTACTCCTCGGGTCGTCCGTGAGCTAACAGCGGCCCCCGCTCCGCCAAAAGAGTTAAGGCAGCTTTCAAATACAACGGAGGCCTTTCGTCAAAGCGACCAAAAATGTCAAAGGGCGATTTCGAATACTACGGAAGCCTTTTGTCAAAGCGACCAAAAATGTCAAAAGGCGATTTCGAATACTACGGAAGCCTTTTGTCAAAGCGGCCAAAAATGTCAAAAGGCGATTTCGGATACTACGGAAGCCCTTTTCTGCCATAAGTGTCAAAAGGCGATGTCAAATACTACGGAGGCCTTTTCTCGTCAGAATTGTCGGATTTTGAATCGCGAAACACCGGAATGCTGGGGAAAGCCCTCTGGTGACGATAATGGATTCCCCATGGTCAACGCAGACTCCGGCCACGACCGCAAAACTGCTGCTGGTGTAGGATCCACCCGCGAGGCTGGTCCGACCCATTCGGGGGGCTCAGTCCCGCTCCCAGCAGCCTCGTCTGGCCTGGCTCAAGCCCTTATTCCCCTTATGGTTGAGGGCCATTGTGTTCGGGCCTTGGTGGATACAGGATCTACGGATAGTTTTATCGACCAGCGACTTGTGCTCAGGCATGGATGGCGGATCTGGCGGTCTACGAGACGGATCTTCATGGCTTCCCAGGGACTTCGGCTCAGCACGAAGGGGGAATGCCGATTGAAACTCGTGCTAAAGGGACGGGTTTTCCCTGATGTACACCTTATGGTTTTACCCGCATTATGTGCTGATATTCTGTTAGGACACGATTTTCTTAAGCTGCATGGACGTCTGGTAATGGAGTTTGGTGGGCCTGACACTCTTGTTGTGGGGGCGGACGACGCGCTAGCGGTGTGCGCCCTAGCGCAAATGGACGTCCAGCCGCTTTCGCTGTTCCCCAATCTAACCTCCGACTGCACCCCTGTCGCGGTAAAATCACGACGCTACTCTCGCGCGGACATGCAATTCATAGCGGACGAAACGGCTCAGCTCTTGAAAGACGGCATCATAGAACCTAGTAGGTCGCCGTGGCGCCCAGGTCTTGGTGGTGCGCAGCGAGGCCCATCGCAAACGCATGGTAATCGACTATTCCCAAACGATTAACCGCTTTACACAGCTGGATGCCTACCCCCTTCCGGGGATGGACGCGCTAGTGCAACAGGTGTCCCAGTATTCGGTCTATAGCACTCTCGATCTCCGTAGTGCGTACCACCAGATCCCGATCTCTAGGGCGGATCGTATCTATACCGCTTTCGAGTCGGGGCAGCGGTTGTACCAATTTACGCGATTGCCTTTTGGGGTAACGAACGGGGTCGCTTGTTTCCAGAGGGCTATGGATGACCTCGTTGCGCGGGAGCACTTAACCGATGTTTTCGTCTACCTCGATAACCTTACGGTTTGTGGATATGACCAAGGGCACCATGATGCAAATCTGAAGCGCTTCCTTGAGGTCGCGCAGCGATATCACTTAACTATGAACGAGGAAAAGTGCCGTTACTCCCTACGCACGATAGATCTTCTGGGGTACACCGTGACCCATGGCTCTGTCTCTCCGGATAAGGAGCGTCTGCGACCTTTGCTCGACATGGCCCCTCCCTGCGATCGGGCGTCCCTGAAGCGCGCCCTTGGGCTGTTCGCCCATTATTCCAAATGGGTGCAAAGTTTCTCCGCGAAACTTCGCCCCCTTGTGGCCTGCGACACCTTTGCCCTGAGTTCGGCCGCATTGACGGCCTTTGAAGGCCTTAAGACTGACATCGCCCGAGCCGCCGTGGCGACCATCGACGAGAGCGGCTCGTTCGTCCTCGAAAGTGACGCCTCGGATCAGGCCATTGCGGCGACCCTCTCCCAAGGGGGGCGTCCCGTGGCTTTCTTCTCACGGACTCTTACCACCGCTGAGCGGAGGCACTCGTCCGTTGAAAAGGAAGCGTATGCGATCGTCGAGTCTATTCGGCGATGGCGCCCATACCTACTCGGGCGGAGCTTCCAAATCATCACGGACCAGCAAAGCGTTGCGTTCATGTACGACACCTTACACGCCCAGCGCATTAAGAACGAGAAAATCACTCGCTGGCGTATCGAACTCGCCGACTTCTGTTACACCATCAAATATCGCCCGGGGAAGGATAACCAGGCCGCCGATGCCTTATCACGCCCGGCTACATGTGCTGGTATCACCTCTTTGGAGGGCCTACGGGTGCTGCATGCCACTGCGGGCCATCCCGGCGTAACGCGTTTCGCTCATTTCGTGCGGAGTGGGAATCTCCCTTACTCGATTGACGATATCCGCCGTATCTGTCGCGACTGCGCTATCTGCGCGGAAATCAAACCGCGTTTCTATAACCCTCCCATGGGGACTCTGGTGAAGGCTACACGCCCGTGGGAACGCTTGGCGATGGATTTCAAGGGCCCATTGCCGGTGTCGAGCGGCTCTCGCTATCTACTCACTATCGTTGATGAGTACTCGCGATTCCCCTTTGCTTATACGTGCGCGGACATGACTGCTGCCACGGTGATGCGATGCTTACAGAACTTGTTCTCAATGTTCGGTTACCCGGCCTATGTCCATACCGACCGGGGTGCGGTCTTCTTGTCTCAGGAGGTGCGCAGCTATCTGCTCCAAAATAACATTGCGTCTAGTTACACCACGCCGTACAGACCCCAGGCTAATGGGCAGATCGAACGCTTCAACGGGATTATCTGGAGGGCCGTCATGCTCCACCTCCGGACCCTCGGCCGGGGCCTCGATAAATGGGCTTGGTCGCTACCTGCGGCGTTGAACTCGATCAGGGCTCTCCTGAGTACGGCAACCAACCAAACTCCCCACGAGCGACTTTTCCACCACCCCAGGAGCTCGGGGTGTATACGGTCGTTGCCCAGTTGGCTCGCTGGGCCCGGGCCGGCCTACCTGAAACGGGCGGTTCGCGCGAGCAAGTACGACCCCCTAGTGGACAAAGTGCAGATTCTCCAGGCTAATCCTGAGCATGCTCGTGTGATGACGTCTGACGGCCGTGAGACTACTGTCTCCGTTCGTCACCTTGCCCCTTGCGGGGTCGACGACCTTAGTAGGGAATCGAGCGACCCGATCGAACCCATCTATGAGACTATGGCCTCTCCCGACGCTCCCATCGCCGACAGTCCACCGACCCTCCCCTCTTCGGGACTACCCGGGCCCGACGACTTGGGGTTACCCCCTTCGTCACCCGACCCTGTTGGCGCCTCTGACGCCGGGGACACAGGGATACGTGATGCCGTACCCGGGGAATTTCGGACGCGTGCTGGCAGAGAAATTCGCCGCCCGGCCCGATACGGTTGGGGCGACTGATACTCCGCACCCTAGTCGCGCTGACGCTCACTCGCTTTTAGCCACGCGGCCGTATAATTCTGACAGGGGGAGAATGTAGTGAAATCGTATTCGTACTGAACCCGGGGGTGATGCTCGCTGCTCGTTGTCACCGCTGTCACCGCTAGAGGCGTGACTATAAGACCCGCTACTGCGACGGTGCTCCGAGACTTCTCCCTTGTGACATGTTACATCGGTAGCCTCGCTAACGGTATGCATGTATAGAATATCTAGCTTGCTTGCATTGAATGATATGACTGGACCCATGAGATGTTGCATCATATACTTATTGTGTATTTCTACTTTACAGGAATAATGTGATGATCTAAATGCAATTAAACCAACCATTGGACTAAAGTTGTGTGGACCTGATTGGTTTTCCACAACAATAACAATACTCAGATGAATTGCCCTCGGAGGCGCAGCACCGGTATGTGGACAAATTGAGGCTGGTAGGCCAAGAGATGTGCCCCTATAAGGTGCCAGCCGACCAGTGGACCACGATCTGAAGGTGTGGCCCACTCTTGAGTTCAGTGATTTGTACACCTATCTCATCAAACATCCTCGTGAGTACATCCGGTAACCCGTTTACAAGTGGACTGCTAGTATTAGATAGTAGGCCCAGGTCTGACAGTCCAGTGGGCCCCGCCTAGCCTCTACTGAACTAGGCCTAGCACTGTAGTGTAGTGTAGACTAGTACTAGTGTAGAGTGTTCAGTGTAGATTAGACCTAATCTGTACAGTCATAGCTAGCAGAGCCGGGGTGGGGGGGGGGGGGGGGGGGTATCTACTGTATACTAGTATCAGAGTGTGATCTAGTTTAGAATATTATACTATCTGCAAACAACAAGGCTAGACCACACATTGCATTATCTTGCATTGGTAGGCCCCTACCTAGTACCAGCATGTGGGGAGTAAGTCCATGCACATGCAATCCATATGTTTACTATATTTTTGAAACATAACAACTATTGGGCAAACACAACAACCACTCCTATTGGGCTAGCCTACAGCCGGAACCCCCCCCCCCCCCCCCTAGACATAGTGATTGATGACTGACCACCCCACACACATACACACACACACACACACACACACACACACACACACACACACACACACACACACACACACACACACACACACACACACACACCAGTTTACAGTGTGTCACACTCACAGTGGGGACAGTGGACCGGGTGGTCGATTCATTCACTCATGCCCATGCCCCACCCCCCCCCCCCTCTATGACGACCACAAAATAAATCAGAGTTTAACTTTAATAGCCGGCGAAGCCGGTGTTGTGAATGAACGCGTACGTATTATGTTGAAAAACCAGATATTGCTGGATCCTTTGAAAATTCCAAGCTTTGACGCACCAAATCGCTCCATGGAGGCCGCCATCTTGCGGATGCGGAAGTATGCATAAAAAATTGAGAAAAGTTCAATAGGAGTTTGTTTCACCTGTCTTTTTTTGATTCACCATCTTATGCACCTCTAATTTGTAATTAAAATACTTTAAGACCAACCTCGTTCCCCCTGGCCCGCACGGGCCCTGGTTATCTTCAACGAAAATCGTCACCAAACACTGGAACCAATGAGATTCGAGCATTTGAAAAAATATTTTTAAAAAGCTTATTCCCGCATTTCGGAGGCTGAAAACGGCGTTAAATATTCTAAAATTGACGAAGAATTATTTTTTAGAAATCTCGCGCCCGCAGGGGATAGTGTTTCACGGCCGGAAATATCCGAAGTTGGGACGGAATTCGCCAAATTAATGAAGAAGGAAATTTTATAAATCTTAATCTCATCCAGAATGCAAATGGTGTCATTTTGAACTAGGTACGGTATCTACTACACCTACCTACTCCCAACTACCTAACCTACTGATGCCATAGTGATGGGTAAAATAGTGGCAAGAGGCTTTGGCTTCGCCGGCTCATTGCGGCTTTGCAGTCGGTACTAGTAGGCTAACGGTAATCTAGAGTATGCCAAGCCTTGCCCGGCCGAAGCAGTAGCAGTTGTCAGGTTGCACTTACCTGTGATAAAAATAAAATGGATCGAGCACACATCGGTGTGCTGAGAGGGGGGTGACCAGCGACCAGACCTGGCCGAGTTGGACCCTTCCAGAAGTGGTAAAACGGCTCGACTCCTGGCAGAAAGCCATTTCTGGCGTCTCACCGGGTCCTGAGGTATAACATAAAACTGCCGCTCTGGATTCTTCAGCTTGTTGGCTGTGCAGCCGAAAATACAGCAGCTTTTCGGCATTTTGCGGTTTCAAACTGTGACAAACACGTGCGAATGGCGCCCAATGTTTTCCCCAATTCCAAGATGGCGGCGCCGCGGTGCGTAGCTGTCACGTCACGCCGACTAAGAATGTACACACGGTAACACGGCATTTGTCCAAGGAGGAAAACCCCCTTGGGGAGATGGGTATTATTATGATTATTAATATTGTTTTGTACTAACATTAATATTGTGCTATTATTATTCGTGTTATTACTTTTGTTGTTAGAATTGGCCTTGGAAAAACTCCATGATTAGCTATCTTAACACAGATATACACCTTCACATGGATTTTGCCCAAGGTGGAAACCCCTTGTGGGGGGGGGGGGGGGGGAATTAAATCACTACAATCTCCATCATGTGACCCTTTATCACTAAGTTTGGTTGAGATTGGATGAATAATGACCAAATGTATCACAGTCAAAAAAACCGACATACAGACACCAAATTGCGTATTTTTGCATGATGATAGGAGTAAGATAAATTCGGGGTAGTATGACGGTATCCAAGCCAGGTGATTCTGCTTTGGATCCCAAAAGTCATATTTGACTCAAAACTTGGTGATTGTTTGATGCTCAGAGTGAGAAGCAAGTAGATAAAATATATATGACTTCGCTTCTAAGGAACTTCAACACTTGAGAAAGCCATAAGGCCGAGCAAGGCCTGCACTACGATTGCAAACATATAGTTGTTTGTCTGTGCTCTTACCTTTTAAAATGCCGAGCATCAAGCAAGTAAGCAGCATCTTTAAGTCTTTCATATGAATCAGCCAAGGTTTGAGCTGCTGGCCTCCCACACTGGAGCAGACTCTCTAACCATCACGCCACCAGGTTCAGTGAACTCCATGTCTAGATGTACAATAATCTACAGTAGTTTTTCCAAGACAATATTTTTGTCCAATACCAAAGATATATAAATAAAAACATGTCACCCACAGGGTGAACCGTATCTTGCCCCTGCATCTGTCTATTTTACCTTTTGGTCAAAATTGAATGACCTTCAAAATGACCTTGAAGGTCAAGGCCGATCGACACCAAAAACTAATCAGCTGAGCGCCATACCACACCCTATATACCCACCAAGTTTGGAGATCATAAGATCAAAGTTACTCAAAAAATAAGGGTTTCGTTGACCTCCATGATTGACCGCAAAGTGACCTTGACCTTTGACCTTGACCTTAATAATTTCGTATGGTGAATAGTATGTCTTCATGACCAACGCACATGAAATATTGAAAGATTTTGATGAGAACTGAGGAAATAATTTTTTCATGAAAATTCCGTTTTTTCGTCATGACGTCATCAAATGACGTCATAGCGTCAAACTGTTTATAGATCTGGGAAGCACTCATCAAGGGCATTCATATGAGGTATTACTCGATATGGTACCTACGATTTCAAAATTTGACCTTGGGGTCAATAATTTTCGACCTCCAGCGCTAACCATGAAGGTCAAGGCCGATCGCCACCAAAAACTAATCAGCTGAGCGCCGGACCATATACTAGATTCCCATGAAGTTTGGAGACGATCCGATCAAAGTTACTCAAAAAATTAGTGTTTCGTCGACCTCCATGATTGACCACAAAGTGACCTTGACCTTTGACCTTGACCTTCAAAATTTTGTGTGCTGAAGGGTATCTCTATAGGACTCTGATATGCGAAGTTACAGGAGTTTCCAATAATAACTGTGGTCTACAGAGTGATCTAAACGTGAAAAAAAAAAAGATTAACCACAAACAAACATACAAGCTGACTAATACATCTTGCAAAAACTTCGTTTTGGCAAGATAACAATGGGAATGGATGAAATAATTTTTAGATATGTAGATCTAAAGATATTGATGTCAGGTGGGAGGAATATGTCAATAAAGAATTGTATGTGGATGCTAAAGAGTTGAAATTTGGAAAATAGTCTGTAGATGTACAAAACTTAAGTCAAAAATTTTTATTTGAATAAATGAAATGTGATTTGAAAATAACTACCCAAATGTCTACTTCCTGTGTGAAACATTCCTTGAATGTCGTTGCACACCACAGCTTGCAATGGAAAACAAGATTTATCAACACCGTGGGAGGACGTGCGGACAAATTCAGTGTGTTGAAGCCTCTCGGCTTCAAATGCAAACATTGTGAATCATATCATCTGGTTTGCAATTTTTCTTTTCATTCCACTTAAATTGGCTCTTCCTAACAGGGTTGTTTGATGGGAAGACGCTGTGTCACCACTTATGTCACAATAAACAATCTCTCAAATGTACTACATTAGGGCTCCTCCACAGTCCATTTGGTGAATGCATTTTGATTTTTCAGGGTGAAAAATCAATGACATGTATTCAAGGGTTTACTTTTTTATTCCGCCTTTTCTGTTCACTTTCAACCTTAAATGTAGGATCTCTCCCTGATCAATGCAGCCACATCGTAAAATGGCATGTGATGTGATGTGATGTGTGTGTGTGTATGTATATTATATATATATATATATATATATATATATATATATATATATATATATATATATATATATATATATATATATATATATATTGCATTCAGAAAGTATTCAGACCCCTTCACTTTTTTCACATTTTGTTATGTTGCAGCCTTATGCTGAAATCGTTTAAATTCATACTTTCCCTCCTCAATCTGCACTCAATACCGCATAATGACAAAGAGAAAACAGGATTTTAGAAAGTTTTGCAAATTTATGAAAAAGAAAAAACTGAAATATCACATTGACATAAGTATTCATACCCTTTGCTATGACACTTGAAATTTAGCTCAGGTGCCTCCCATTTCTCTTGATCATCTTTGAGATGTTTCTACACCTTGATTGGACTCCACCTGTATGTCTACTTCCGATAACACCCCACCGATCTGGGCTTTAAGGCAGAGTGGCCAGACGGAAGCCAAACAGTTCAATATTGGTTTCATCAGACCAAATAATCTTGTTTCTCACAGTCAGAGAGTCCTTCTGGTGCTTTTTGCAAACTCCAACCGGGCTGTCATGTGTCTTTCACTGAGGAGAAGCTTCCGTCTGGCCACTCTGCCATAAAGCCGAGATCAGTGGAGTGTTGCAGTGATGGTTGTCTTTCTGAAAGTTTCTCCCATCTCCACACAGGATCTCTGGAGCTCAGCCAGGGCGGCCAGCTCTCGGAAGTGTCCTGGTTGTTCCAAACTTCTTCCATTTAAGAATTATGGAGGCCACTGTGCTCTTAGGAACCTTCAATGCAGCAGAACTTTTTTTTATTGGCTTCCCCAGATCTGTGCCTCGACACAATCCTGTCTCTGAGCTCTGCAGACAGTTCCTTCAACCTCATGGCTTGGTTTTTGCTCTGATATGCATTGTCAGCTGTGAGACCTTATATAGACAGGTGTGTGCCTTTCCAAATCATGTCCAATCAATTGAATTTACTACAGGTGGACTCCAATCAAGGTGTAGAAACATCTCAAAGATGATCAAGAGAAATTGGAGGCACCTGAGCTAAATTTCAAGTGTCATAGCAAAGGGTATGAATACTTATGTCAATATGATATTTCAGTTTTTTCTTTTTAATAAATTTGCAAAACTTTCTAAAATCCTGTTTTCTCTTTGTCATTATGGGGTATTAAGTGTAGATTGATGAGGAAAAAATGAATTTAAACGATTTCAGCAAAAGGCTGCAACATAACAAAATGTGAAATAAGGGAAGGGGTCTGAAAACTTTCTGAATGCACTGTATACTAGCCGAATACACCGAATATGTTGAAAAAGTCAAAACTTTACCAGGCCCCGGGAAGGTTATAGGCTAGGTGGCCAGGCCTGTTGAGGCCGCCTCGGCCAGGCTGGGTCAATTTCACAATTAAAAGCTGAGCTGAATTATAGTAGTCAATCTTCTACGGCCGCGAGTAAAAGCTGAATTATAGTGGTAAATTCATTCAAGAAGAACTAAAAATGTCGGGACGGGCCCCGGGAAGGTTATAGGCTGGGTGGTGAGGCTGGTTGAGGCCGCCTCAGCCGGGCCGGCCCATTTCGCAATTAAAAGCTGAGCTGAATTATAGTCGTCAATCTTCTACAGCCGCGAGTAAAAGCTGAATTATAGTAGTAAATTCATTCATAAAAATGTCGGGACGGGCCCCGCGAAGGTTATAGGCTAGGTGGTGAGGCTGGTTGAGGCCGCCTCAGCCGGGCCGGGCCCATTTCGCAATTAAAAGCTGAGCTGAATTATAGTAGTCAATCTTCTACAGCCGCGAGTAAAAGCTGAATTATAGTAGTAAATTCATTCAAAAAGAACCCGGGCAACGGCGGGTGCTTTCGGCTAGTAAATATATATACATGCATACAGTAATACAGTAATAGGAGGATGATTACCTGTGAAGGAATGAAATAAATATATTTTTATTTTGCCTTTTTAATGAAGCAAAAATCTTCTAAATCATTTAACTTCTGAAGGCAGTTTTTTTTGTCTCATCCTGAAATGCATCCATGTGCATTTTAAACTCAGTTCCTCTCTAGGGAGGTGGTGTTGGAGGAGGGGCAGTGCCATCATAAAACAAGCATGGTCTAGTCAATCGACCAGCCTCTATGCATTTCAATAGTTCACTCGCCTGTGTGCATCCCGTGTGAAACGAGAGACTATTGTGTAGTGATGCCATAAAATTAATTGCTCTTCTGATTAATTAAATCTCTTTTTAAATTAATTACAGCCACTCCCACCCAAAATGGCAATAACCTATGGAAGGCTAACGTTTTGACGTCCAGACATGATCTTGGCGAATGCTTTCGTGACCGGAGTACAAACCTAAATGCCAGCAAAGATGACTTGAATTTGAGCCCGACAAACAGAGATTACATCATTACGTCGACTTGAATACAAAAATGCTGTGGGTTTACAGAGGGAGAAGAACCATATCAATCGTGTTGAAAACACGACATAAAAATATATCATCTTCTGATTGAAGAAAATGTCCTCTTTTTTTCGGATTTCTTGTTGGCCAGGATAATCAAGAATTCGGTCAAACCTAAAAACACAACACTATCTTTCAACTGCGGTTTACTAACAGAAAGCAAATTAGAAACAATCATCAGAATGTTTAAATATTTTCAGCCTGACCTTTGCCTATTCCACAGATTGATGAGAGCAGTAATCTTGGGTATAAGCAGATAAAACACAATGCATTAGTCAGTCCTTCTACATGTAGGAGTAAAAGAGGCCTGTATCATCATCGCAAGAACTGCTTTTACAGATATACCGGGTTTATAACTGTTGTACAATGTCCCTGACTTTCCAAGCCTGACAATCTGCACATATAATCAACATTTTGTGCATGAGGCCTCCGTAAACAAGGCTCCTCTTTATTTTATATACAATGTTCGACCATGAGCTGGAGGAATTGTGTTCTCACCTGCCTGAATATGGATAGGTATACATCTTTAAACTCCGAACACAAGGTGTACTTTCTTTCACAATGAATCACACACCCACTGTCTCATCAAGTAGGGCCTTCAAAATGAGGAGAGAAAGGGTAGCAAAGGCAGCCATTGATCGAGCGGCACCTTAAACTGCTTCAGGCCACATGACCTAGCTGCCCTAGGTCAGAGTTGAAAGGTTGTGACCAGTCAACCTTTGTACTGTGTCACTATGAAGGAAATAAAGCATTGATGAAAAAGAAAGCAAATGAGGGATCGAATGAACTTTCTCACAGACCACTTGATCTTAGCAATCGCAGAGGAGAGTAATTCAACTGTTGGTGTTATTCTTCTTGCTACGTAGACAGTAGAGATGTCACATGCTGCATATGACAAGGTAACAAGAATAGCACAACTATAGCTAAAAAAAATGCAGTTCCTTCAGTGAGAACAATCTATTGTTATAAATCACACCAGCAGCTCTCCATTTGCATGTTTGGATATGTTATAGTTATACCTTTCAGGAGCACTACAAAATTAGCCTCAGGATGAAAGCAATATTCTCATAATGCTGAATGTCAGTGCAACTAATGGGCTGACCGGATGCCTAGAGGTACCCACACTTCCCTCTAAGCTCTCTCGCCTGGGTTTGAATCCGACACAGCTATAAACTGTCTTCCTGGTGTTTTTCGGGCAGGGTGATTCATCAGTGTGGGAGCCGTCTCTTGGATGTATGTTCAACTGGGTGTCCCATTTGTTGGTGGATGTTAAAGATCCCGTGGCATCCTTCGCGAACGGTTCCAAATCCTGGCCTAACCCAGCAGAGGGCATTGTAGCAGTGGCATAGCCTCGCCGTCAGCCAATGATGCTACCCCGCAGCATTGTGTCGTATACGAACAAAGAAAAAGTGCAACTAATGTAACTTATGGAATGAACACCTGGGGGTGCTTCATTGTACGAACATGGTACACGTTTGCCTTGTGCATTTATCAGATATCCAGTGAGATGAGTTTCGGTTATTGCAGGCATGCTACTCTTGCCTTTTACACACGTTTGTCAGGTCCACCTGCTGATGATAAGTGTTCTGCAAACAACTTACTTAGTCTTAATCAACAAGGCAGTCGAGGCAATTAGGGATTAATCCATCCATTTTGCTCACACCAACCTACTGCCCTCTCTTCTGCCCACTTCCATTTAACCTCAACTCTCTCCTTCACCTCACCTTCCATATTTTCTCAATACCCTTCTTTGTTAAATTCGTATCGAAAGTGCGTAAAATATTCTGCCTGCGAAATAAAATTTGGCATCAACATTATTCATGCCTGTTCTCCCCTCGTTTCAAAAGTGACTGCTGAGCTTTTCAAACGCAGGGTGGGGAGAGGCCGCCGTAAACGAGAGACAGACAAACGTTTTATTAACATTTTATGATTGAATTAGATAGACAATGGTGAGGATAAAGGGTCCATCTTCACATAGACACCCAAAATGGAGCTTTTTTTTTTAGATGAAAAGACCGGGTACCTACAATATGTAACCCACGTTCCATACCATGATGATAACTATTACGAGGATGACGACGATGTTTGATCAGTCAGTGGCCTTCTAACGCACCTCGTTCTAACAGAAGCTGTTAAGATGAAGTCATAATGTACCATCACCAATCGAAGATCAATGTAATCTCCACTTACCTTATTTAACTGACCAATATGTACACCTCCACCACCAAAGGTGGACGGATGTTATATATTCCCCCTGTTTGCCTGTTTGTTAATTGCGAAATCGAAGATTTCCAAGTATATTGGTTGACCTGGTCTGTTATTCTGTCTATTTGTCTGTCTGTATGACACTTTGAACCTTTTATTACCCTTTATAGCCCTTAGACCTCTTGGACCTTTTCACCCTTTAGACCTTGACACACTTAGACCACTTTTACCCTTTAGATGACTTTACCAGTTTTTAAGACCCACATAAGACCCCTCAGAATACTGAAGACACTTACACACTTTGGACTACTTCGACCCCTTGATCCTTAGACTTTTTGATGCATTAGACCCTCTATAGATTATTTAGACTCTTTAAACCCTTACGACCCTACAGACGTGTAACTACTGTTGGAACATACTGTTTAGACCTTTATACCCCTTCAACCACTTAAACCCCTTTAGATCATTTTAGACCTTTTCGACTCTTTGGACCTTTTAAGACCCTTATATTACCTTAGCCACTTTAAGACCCTTTTAATTGTTTAAGACCCATTATACTCCTTAGATTCTGAAGACCTTTAGACCCATTAGACCGCTTTGACTTTTTATACCATTTTAGATGGTTTAGACCCTTTGGACCTTTTAACAACCTTTATACTCACTTAGACCCTTTCAACCTTTACACCTTGGACACTTTACACCCATTAATCCTATTTAAATACTTTAGACCCCTTAATACCCTATTATACTCTTTATACACCTTAAAATCCTGAAGACGTTTACACCCTTTTGATCACTTAGACCCCTTGACCCATACAACTTTGAACTTTAGACCCATGCGACACTTTTTGGAAAATTTAGACCCCTTACATACTTCAGACCTGTAACTACTGTTGGAACATATCCTTTAGACCTTTTATAACCCTTCAGAACCTCTTAGATCCCTTGACCCTTTTGCTCTTTTAAACCCATTGACCTTTTAAGGCCATTTAGACTCCTGAATACATCTACACCCTTTAGTCAGCTTAGACCCCTTGATTCTTAGATATTTTAGATTCTTAGACCCATTGGACTCCTTCAGACCCTAACTTATATGGGAATATACCATTCAGATCTTTCGACCCCTTAAGACCCTTTTACACTCTTATAGACTATTATCGACCATGATAGACCCCTATAAACCCTTTGGACCATTTATACCCCTAAGATCCTTCCTGATACTCTTTAAACCCCATTAGAAACGTTAAACCCTTTAGATGTGTAGACCCGTTAGATCCTTTTAGACGCACACCACACCAACATCTAGAGAGTCTTCTCGAAATATATAGATGATACTTTTTCAGAAAGTATCACCCTTTCTATATATGATACCAGTGCCCTAGAAGTATCATATATAGATGTTGCTTCTACGACACTCTGCTAGGTTTAACAGAAATTGCATATTGGGTCACTGAATTGGTTTGCCAATCAAATCCTAGAAGCATATTGTTTTTGTTGTCAAAAGCTCAAAGGTCAAGGTCACAAAAAATCATAAATTTTCATCCAATTGCCCTAAAATGTAAACAGTATTTGCATATTGGGTTAATGAAGCCCATTGCTTTAGGACAAAAGGTCACAACTTTGATCGTTATTAGTCCCCTACCGGTGTACACCGGAGCGGACTATAGGTTTGCACTCCGTCTCTCCGTCTGTCAGTCTGTCAGTCTGTCAGTCCGTCATGCAACGAACAGGTTTCCGGACTTTTCTTTTCTAAACTCTTAATGCTAATGATTTCAAACTTGGCACATGGTTTCCTAATGATATGTTACAGATCAAGTTCGAACTTCACGACGTTTCGATCATTTTTGACAAAGTTATGGCACTTTGAACTTTGGGAATTTCCCCAACAGTTTTCCGGACGACAGACTGCCGGTTGGGGACATGTATTGCAGCGCAATACTCAGAATGCTTGTTTATTTCATTTTATTGTTTTGCATCCAGAGTCGAAGCTCGTGAAAGAGCTCAGGAGAGCACTTCACATCCTTTTATGAAAGGTGTTCCATTAAACAGCAACAGCAACTTTTAAACTCACAGTTATCTCTCTGTAGGGGCATCCATTGGGTTGGAATTGCTCCATGATTTGGCCAAATGCATTTGTGATGTCTATCGTGCTAATGAGCAGCGTTCTGAAAGTTCTCAGAATACGATACTCACAGTAGTCAAAGAGGTGTAAATGTTATTTTTCAGTATACAAGTACTGTATATATAATTGGCAAGAAAAACATGATGGCATGACCAATTATGGACAAGGCACAGCAGCTGCCTCTTTAGAAAATAGTGGAGAACCCAATGAAGTTGCTCAATGAAGGTCTAAGGCATTCACAAGGCAAAGTCATGGATACGGACTTGGGTGGCTGCAAACTCGCGCGTCTACAAGTGGAAGTCGACAAGGGACCCTCAGCCTCACAACAGGGCCTTGTGGCCATCCAGACTACTCTGTCAAATCTGGCCTCCAGCACAAGGAGTCGTAAGCCATCCATCAAATGCAATTAACAGCAATGTCCTGCCGTTTCTCTTTGCTCCGCCTTCGCCTTCCCACCCTCGGAAAGAGGAAAACATAAATCTCTCACCACCCGCTGCCTTGTCACTGCCAGTGAACCCATTCCCAGCCTGGAAAAGCAATACGAGCTTCTTTTACTTGAAATGCTCCCCCACCCCCCAAAAAAAACTTCCAAATCTATTCTGCAAAAGAATGTGCGTTTGCAATTACAATTTCTCAATTACAGGTTGCATTCAATGAATTAGCACAATTATTCAGACATATTTCTGCAAAACGGAGAGATCATTGTGACACAATTCAGGGTTGAACACAATGGAACAATTACAGGAGAAACTAGAACGGCACTCAGTAGAGAGCATACCTCCGCCTGGTTGGCCACATCACTCAATGGTGAAGAATCAAGATATCGTCAAAAATTAAACAGTTCTCAGATCGGAATCCATATTCAGATCTTCACCAAAATCGAATCGATTCTTCCTTGTCACACACACAACCTCGCCACCAAGTTTCGTCCAAATCCATCCAGAACTTTTTGAGATATCCCGCAATGTATTGTTTTTGGCCCTATCTCTCGATGATGAAGAATCACTTGAGAAATTAAATAATTCTCATATCCGAATCCATATTTAGATCTTCACCAAAATCGAATCTGTTTGTCCTTGTCAGACACCCAACCTGTCCACCAAGTTTCGTCCAAATCCGTCCACAACGTTTTGAGATATCCTGCTATGTATCGTTTTTGGCCCGATCTCCCAATGGTGAAGAATCACTTTAAAAATTCTAGTAGCCGGATCCGGATCTTCACCAAAATCTAACGATTTCGTCCTTGTGACATACAATACGTCTCTGCCAAATTTCGTCCGAATCTGTCGACAACTTTTTGAGATATTATGTTCACAAACAAACAAACAGACAGGGGGTGAAAACATAACCTCCATCCACCTTTGGTGGCGGAGGCAATTATTCCAACCACAATTACCATAAATAGAGCTGGTTTTATTTAACTAAATACAGTCAACAGAAATAAATATATATATATAAACAGCAGGTTCTGAACATTGCGAGACCACAAATAAAGCCTTGTGAAAAACGGGAATTAGAATTCCAAGCTGTGAACATAACGGACAAAAGCAAATATGTACTGGCTCATATCCACCAAAAAAACAACAACAAACAATAAGGTTTTTTTGACCAGCCTGATGGCTTGTGGCAGACTAAGACCACACGTTTATTTCGTTTTTTCCGAAATGTATGCAACATTTATAAAGCAATAACTGCAAATGACTTATGCAAATTAGGCGAGAGTGAACGGCTGCTGAAAAATTAATCCACGGGCAAAGGTGGTCTGTTTGATGTTACAGCGGAAGCATCTGCCCCATGATGTTGTGGTTTGAATACCATTTCCTGCATCAATTCCTTTATTATTGCATGTGTCCGAAAGCTCTTCAACTAATGTATATGTCCAAGCTCGTTCTTCAGCAGAATGATTTCTTAAACAAAGAAAACATCCAATAATTCAATATGGATGATTCAAACGAAAAATACAGGTGTATTTTACTCATATTGCAACAGTATCAGACATGCCAATAGGGATTGAAAAAACAAACAAAAACAGCAATTAATTAAATAATAATCTGATGAATAAAACTACATGGAGACGACATGCGGAGCCCGGTACTTGCAAAATGCACCCCTTTGCCCCCTCAAAAAGGATTGCCATTGATCCATCAAATTGTCCATTTCATCAAGATTAAAAATGACGACCTTGGTCAAAGCTCGGGTCAATAGGATGAAAAGTGACGATTTTAGCAGTTTGACCTTGATTTTACCATTGACCTTTTGACCTTAAATAGTTGGTTTCCCAAATCAATGATACACTCTCTAATTGTTGGTTAATTAACTCGTTAATAGGATGAAAATTTCAGATTTTTCAGATGAAAATTTATGCTTTTGGAAGTTTGACCTTGAGTTGACCTTTGACCGTTTGACCTCAAAAATACTTGGTTTATGCATTCAGTGACTCAATATACAAATGCTGTCCAATTTTCAAGTCAATCGGATGAAAAATGGCGATTTTAGAAATTTGACCTCCAGAAATTTGACCTTTGACCTTTGACCTCAAAATCAATAAGCTTCTCAATTGTAACGACCTCTACAACTCGGTGAGGTTTCATGGCGATCGGTTTGGAATTGTGACCTATAGGCGAGTGACAGACAGACACATAGTCTAGTAGGAAGACTAGGTCCCTCTGCACCCCCCGGAGATATACTTCTAATCAGTGTTTCTAGATTGGAAAAAATGTGTAGAAAATGACTAGCTATGGCCCCAAGCTGAAAAAATGTCCCACATACCATTTTTATGCAAATTACTGCTGCAAATTTTATGCAAAATTATGTAAATTTTATGCAAATTTTTGATGAGGAGTAGAGTTGAGGGGTCTTTGAGGGCTTCATCGAGGTGCTCTCGGTTGCAAGACTGGGTCATTCTGAGAAGCACAGCAGGGTCAGAGATCATGATGTTCTCCTCCTCAGTGAATCTCTCCATCAACAGCCTCTCCATTGCCTCACACACTGTTTTGAGGCAAAAGAGGGACTTTGCGTAGGCCTTTCCACTGAGAACACCTTTGAGAGATCCACTTGTTACTAGTTGTGCCTCAAAGAGAATCTCTGCATATCCAGAACCACGCATCTTGTGTCCAGTGAGCATCCCGATGTAGTTCATGGATGTGTGGAAGGGTCCAATCGTTACTACATGACTAGCAAATTCATTTGGCCAGCGCCAGATGATGGGAAGGGCTTTCATGCAGACACCCAGATCAAATGTATTCAGGACCCATCTCTGACCCACCTCAGCAGTTGCTGCCTCGGAACGCTTCAGTAGCTCACGAACAACTGCGTTGTCTGTGATCGGTCTGTGCCTGGTGCCTGCATGGCATGGCAATGGCCTGCAGCCTGTGCCTGGGCTAGGGGGTTTCACCTCTGCAACTGGTTCTCCCCCACCCAGCAAATCAACAGTCGACTACTGCACGCCTATCCACCAACCGATCACAGACAACGCAGTTGTTCGTGAGCTACTGAAGCGTTCCGAGGCAGCAACTGCTGAGGTGGGTCAGAGATGGGTCCTGAATACATTTGATCTGGGTGTCTGCAT
>NC_136263.1:89182283-89254783 GCF_964187855.1 Myxine glutinosa | reverse complement strand
ACGAACCGCGCTTTTTGTTTATCACGTACAGCCATACTCGAAAAATTTGAATTAGCCGACGTTGGGGCCCAAAAGCATCCGATTAACTGCCGATACGACGCCATCTTACGACGCCATCGTATTGGCGTCTGCTGGGCGAAGGCGAAAGCAAGCCGTCCACTGAGTGGACAATCCAGAGCATGCATTTGTGCTGGTGTCGGCGATCGTTGTTCATATACGCACTCTTCATTCTCATCTTTCTTCCTAACTCTTACTCGGACAAGCAAATCCCCTATGCCATCCATAATGGTACACTCTATCCATACACCACATCCTCCTTTCCGTGGATGTTCCACGGGTTTCGGCTAGTATATACTAATAATAATATATATATATATATATATATATATATATATATATATATATATATATATATATATATATATATATATACGTATATATATATATATATATATATATATATATATATATATATATATATATATATAATATCTATCTATAATTCCAGTAATCTCTGTGTGTATGTGTGTGTGTATGTGTGTATGTGTGTTTGTCTGTGACCGCTGTTTCTCGACAACCACGGGTCCGATATACTTGAAACTTGCCAGGTATATTGCTGGGGACCCGAGGATGTGCCTTTTCAAGGTTTCATATTAATCGGAGAAGTAGTTACCGAGCTATGGCGATTTCTTTACCAAACTCCGCAAGCCGTTCGCTTTGGACCAAACCATTTCATGTAAATAGAGGGGGGGGATTGTCACCGTACTCGCAAGCCGTTCGCTTTGGCTTTGCGAATGAACCAAACCATTTCATGTAAATAGAGGGGGGGGATTGTCACCGTACTCGCAAGCCGTTCGCTTTGGCTTTGCGAATGGACCAAACCATTTCATGTAAATAGAGGGGGGGGATATAATTTTAGATATATATATAGTACGGGCATGCCCTAGTATATGAAATATATATAATAATACATAAAATATATAAAATAATAATATAATATAATATTATATATATATATATATACAGTATATATATATATATATATATATACATATATATATATATATATATATATATATATATACATATACATAATATAAAGTAATAATATAATAAATAAATAATAAATAATAATAATAAAGTAAAGTAATAAAGTAATCTATGATAAAAGAGAGCTAGCTGTTGGTCTGTGTGTCTGTTTGTGTGTGTTGCCATTTTTCTCAGAGATGGCTGAACAGATCGTCGTCAAACTTTCAGAGGTTCATCAGTGAGTGCCTGGGAGTGTTTTCGGCAAAAATAAAACAAGGGATTTTTTATTTTTGGATTTAAAAAATAAAATATAATCGCTCTATAGTGCCTAAGCCTTTTTGATTAATGACAGTTAATGTCATTTATAAAGGCCATCGTCCCCCAGAAATGTGTGTATGGAAACATCGCTCAGAATACCATAAAATCTTCTTCTGCTAGTATACAAGTACGCATTCACATAAATAAATACAAAACAATCACCAGACATTTGAACACAAATATTAAAACAATTCCGGAAGCAGTCAAAGTTGGTGATAAGGCTTCTTCTTCTACCTGAACATCATCATACTTAACTCAGAAACGTGATGAACGGCACATTCACCAGCATATATTCAACGAAAAAATAAAATGATGATTTGACATTTGCAATGGACCTTGATTTGGATGTAATTGCTTTTCCATTATAATTTGCTCATTTCAAATACGTTGATGTTTCTTTTTCTCTTGAGCAATGCCGGGTACTCCAGCTATAAACACTTTTATACCTCACTCGGGGTACAACTACAAATACAACATTGTCTGGTGGGCAACATAGGCTATGTGGCCGCGGCCTCATTGGGGGGTGTGGGGGACCTGGAGAGCGGTTTAAATTATCTGTGTAAATGTGTACCGTGTACCGCCACCTGGTGATGGTGGCAGAGGGAATTACAATTTCCTTTTTTACCTGTGCAACACTGAGGTTATGAAACACTCTTTGCACGAGAATTTTTTTCCTCCTTTCCTTCCTCCCTCCCCCAAAACAGAGGGCCCTGTCAAAGCCACCACCCCCCCCCCCCCCCAAAAGATGTATATGTAGTATATCTTTCCCCTCCCTCTCCCCTCACCCCCCCTTCCACTCCGCCCACTCCCTTCTCCCCCCCCCCCCCCGGTACTCCTGCTAATAATATAATAAAGTAATAAAGTAATAATCTAATAATTATAATTTTGAAAAATACATATAGTTATATATATATATATATACATATATTAAAATTGGTATTCCCGGAGGAGATCTGTGTGACAAGGTTGCGGTCTGACATTGTCATCTGGTCAGGTGCAACAACACAGGTCATCTTAGGGGAATTTTCTGTACCTTGGGAAGAGAACATGGAGGAGGTGCATGAGAGGAAGAGAGGAAAGTACAGTGAGCTAGAGGCAGAGTGTTGGGAGAATGGTTGGCAAGTTTCTTGTCAGCCATTTCAGGTGGGGTGTAGAAGATATATTGGCACTTCCTTTTCTGCATTTCTTGCTCAGCTTGGAGTGTGTGGGACAGAATGAAGGAGGATGTGTGACAAGGTGGCCCAGGTTGCCTTGAAAGGCTCACTTTGGATATGGAAGAAATGTATGGTGGCACGTCGAACGGTGTAGGTTGAGGTTGTGGGTGGTGGTTCATTTCAGTCTAAAGGGGTAGTGACTGAGCACGGAAGAGAAATGGAGATGTGTGAATGGTGTGTGTGTATGTGTGTGCGTGTGTGTGTGTGTGTGTGTGTGTGTGTGTGTGTGTGTGTGTGTTGCAGGAGTGGGTGTGGTTTTGCATGAATGTGTTTTTGTTTGAGTGGTGCATGTTGTAAGGGTAGGTGGTCGGTTTGTTTTTATTTTTTTTGTGTGTGAGTGAGTGGATGAGGAGCTGTGGATTCTGGGACTGGAGGCGGTTTTGTTGTTGTAGTCTGTGTTCTCACTAGCTGGGGGTGGGGGTATGTATGCATCCAGGTGTAGCTGCTGCACGTGGAGGCGTATGTGCCCCTGCTGGTCCACCTAAGCTGACCGTATCGAGGTTGAAGGGCCGAAACGGGATGATGCTGAAGACCCAGTCAGTGAGGAACACTTGTGACCAGGTGTGTTTTAAAATTATATAATATAATAAATAATAGTTAATATATATATAGTAATAATATCATCTATATATATAAAACACAGTTTGTGTGTGTGTGTGTGTGTGTGTGTGTGTGTGTGTGTGTGTGTAATGTTACCGGTAGACTCCTAAACGGAGAGGCTCACGTACTTGATATTTGGCATAGACATGGCCATTGAGCCTGGGACGAACATGGCCGACCTAAAAATTGATTTCATAATTTTTTTTTACCATATTTTTACCTCAGCGCGAAATATTATGACCGGAATCTGACCGGTAGCAGAGCAGCGCGCTGATTCGCTCAGAGCGATCACGTGATGTTCGTTGCCGCCATTAACTTCGCACGTATTTCAGAGCGAAAAGCAATTGCGTTTTTGCCGGGTACTTCTGCATGATTAGCATTTAGCATGATTTAGCATGATTTAGCATAGATAGTAGCATGTTTCACGTAGATTTTTTTTCAGCGAGCAGAAGTACCTGGCATTGTACGAATAATATATAGATAGTGCCGTGTAGGGCGGAGTGATGCCGCTGTGGGAGGGACCGAGCAAGGTCGCTGTGGGCGGGACCGAGCAAGGTCGCTGTGGGCGGGGCCGGGCGAGGTCGCTGTGGGCGGGACCGAGCGAGGTCGCTGTGGGCGGGGCCGAGCGAGGCAGCTATGGGCGGGGCCGAGAGAGGTCGCTGTGGGCGGGGCCGAGCGAGGTCTGCGTTAGTGCGTTGCCGTTGCCTGGTATAAAAAGATGGTGCTTGATGCTCTCTGCGTCAAGATACGGACTTGATGTCCGTATCTTTACAACAGACATTCCAATGATGATGATGATAAATGTAATACCACTCAAGGAAGGCCCACAACTCAAGAGAGTGGAAAAAAACAAAAAAATGAACAAAAATACGGGGAAGGAGAAGCAACCACTCAGAAGAATGACAGAAAATAATTTCCCTTAAATTTACCGTGTTCACCAACTAGCACGACCAGATACAGGACACCAAAATAATTTCCCTTACACATATCGTGTCCACCAACCAGCAAGACCATACCACTTACCTCTGGATCAAACTGTATTTCAAATATTCAAACGGTTTTTACATGCTGCCGTATCCTAGCAACCAATGAAATTTTTCAAAAATATTGTAGTACATTTATTTTTTCATAATGTACCATATTTACGGCAGTATATTTATTTACGCCATGAGTAAGGAAGGAAAATTTCCAGCGCGCTGATTCGCTCATTCGCGCTCATTGATGACGATCACGATCACGTGATGACGTGTCACGAATGATGTTCGTGACGCGATCACGTGATGTTCCTTGCCGCCATAAACTCACAGCAAGTAGCATAGATTTTAGCATGATTAGCATTTAGCATGATTTAGCATGATTTAGCATGATTTAGCATAGATAGTAGCATGTTTCACATAGATTTTTTTTCAGCGAAGAATATTATACACGGATTCTGACCGGTGGCAGAGCAGCGCGCTGATTCGCTCAGAGCAATCACGTGATGTTCCATCTCCGCCGCCAGTTGGCTTCACTTTTCACGGAGTATGAGCGTTCTATATATTTTCAATTCAGTGCGCCGACTCGCTCACGTACTTGATTTGTGGCATAGACATGGCCATTGGGCCTTCACGGTGTAATTTGTGCGAGGCTTTTGTCCGAGTGAGCTTGAGTCGAGAGGGCGAATGTACGGGTTGGGAATGTACGGGTCTCCCTTCCCCCACCCGGCAACGCCGGTACTGGAGGGCGTCACAGGATCGGTGAGTCTCCAAAATCCGCTTCGTGCTGTTGCGAAGATTCAGGACGATGTCGCGATTGTTGTGCTGCTCTCCGACCATGAGAACTGCAACGTCATTGTTGACTGGCCCTCCTCTTCCCTCCCCCCTCCCCTCCCCCTCCCTCCCCCTCCCACCCCTCCCCCTCCACCCTCTCCTCCCCTCCCCCCTCTCCTCCCCTCCCCCCCCCTCTCCTCCCCTCCCCCCCGTTCCCCTCCCCTCCTCTTCCCCCTCCCCTCCCCTCCCCCGCCCGGCAATGCCGGGTACTTCTGCTAGTAATAATATAATAATAATAATAATAATATTTAATATATACTAATAACATATACAATATATATATAATAATAAAATTAAGTTATAAAGTAATAAAGGAAATAATAATAAAGGTAAAGCACCACAGAAGTACACCACCACATAAATATATGCACATTAACAACATCATCATCAACAACAACACAACATGCATTTTAAGGCCATTTTCCCTGCTAGAGCGGGGGTTAGCCTTGCGGTCCCCATAAAATCTTCTCCATTTTGCCTTATTTTCTGCATCTCTCCTTGTTAACCCCCTTGCCCGCATTTCTTCTTCCACCTTCTTTAGCCAAGTCTTTCTCGGTCTTCCCCTTCCTCTACTTCCTTCCACATTCATTTCCATCACTCTTCTCAACCAGTCACTTTCATCCTTCCTCAACACATGACCAAACCATCTCAACCTGTTCCTCTTCACAGCATCAATCACAGGCTCTATTCCCATCATCTTTCGCAATTCATCATTTGTCTTCCTCTCTCTCAACGATACTCCACACATCCACCGAACCATTCGCATTTCCACCCTTTCCAGCATTCGCTGCTGCTCTACGTTCATTACCCATGTCTCGCTCCCATAAATCATAACACTTCTCACACATGCAGCATACACCTTTCCCTTCAGCTTCGACATCATCATCATCATCAACAACAACAAATATTACCAGCAATTATTGATTCATTCATTTTAAGCCTGATAAAAAAATTTTGAGTCTGATAATTATTATGAATGTTATTCTACAATAATGTGTGCCTCGAAGATCTACTCATTGGCCTGAGCAGATGGCCTGGAACCATGACCTCCGAGTCAGTGATGCCTTTGGGTCACGTGGCCAGTGCCTGATGCCATATTCATTCTCAGTGTTATATATTTGGGCTGGAATGTGGCCTCATGGCTCATCTGAAAACCGCCACCACATTCCATAGACCACTGCTGGTACACGAGGACTGGCATGGGTCTGCGCTGTCTGAACAGCACGTTTCAATCGATTTTCTGCGGCCTTGCGATGACACGGTGCATCTGCTCGAGGTGCTCCACTCGTGCCCAGGGTACGTCCTGTGGTCTGCCGGCCTCGCCTATGCCTTACAAAGCAGTTTTCCCCGCGGGTGGGTGGGCGAGGACAGCTTTAACCTTATCAACGGCCGTCTAATTAATTATCTGCACACGCTGTTGCCTTGCGCAGGCACTTAGCATAAAATCAATGCAGACACAGCGACGATCTATTATTCATCTGGCCTGCTTCAGTGTCCTGCCTGGCCCGGGTGGTGCCCAGACAGCCTAAGCAGCTATGGAATGATTCACAGTCATCTCTGTCCTCAACAAGTAGCAAGTTAGGCCAAGCAATGTATTCCTGCAAGGCAGCCTCTATCACCTGCTCTGATCTGATGAATTATCAGTTGGTAATTAATTTCAAAATCCAAGAAAATAGGTCAAGGCAGAGGGTAGGAAGAACAGTGCAAGCCATTGACTGATAAGGAAAGGTAAGGATTCGTGAATGGGCTTTAATGAGTCCAAGGAGAGTAGCAAATGAGAGCTTTGTCCTTGTAGTAGAAAATGAAATTATTGCAGATGGCAGCTCCCAGCACTATCCATAAGGTTGGAATTACAATGGTAACCATATGCTGCTCTCAGGAAATTGAGCGAGAGATGACCGTTTTGCCGCATAACCGTTATCAATCAATGTCATGGGTCTAAGTTTTGGTAGAAAATTACAAGAAAGTAGACTACAATATTACTCGTATAATTCACATTCCCAGTGTAGCAGGACTAAAAAGAAGTTGTAAATAGACTGAGTGCAACAAAGATTGGTGGTCTGCCATGAAAGTGGTTCACTTCTCAGAAAAAAATGGCTGGCTAAAGGGGAAGGTGGTGGAAAAAGGTGAGCGAAGGTGAATAAGGCGGTGGAATAATAATTCCAAATGACTGTGACATCGATTGCTCAGCATGAGGGTGCTGGAGATGGAGTGGCATGTACAAGGGCAGGCAAGAAGTGGTCAATGTTCCTAGCCAGAGGATAGAATGATCAGGAGGAAGGATGAAGAAGACTGCTGGGTGGAAGGCAAAAGATGATGGCGTGATCAGCATCCGTCTCACAAGTGGACGGATGAGATTTGCAGCCTATCGCTGTTAGAGCTATCAAGTCGGTCAGTGCTTCAAGAAAATAAATTGCTGTTTAGGTTTAACTTCCATCATAAAGTGCTTCTTGTTTGGCCATCTGCTGCATACATTAATTCTCAGCATGCACATGTTGGGGTCGGTTGACTATTCAGAATCTGCAATGAACTCTTCACTGTTTTTCACTCTTCCCAACAAAGTTTTTGTTCTGATGGAGAAATTTTTTACCGACTATCAAATCACTTGAGACCTTTTCAAGGTGATTTAACTGGTATTTTGTGTCTCCGTTAAGCCTGGTGTTGGCTTAGCGGTTCGGGTGCTGGCTTGGGATCTTAGGATCCTGAGTTCGCATCCCGGTCAATCATTAAATTAACGCCAGGGGGGTTGACTCAGCCCCTCATCCTTCTGAGGTCGGCAAATTGAGTACCAGCTTGTTCGGATGAATGTGCTGGTGTGAGCCCTGGCTTAGAATAGGTACACCGTATCCCTGCATGTTGTAAGAAGCGACTAAAGGGTTGGTGTCAGGAAGGGCATCCGGCCATAAAAAAAACATTGCCTCAAAAAGGGAACCATGATGATTGGCATGGGGTAACCGCAAGGGTAACCCCCGCTCTCGCAGGGAAAATGGCCTTAATTAAAGGAATTTTTTTATGCCTCCGTTGACAGTCGCCAGAGGCATTATGTTTTCAGGTTGTCCGTCCGTCCGTCCGTCCATCCGTCCGTCCGTGCTACGTTTTCGGTACCGCGATAACTTGAGAACGGCTCAAGGGATCTAATTCAAACTTGGTCCAGATATACATAATGATGTAAAGATTAACTGATTAGATTTTGGGGTCCCGAGGTCAAAGGCCAAAGGTCAGAGGTCATGTCAGGTAAAATTGTGATAACTTGCGAACAGCTGAAGGGCTTTAAATTCAAACTTGGTACAAGTATTACAATGATGTAAACATGAACTGATTACATTTTGGGGTCAAGAGGTCAAAGGTCAGAGGCCATTTCAGGTAAAAATGTGATAACTTGAGAACAACTGTATGGATTTAACTCAAATTTGGTACAAGTATTATAATGAGGTAATAATGTGGGTGGATGCATATCGGTGTACGTAGTGACGTCGAAGAGTGTTGTTCTAGTTCTTATCAGCACTGAGTGGGTGAAGAATTTAACAGAATATATTGGCTTATTCCCATCTGTAATGGGAATATGCCAAGAAGGCTCATCAAAGCTCTTAAGTGGTATTTTTTAAACATAAGTTAAGTTTTCCAACAAAAATACCGCTTAAGTCCTCCGAGCTTATTCTTCAAAACAACCGCTGGCAGTAACGCCATGCATTGAGATATCTGACCTACGACCAGTCATTAAGTATCTTGGGGTGAGAGAACCTGGTATTGAAGATACTCTCCAAATTCAAGCATCACCCTCCTGGTCGAGTCAAGGAATTTCCTTGTAGTGCCATGAAGTATAGCTCTCCACTGGGGATACACGGTGGCTCCATCATCCCAACTCAAAATCCTTGAGACATCGGAGTCACGTGCCTAGTGCCCTAAGTTCCTCCGAGATAGAAGGCCAAACCTTTCTCACAAAAAGCATGGCACTGGCCTCTTGGACCTATAATACATGTATTGTTGATTCTCATATTTTCTGTTTTTTTCTTTTTTCAAGAAACTTATTATCCGCCTCTGCGAACTTTGAAATAAACTTTCTTTGGTTTGTGGAATTACCATCCTGTGCTTCTTGTCCCCTCTACTCGTAAAGACATTAGCACACATCAGTGTACTTTTACATGAATGAGAAGGACATTACCAGACACTGGGTAGATCAAAACAATAAAAAGGGATTTGAACCTGGGTCAAAGCATCGTGAATATTGTATGTGCACAGATGGGGAGATGCCAAGCAGGCTCATCAAATGTCATCGCTGTACCACATGGCATACCAACGCATACAATCTTTGCAATTTTATAGAAATCACCGATACGATTTCTATCAGATAAACGTGTAAAAGTCGCACTTGGTAATGCAAAGTTTCAACCCCAAATGTATCCAGACCCAATTACGAAAACAGCATCGACAAATCTTCGGACCCGGCACAGATCATATTTTGGATCTACAATGGCAATAAATATACGACGGACATAACAGCAGAATCTGAAAATATTGGGAATAAACAACATCAATCTGCTCTTTTGACCTTGTACACACAGAGCACTTTTATCCTCGCACTCTTCACATCCCTTTCTCTGTAACTCGCCCATCACATCTCCCTCTCCCCTCAACCCCCGCACCCATCCTTGTGGACACCATCTAATTAAACAGCATATCACACAGCAAGCCATTAACTGCAAACTGACTTACTGCCTTGGCTGAGAGGCTAAGTGCCTTCTGAAATCCATCTTACCATACCCCTGGCAGTATATATCAATCTATTCTTAAAGCGACAGGCAAACCAAGCCACTTCGGTGGCATAAGGATTGATGAAAAATAGATATGACAATGTGCTGGCATCATGCCTTCTGACCCAGTAGTCATCTTTATGCAGTAGCCGGAGAGGCCACACTAGCTTGTGGTGTCCTTTATCCATGACGTGCAGCATCAGATAGCGGTAAACATTGATGGCATCTCTGCGTTATGGATGAATGGACTCCTTCAAATGACCCCACTATATCAACAAATAAAGGAGGAGTGAACCATAAAGCCAGGTCATGGTATGACCACATTCATCTGGGATGTACCAGTGGTTAGGAGCGTCAAGAGGGGGGTCAGGGGGAGTCGCTGCCTCGGGGCCCGGGATTCGTTGAGGGGCCCGAGCTTCTCCTACAATTGGTTTAAACAGCGCAGTGAAACCCCTCATCGGCTCATCCTCATTTCCTCATCGTTGCATTTAAACCCAGAAGCTGATTTTGCTTTCTTGCCGGAAACAAAACTACATTTACCGCTGTTCATGGTACAATTTTAAACTTTTCAGAAAATGGTTATTAACCAGAAATGTGCGTTACAAAGAAATGGGTTTGTATCCTCTTTGTCCCAAAAATATATATTAACCATCTTCACAGGTATTTTTTGCCAATTTTATGGAGAAATAGTGTTCAACAGTCGTGGGTGCGAATTGACTCGATCGGTCCAAACGTCCCGCTATGTCTTTTTTTTGGTTTGTTTTTTTGTATACCGAATCGAGGCTCGTGAAAGACCTAACATTTATTTCACAAACAAATCAAACAGACAAACAAAATATATAAAAAGAGGGAGCAGAAGACAAGATGGGGAGAGAAGGGGAAGCACACAAACACAACATTTGAGAGCAGGGAGATGTGTGGGAGGGAGAGGGCTTGGGGGGAGGAGGCGTGGGAAGGGGGGTGGGGGGGGGGGGGGTTGGGAGAAGTATAAAATACAAGGACACCAAGGACTTCCAGGACAGAAGTTGGTATTTCAAAAAAGTGGATTTGGGGTGAAATTAGCGGGGGTAGAAAAGATCAAGGTTTTGGATGGGGGAAGATAAGAGATGGTGGTGAACAGCTGTTTTAAAGACCTGGAGGGAGGAGTGGGATTGTAGAGAGTGAGGGAGTTTGTTCCAGAGGTGGGAGAAAAGAGGAATGAAGGAGTGAAGGTGAGCAGAGAGTCTTGATTTTGGCAGTTTAACCATAAGAGGGTTGCAGGCAGATCTTGGGCGACCTGTAGGAATATTTGGGGGACAGAGCCCAGAGAGAGCTGGGGGGGCAAGGCCAGAGAGGAGTCGGTAGAAGACGGAAAGACCACCAACCTGCCTGCAGTGAGTGAGTGAAAGGCCCTTGGAGTTAGCTTCATCGCGGGAGATTCCAATGATTCTGAACGCTTTGGTTTCAACAGCGTGAAGACGAGCTAGGTGTGAGGCAGGAGCACCAGCCCAGAAGGGAGAGCAGTATTCCATTGAGATGCGGATGAAAGCCTTGTATGTGGTGAGAAGCTCAGGTGTGCCAAGGAAGGACTTCGCACGACGGAGGATGCCCAGTCGGCGACTGGCTTTGGAGGCCAGATTTGAAATGTGGTTTTCCCAGGAAAGATCATGGCAAATAGTGAGACCCAAAAGCTTGAGTGACAGAACTTCTTGGAGAGGATTATTCAGAGAGTGGATGGGAGGGTTGTCCAGTCGGTCTTTTCAGAGAGACATCGTAAGAGTGTGAGATTTGTCAGGATTGAAAGACATGTTTCACTTCTTTGCCCAGTCTGTGATTTTGTCCAGGTCTGCAGAGAGTGAGGAGGCTGCAGACTGCCGATCTGAGGGATGAAGATTGGAGTGACAGAGAGTAGAATCATCTGCAAAGAGATAGAGAGGATTTTCAAAAGAGGGGGGTCACTTTATTTTCGATCTTACAGCTAAATAAAAGTGATCATTCGTTTTTTTAAAGTTTTTTGTTTTTCATGAAAGAAATTTCCTTTTAAAGTTATAAAAGAGAGAAAGGGTGGGGGTGGTGGTTCCGAGGTTGTTTGCCTCGGGGTCCCTGCCAGCGGTAATATTATAGCTGTAGATTAGTGTAGCTATGGTTATTTGTTGCCCCCATCAAACTACATTTCCTTATGTCCAAAAGTTATGATACGAATGTTGTACTAATATCGTACTATCTATAACAGACATGTATTACCCTACACAGTTGTGTGCAATATGTGTAAACTCTACTCTAAACAAGAGAAAAATGACCACAGTGTGGTCACCAGCTGCGACGTGTAGAATCATGAGGATATCCGTTGCAATATGCGCTACCAAATTCGACCAGTCATTAAATTTATTATGGTTTCTTCAAACAAATCGCGATTTTAGTCCGCGATGTTCTTACCTCATACCAATGCACGTCCGAGTGTATGCGCATGCGCTATTCAAAAAGGCACCCCAACAACAACAACAATGCGGTCCTCTCATAGAGCTGCTCGTCGCAGCTAAAAAGGCACCCCAACAACAACAACAACAATGTGGTCCTCTCATAGAGCAACTCATCGCAGCTAAAAAGGCACCCCAACAACAACAACAACAACAATGTGGTCCTCTCATAGAGCAACTCGTCGCAGCTAAAAAGGCACCCCAACAACAACAACAACAATGTGGTCCTCTCATAGAGCAACTCATCGCAGCTAAAAAGGCACCCCAACAACAACAACAACAATGTGGTCCTCTCATAGAGCAACTCGTCGCAGCTAAAAAGGCACCCCAACAACAACAACAACAATGTGGTCGTCTCATAGAGCAACTCGTCGCAGCTAAAAAGGCACCCCAACAACAACAACAACAATGTGGTCCTCTCATAGAGCAACTCGTCGCAGCTAAAAAGGCACCCCAACAACAACAACAACAATGTGGTCCTCTCATAGAGCAACTCATCGCAGCTAAAAAGGCACCCCAACAACAACAACAACAATGTGGTCCTCTCATAGAGCAACTCGTCACAGCTAAAAAGGCACCCCAACAACAACAACAACAATGTGGTCCTCTCATAGAGCAGCTCGTCGCAGCTAAAAATACCATACGTCATCAGTGCAAATAAGAAGGAAACATCAAATCAGCTGCCTCATCTGCTAAGATTAGCATGAAATCTTGCTTGTGGATGTTAAAAATTTCATGGTATTTTTCAAAATCATTAAACCATTTTACAGTAGGTGGTCGATTTCTAAATTTCCCCACCAATCTATGGAGCAGTGCATCAACAGCATACAGTAGGTGCACGTCAGCAGTATTGCACATCGCGAAGCAAATCCGTCCTCGAATGCCTTTCGAATATGAATTCTCCAGATCAATCAAGTTTCAAAAAGTTTTTGGAAATACTATGGAACAATAATCCACTGAGATTTAAATCATTGTTCTTCATTAATTTCTGCCTGCTACATGATTCCAGTCCACTCATGTAACCCGATTGCACTTCCTTCCTCATACCAGAGATGGTTTAGACTTTAGAGCTTGCTAGGTTGGATACCCAACCAGCGTTATGCTGTAAGAAAGCAAGAACGAGGATGCAATCCTCAGCCAATATATAAGAAGTGACCTCTTTGCTCTGTTGAAGAAGCTTCCTGGTGAAATCAGTGGCTAATATCCTCTGGAAAAGGAAATATAATTGTGTGTGAGAACACAATTAGACCTTTAATGCAAATTGCTGGTGTGGTGAGGAGCAGGCAAAGCTCAAACTGTCTAAATCTCTGGCCAGCAGTAAAATCCATTAGCACGACAAGCATGTGACAAGGGTGCTCCGAGCACTCAGCAAGGCCTGTATCCACCTCTTCAAAGGAAGCAATCTAAATAATAGTCACAAAATTTGCACTCTGCTGTTGAGAGAAGCTTGCGACGCCACTCCCTGTGCCAAAGCCCGATTCAAAGAAAACATAAATTACAAAATGTGCTCGTTACGTGGATCCACCTTTCAAGGCTTGCCAAGGCTCCATCCATTGTGGTGTCACCAGGAGCAGCCTTTCAATTGTGACAGGCCTGTCATTACGCGAGAAATGGCTTTGACCCAGGCAACCCACAGCCGAGGAGAGTTCTGCACAAAAGGAACCGCTTTGGAGGGCAACCCCCCAACGCATTCGGCCTCGGGCATCCCCGCAACATGGAAATCTACGTAGAATCCAGTGGGACGAAGCACACGGAAAGAGGTTTCTCCATTTGGCCCCTTTTGCTCATCGCCTGCCATGAGTCACCCATGCACGGCTGACGAATTGGTGCTTTGGTGCTAAATTCACATCTCCTATTAATATTTAATTTGTCATCATTCTTAGAAGCTGTTCTGCTCATTAATTCCCATTCCGAGCAAAAGCAGACCTTCCGTGATGCTGCTCTTTCTTGGTCCACTGAGAGAAATGACCATATGTGCATGACGTCCACTTCCCAATGGGTTATTCAATATGCCCGGAGATGCCTCCGATCTCCTTTATGGAATCAACCATCATCTGTGGCCTACCCTGCGCCAAGGGCCTGCACGGTCCGAGTGCCATACAACAATCTCCTTATGTGATGGAAGGCTAATAGCCTTTTGTGCAAGCCAGGAAAACCGCAGCTCAGCTCTGTTCCATCATGACTTAAGCTTGCCTAAGCCTAATGCTTTAAAGGCCTGAGCAGACTGAAAAGCAGCTTCCTTTCAGGCTACTTCACACAGGCCTACCCAGTGGTTCAATCTCCCAGTGTCCTCCTGTAAACCAGTGGATTAAATTGGACCTTCAGCTTAATGTGACAATCCCATTGAATCTGACACCTTAAATACCAACAACTATTATAGGATCAAGGTCTGTGACCTTCACTGACAAATATTGGCTTTCACCTCCTTCAAAAGCTTCTCTCTAATCGAGCTCATAGTTACTGTGAATTAGCCGATTCAGTTCGAAACAATAGTTTCCAACTATGGACGCCTGTCTCAAAATGAACAAGTTCAATGAAGGAGGGAATGTTCGTGCATACTTACCAGATATTAGGACCAATCTCCTGATGTGGAAACTGCAATTTCAGCTTATTTTTGGGGGTTTCAACTTCAACAAGTCGAATTTTGTCATTCCAGAGGCAGGTTGTAATATCCTGGTATAATTAGGCCAAAATATGAAACAGGATGAGTAAAAAAGATGAACGATTCATCCAGTTTGAATCAAATTGACGTCTCGTGAAGTTATAGCTCAAAGCATAGCTCAAAAAACATAGATAGCATATTTGCCTTTTGAGGTAGCTGTTCTGAGTTTGATTCCTGGCCTGACTATAAACTGCGACTATGAAGCTTTGCAGGCAGACTCAGGGAGGGTGAAAAAGGGGAAGTAGGAGTATCTAAAGTCATTTTCTCGAAGTACATTGTCGATCAAAAGGTACCGATACAAAGGTAAACCATTGTATGCCGGTATCCTGGCAAAAATCCAAATCAAAGATTACATGGCGAAAGACTGCAATGGCTGATTTCGGTCACATCAAGAGGACAGACTCTCGTTGACGACAACATCCGGATATTGTTTAGAGACAGCAACAACATCCGGATATTGTTTGGAGACAGCAACAACATCCGGATATTGTTTAGGGACAGCAACAACATCCAGATATTGTTTGGAGACAGCAACAACATCTGGATATTGTTTAGAGACAGCAACAACATCCGGCTATTGTTTAGAGACAGCAACAACATCCGGATATTGTTTAGAGACAGCAACAACATCCGGATATTGTTTAGAGACAGCAACAACATCCGGATATTGTTTAGAGACAGCAACAACATCCGGATATTGTTTAGAGACAGCAACAACATCCAGATATTGTTTAGAGACAGCAACAACATCCGGATATTGTTTAGAGACAGAAACAACATCTGGATATTGTTTAGAGACAGCAACAACATCTGGATATTGTTTAGAGACAGCAACAACATCTGGATATTGTTTAGAGACAGCAACAACATCCGGATATTGTTTAGAGACAGCAACAACATCTGGATATTGTTTAGGGACAGCAACAACATCCGGATATTGTTTAGAGACAGCAACAACATCCGGATATTGTTTAGAGACAGCAACAACATCCAGAAATTGTTTAGAGACAGCAACAACATCCGGATATTGTTTAGAGACAGAAACAACATCTGGATATAGTTTAGAGACAGCAACAACATCTGGATATTGTTTAGAGACAGCAACAACATCCGGATATTGTTTAGAGACAGCAACAACATCCGGATATTGTTTAGAGACAGCAACAACATCTGGATATTGTTTAGAGACAGCAACAACATCCGGATATTGTTTAGAGACAGCAACAACATCTGGATATTGTTTAGGGACAGCAGCAACATCCGGATATTGTTTAGAGACAGCAACAACATCTGGATGTTGTTTAGAGACAGCAACAACATCCGGATATTGTTTAGAGACAGCAACAACATCCGGATATTGTTTAGAGACAGCAACAACATCCGGATATTGTTTAGAGACAGCAACAACATCTGGATATTGTTTAGAGACAGCAACAACATCCGGATATTGTTTAGAGACAGCAACAACATCCGGATATTGTTTAGAGACAGCAACAACATCCGGATATTGTTTAGAGACAGCAACAACATCCGGATATTGTTTAGAGACAGCAACAACATCCGGATATTGTTTAGAGACAGCAACAACATCTGGATATTGTTTAGAGACAGCAACAACATCTGGATATTGTTTAGAGACAATGTTTAGAGACTGCAACAACATCCGGATGCAGTTGGATTGTTGGCGACTACATCGAGACCCCTCACTGGCGTTGCTAGTGGGAGGGTGACTATGACATCCTGCCAGGACCAAAAACAACACCTGGGAAAGGGCGGATGAGCTCCCGTAAGGAGCAAACGGTCATCCAGTAAGGAGATGGTGTCTTCTAGAAACACCCATCCGGTTTGGACCGGTTCAAGTCATACCTAAGACTTTTAAAATGGTACGTGCTGCTTCCTTGCTTGAAAAGGATAGATCACGGACAATCCCCATCGGTTGGCATCCATGGGAAGGAGGAAATTCCTCTTGAGGAAATGCTCCACTGAGTACGGGGAGAAAGGCGGCGCCATTGTTATGACGTTGTTGGTACCCAGAGTGTCCCGGGAAGTGACGGAAGTGACGACCCTTTGTCCTTGTGTGTGTGTGTGTGTGTGGGTGTGCGTGTGTGTGTGTGCGCGCGTGTGCGTGTGTGTGTGTTTGTGTGTCAGCTCTACTACGAGCCTTAGCCCATGTATAAAACATATATTTTATTTATTATTGGACGGATACATAAACCCTTTGGAGTTGGATTACTAACAACTCAAGTTTACAGCGAATGAACAGGACGGGTGAAATGGCAACAGTTGATACAAACATAACCGAGAGCATAGCCTAAATTTTCATGATAAAGGATTCTTAAGGTCATCACTCATGGCTCAAATTAGAGTTCATATTATTGACTTTATTCCTTTCACTTACAAACCATCGTAAATTTCATTTAATTTCCATGATCCTTGATGGATGTAAAGGGTGAACTGACCAATAGGAATGGCGTTATTTTGGTTTTGGTGATCTTGGTTTTGGTGGTCATGTCAATAAAGCGGAGTATCCAGCCTATGGGTGGGTAGAGTTTCCGCATTACTTGCTGAAGAAAGAAGAGTGGATATTGCAAGAATATTCTATAGATGTTTGTGTGGTGGGCATCTATATGGGTTTAGGGGGTGCAAAGGTCAAAACGGTCTATGGTGTATAAAGGGTCTTAAGGGGTATAAAGGGTCAATGGGGTCTACTGGGTCTAAATATCATCTACATCGCCCAATACAATAGTATTTAGGGTCTTAAGCAGTCTAAAGGGTGTAGGGGGTCTAAATTGTCGAAAGTGGGTTTAATGACTCCAATTGGTCTAAAGCAGGGGTTCTTAACCTTTTTCCCTGTCAAGACCCCCAACGGATTGCCCATGATGTCCCCATACCCCCTTCACCAGACTGCTGACTGACCAAGGTGCACCAAAGGTGCGCATAGCTAGGGGGGATTGGGGGCATGTCCCCCTAGAATGTTTTTGATTTCTAGGTGCTCTAGTTTGATTTGTTTGTTAAAGTTTGATTTCTGTGGTGCATTCTGAGGGGTGTTTTTACTTGAATTGCCTATTTTTTGGATGAAAATTGGTAACTTATTACCCAGAAAATGGGCCAAGTTCGGGGATCCGCGCCTGATTACCAGTCCCATTAGGTTCCAGTGTGACTTCAAAATATCTCAATGGCTTAGTTTTACATATGGATAATTAGGAACAGAACAGGAAAGAAAATCTTTAGGATTTTATCCCTATTTATTCATTTGCTTGTTAACAAAGAAACAAAACAAACTAAACTAAAAACAAACTTACGAGTCCCATACCCCAAGATTTTGGTCCCCATACCCCCAAGGGGTATGGATACCCCAGGTTAAGAACCCCAGGTCTAAAGTGTCTAAAAATGGTGGCATCTAAAGCTTCTTAAAGGGTCTAAAAGGGGCCGAAAGGGATATAAAATGCTATTTATTCGACTTTGTTTGATATTCTATGGTATAAACTTTAGACATTGAAATATCACACAATCCAGTTGCTCGTTGGACCAACAATGCAAGGGAGACAATTCAATTCTAATTTGGCTCATACATGCGTAATAGGACTTTCCCGTCCTATCTATCTATGTCCATGGTCTCGGAGTAATTACTGGACAAAGTAATGAGACTAGTCCACCACAATGAAGAAATAACCCAAATAATAAGACGGATGAGAAATCCGAAAAAAAAAAAATTCAATTTTTTTCTTCGATTTTGTGCAAAACCTAAGTAAGGACCCACTGTCGATCGGCCCAAGGGCCTCGGAGTAATTACCGGAAATAAAGGCACACCTGCACTTTAAAAAAATTTGTGTATATATACATATGTATATATAATTTATATATATATATATATGTATATATATATATATATATACATATATATATATATATATATACATATATATATATATATATATATATATATATATATATATATATATATATATATACAGGGTGATTGAAAAGTAACTCCCTATTTTAAAATACTTATAATGTATTTCTTAACTATAATTTTTACAAGAAATGGATATAAGAAGAAAGTGTATAGCATGATGTTTTATTTAAAATTCGATATGGGCACCAGAATTCGCCACCAGCTTCTCAAGCCGCCCGGGAACCGCGTCAACTGATTTCACCAGGAATTATTGTGGGATGGAAGACATAACTTCTCGTATTCGCCCTTCAAGTTCTTCCAAAGTCGTTGGTTTGGTACAGTAGACTTGCTCTTTTACCCAACCCCAAAAAAAAAAGTCACATGGTGTTAAGTCAGGGCTCCTGGCTGGCCACTCATACGGACCACGACGACCCATCCATCTCCCAGGGAAGTGGGCATTCAGCCATTCACGGACAACAATAGCAAAATGTGGAGGAGCGCCATCTTGCATGAAAATCAAATCTTCAACATTCTCCGAAGCACTGATAATTGGCCAGATTTCGTCTTGCAGCATGGTGAGGTACCTTTTGGCATTCATGGTATCGCGAAGAATGAAGGGACCTACAATCCTTTCCGAAGTCATTCCACACCACACCGTTACCTTGGGCCGATATTGCGTTTTTTCAGAAATAACACGAGGATCTTCTCCTGCCCAGTAATAGCAGTTGTGACGGTTCACAAACCCACCGATGTGACATACCGCTTCATCAGATCAGAGGATATTTTTTAAAGAGATCAGACCAATCTTCATACCACTAGCTGGGCACGCTCCTGCAGGGTAAGACGTCCAGCCGTTTGTAGGGCTTCCGAATTTCAAACAAAAAATAATCTGAAAAAAAACCAACACAGATTAAATTCTCATACATTAAGGAACAAACACTAAAAATTTGAGAAAATTATTACAATAAATAAATAATCTATAAATATTTTAAAATAGGGTGTTACTTTTCAATCACCCTGTATATATATATCTATATCTATATAATATATATATATATATATATATTTGTTCTTTAACGGCCACTATTATCCCATCTTGTGGGGTCGGCTGGGGGAATCTTGGCCTAAGTCTTTCACGAACCGGCCTGGCCAGGCCTGACATTCGCCTAGTTAGGGCAGGAATCTAGAATTTGGCCATGGTGCTGGCGATACTCACCTACTCTTTGCGAAGAACACCATGGGATCTTTAACGTCCACCAACCCATGCTGGCAGACGGGGCTCCCAGTTTAACGTGCATCCGAGGGACAGTGCACACAAGGATGAATCACCCGGCCTGTGAAACACCGAACTGGCAGATTATACATGGGTCGGGATTCAATGATGCAGAGGTAGTGCTCTCACCAATGAGCTATCTGGCATATCGCTTGGCTCCATATCCGATTAGAAACTGTTGGATTGGTGCATCAGAAGCAGGGTGTGTCATTACAAACGATGCCATCCCGCAGATGGACATCAAGCCGGTAGTCCCTTCTACTCACCTTACGGTTGATGAATGTCAAAGATTCTAGAATATTCTTTCACAAAGAGTGTGTGAGTTATGACAGGTAACCTGAACAAATTAAATATTTCTGCTCTGACTACCATTGGGAAGGCAAAGGCAAACCAGTTAGTGTAATTTTTACCATGACACTACTTTGGCAACACTGATAGTGCCTTTGGACAGAACATCAGAGGCAGATAGTGAGGAAGTGTTTCATCTATCTATAATTCCAGTAATCTCTGTGTGTGTGTGTGTGTGTGTGTGTGTGTGTGTGTGTGTGTGTGTGTGTGTCTGTGTGTGTGTTTGTTTGTCTGTGACCGCTGTTTCTCGACAACCACGGGTCCGATATACTTGAAACTTGCCAGGTATATTGCTGGGGACCCGAGGATGTGCCTTTTCAAGGTTTGAAATTAATCGGACAAGTAGTTACCGAGCTATGTCCAAAAAACGATTCAACCAATCAGAGAGCAGCGAGCTATCACGTGTGCCGAACGTGGCGAACAGACTCTGCCTCGGACGGCACATTTGAGAGCGTATTCATTTATTTCACGTTTGCAAACTATGTTGCCGTTAAACTATGTTTTAAAACTAATTAAAACTAATTTGCGATTCATCGTAACTGCGATTTGCGACCTTCCGGACAGTGAAGACTTCACTTCCGGCAGCCAATCACAGAACGCGTTGTTGCGAGCCGAGCCGAGCGCGTGCGCCATTACGGTTCGTAATTCGATTTCTTCCGGAGAAAATAATAATTTCTCGATTTCTTATGCGCATTATTTCTCCCAGAGCGAAGGGCGGAAGCGAAGAGCGTTGTTTTTTTTGTTTACGGGCGTACTGGCGTACGGGCGGGGTAGAGCGTACGGGTAGCGTTTTTTTTTTTTTTTGGCAAGGAACGGGCACCCACGTACGGGCATGCCCTAGTATTATATAAAAACAGCTCCTCTTTTGCTACAATTAAGGGATAACGCTTGAAACATCATCCGAACATTGTTCGCCCATTGCAGTTGAGACTTTTATCATCGATCAGTTGACAAAATACATTGTTTGACTCGTCCCCTGATGCAGACCGACACTAGCTAGCCTTCACCAAAACGAGTAGGCCTATTCCATTGTACTTTCGAATTTCCCTATTAAAACTATTTTAAACTAGAACGGCACTTCGTAGAGAGCATACCGCCACCTGGTTGGCCATATCATCTCAATAGTGAAGAATCACTTAAAAAAAAGATTGTCATATCCGAATCCATATTCAGATCTTCACCAAAATCGAATCGATTCTTCATCGTCACACACACAACCGGTCCAACAAGTTTCGTCCAAATCCATCCATAACTTTTTGAGATATCCTGCTATGTATCGTTTTTGGCCCTATCACCCGTTGGTGAAGCATCAGTTTAAAAATTCTAGTAGCCGGATCCGAATTCGGATCTTCACCAAAATCTAATCATTTCGTTCTTGTCACATATGCTACATCTCTGCTAAATTTCGTCTGAATCCGTCCACAACCTTTTGAGATCTTTTGTTCACAAACAAACAAACAAACAAACAGAAGACAAATCACTCATAGAGCTACACTTGGAAAAAGAGAACAAAGCAGAATGGCACTCAGTAAAGCATCCTTTTGACCTCACAAATAATTGGTGGTTGAATTCAGTTTGCTGATATGTAAATCCCATTCAAATTTCAAGTCAATTAGATGAAAATTGAGGATTTTAGAAATTCGAAAAAAGTGGTTGACCTTTGGCCTTTGTTGACCTTTTGGCCTACGCTGATCTAAAAAAAATAGTTGATGGTTGAATTCAGTTCGCTGACATGTAAATCCTATTCAAATTTCAAGTCAATCGGATGAAAATTGAGGATTTTAGAAATTCGAAAAAAGTGGTTGACCTTTGGCCTATTTTGACCTTTTGGCCTATGCTGATCTCAAAAATAGTTTGTGGTTGAATTCAGTTAGCCAATATGTAAATCCTATTCAAATTTCAAGTCAAACGGATGAAAATTGAGGATTTTAGAATCTGGAAATTGTTGTTGACCTTTGGCCTATGTTGACCTTTTGGCCTAAGCTGATCTCGAAAATAGTTGGTGTTTGAATTCAGTTCGCTGACATGTAAATGCTATTCAAATTTCAAGTCAATCGGATGAAAATTGAGGATTTTAGAAATTCGAAAAAAGGTGGTTGACCTTTGGCCTATGTTGACCTTTTGGGCTATGCTGATCTCAAAAATAGTTTGTGGTTGAATTCATTTAGCCAATATGTAAATCCTATTCAAATTTCAAGTCAATCAGATGAAAATTGAGGATTTTAGAAATTTGGGAAAAAAGTAGTTGACCTTTGGCCTATGTTGACCTTTTGACCTCAAAAATATATAGGATTTTGTCGGACCACGAACTCTATCATTTGGTGAAGTTTCGTGAAGATCGCTTTCAAATTGTGACCTGTAGGCAAGTGTAAATGAGCGGACACACGAAACACACAAACCGGAGTGATCAACATACTTGCAAAAAAAAAAAAATTCTGCCAAGTAACAAACAGACAGGAGTGAAAACAGCCTCAATCCACCTTTGGTGGCGGAGGTAATGTTTATTTTTATATTCCCTCTTATAATTAAGCCATTTTACCTAATTTTTTTTATGTTCTCGAATAGTGGTGGAGTGCGCGCTTCGATACAAGAGCATCCTTTTTGCACCATAAATCGACAAGAAAGGTCTGAAGGCTCTTACAGAAAACTGTCTGCCCAAGCAAACGTCAATAAGTCATTCCAATTTCACACTCGTCCAAACCATCTACATATTTTTTAAGCAAAAATTGAATTATCGATTCCCTTAACCTCAAATATCCTCGAAAAACCACTCCCGACCCTTCCGTTTATCCACCTCTTTTTTTATTCCCTCCTTCCTCCCAACTCCCTCTCTCCCACCCCTCCAACATCCCTGTTAGCGTCGGAGTCTCATCTACCTTTTATTGTTTCAATTTTCTTTTCTGGAATATCCATCAATCTGTCACTTTGCACATGTAATGTGTCGATGGCCCGTTATATTTGGAATATCCCTTCAAACTATAATCTGAAAATCTCATAGAATTCTTATCATATTCTTGAATTATGAAGAAGAAATGAAGTATACTCATGAAGTGGAAGATAGCCGCTGCATGATAAACACAGTGATTGATTGAGGTATATCAAAAATATAAGTTTTAAATATATTAAAATATGAAAGCTCATAGCTCATATATGATAGCTCAAAGGAAATGTTTCTCTTTTTAGTGTTAGAGTAAAGATCTATTATTCAGTGAAGAGAGCAAGGAAAACGAGAACTGCACTCGGTAGATCAGCACATACCTCCACCAGGCTGAACAGTTTACGTTTTGTATCCCATTGATAGGCAGGATCCGAATCCAGATCTGAACCAAAAACGAATCGGCTTGTTGTTGTTGCCAAACCAACTCATCCACATAGTTCTGTCATAACTCGTGCACAACTTTTTGGGATATCATGCTATATATTGTTTTTGGCCACATAGTTCCCATTTACCAGGCCACTATACTCTGGACATGCTGCTTCTGCTTTGTCAACAATGGATGGAGGTCCTCAATGCCAAACAGGAAATCAGAGCTGTCTCCCTTGACATATCACGTGCCTTCGATGCGGTCTGGCACCCCGCTCTGCTCACCAAACTCTCCTCCTATGGTATCCATGGAAATCTCCACGCATGGCTGGCGGACTTCCTCTCTGGTCGTAGTCAACGTGTGGCCCTGAATGGGTTTCTCTCATCTCCCCTTCCTGTCCAGGCTGAAATTCCTCAAGGCAGTGATCTGGGCCCCATCCTTTTTCTGGTCTTCATTAATGATCTCTCCAACTTTAATGATCTGGAAAATCCTCTATCGTTTTGCTGATGACTCCACTCCCTGCCGCACCATATCTCAACCCCCAGATCGGCAGTCTGCAGCCTCTTCACTCTCTGCAGACATGGACAAAATCAAAGACTGTTCAAACAAGTGGAACATGTCTTTCAATCTTGACAAATCTCACACTCTTACTATGTCTCTCCGAAAAGACCGACTGGAAAACCCTCCCATCTACTTTCTCAAAAATCCTCTCCGAGAAGTTCTGTCACTCAAGCTTTTGGGTCTCACTATCTGCCATGATCTTTCCTGGGAAAACCACATTTCCACATGTCTGGGCATCCTCCATCGTGCGAAGTCCTTCCTTGGCACCTCTGAGCTCCACACCACATACAAAGCTTTCATCTGCAGCTCAATGGAATACTGATCTCCCCTCTGGGCTGGTGCTCCTGCCTCACACCTCGATCGGCTTCACGCTGTTGAAACCAAAGCTTTCAGAATCATTGGAATCTTTCGCAATGAAGCCGATTGTGAGGGCCTTTCTCTCTCTCTCACTACAGGCAGGTCGGTGGTCTTTCTGTATTCTACCAACTCCTCTCCAGCCTAGCTGACCCAGCTCTGTCTGCGCTCTGTCCCCCAAACATTCCTGCAGGACACACAAGATCTGCCAGCAATCCACTTCTAGTGAAACTGCCAAAATTAAAGAATCACTGCTCACCTTCACTCTTCCATTCCTCTTTTTCCCTCCTCTGGAACAAACTCCCTCACTCTCTTCAATCCCACTCCTCCTTACAGATCTTTAAAACATCTGATCACCACCATCTCATATCTGCCCCCATCTGAGAGATCTCGCGAGATCACGGCGAGGTCACTTCTTTTCGAAGCTGTCCCATGCGCTCACGCTTTCGAAGCTGTGATTTTTCTCAATTGTGTTTTTGTCGAGACTGCATCTATCTTTCGGTGTATGTACCTATAGCGTATCTTTTGGAAAATTTTCGGTGCTAATTTTTCGTACGTGTATACACAATCGTCGGTGAATGCGTATCGAGTATTCTGCGGCCTAGTTCTCGTAGGCTTGGCTACCGTACCGTCTCCGACCTTGTGGTTTTGTTTTTCTCTTAGCGATTCGTCGAATCCGCTGCAATTATTTTCGTTCTCTGTTTCGTCCCAGTCGTTCACCCCGAACCTCCTTGTTTAATATCTCTGCTCACAAAAAAAAAAAAAAAAACCCCCAAAAAAATATTTCCTTCCCAGGTCTTATTCGTTTATTTGTTGTTCTTATATGTTCGTTCGTTCTTCGTACGCGATCACGTGGTTATAAATGTATAATCTCTCCCCTGAACAACTATTTTCTCTCATATATTATAACACCCTTTTCTTCTTTTCCTACAAAAGGATGCTTTCGTCTTGCTCACCAAATCTATTCATTCCAAAATATATATATAATACCATCTCTTACAGTTCCTCCTTTCTACATTCCCTAAACTATCCAGAACTCCACCCCTCCTTCAGTGTCCTCAAACGTATTTTTGACTCGAAGGTCTCAAACTCATTTTGCAAAAAATGTTCGTTTCCCATGAATCGTACACTTTCTAAAATAGAATCTCACCCCTCCCCTCCAAATCTTCCCCATCACCCCTTCCCTCAAAAACTTCCCCATCATCCCTCCCCTTCAAAACTTGCCCATCACCCCTCCCCTCCAAATCCACCCCCTTGCCCCTCCCCTCCAAATCTTCCCCATCACCCATCTCTTTCAAATATTCCCCCTTGCCCCTCCCCTCCAAATCTTCCCCATCACCCATCTCTTTCAAATCTTCCCCCTTGCCCCTTCCCTCCCCTCCCTCCTAAACTCCCCCCACACCCCTCCCCTCCGAGACTCTCCCTCGCTCCTCCCCTCCTAGACTCCCCTCTCACCCCTCCTCAAAGCATCCTCCCTGCTTCTTCCCCCTTCCAACTTTCACCTTCATCTCCCCCAACCTTCTGCCTCGCTCTTCCCCCTCCTCAAATAACACCTCACTGTGCCTCACCCAATCTCCATCAAACCTTTTGTCCACCCCATTCTTCCCTTTCTCCAAGCTATTCTGAAATCTCTGACACACCTTCAACAGCTCTCCCTACCTCTTCCTCCTCTTCCACATCTTACCCTACCCCTCCCCCCCCCCCCTGTTCTGGACCCGATGCTCCCCCTTCCTCTTCATTAACGGTATGGACCTCAAACATCCGGGGCCTCCGCTCAAACTTGACTGATCTCTCCATACAGGTTGCTTCTGACAAACCAGATGTGATCTGCTTAACAGAAACTTTCCTCCTTCATGATGTCTCTGATGCCTTGGTATCTCTCCCAGGTTACTCCCTCCTCCGGTATGATAGACCTGAGCCTCGTCCTGGAGGTGGGGTTGCTATCTTTATAAAAAAACTCTCTTCCTCACTCGCCCTCCACTGCCCTCTCTCCACCTCACCCCCAGGAATACCTTTGGCTACGGCTTCCCCTTCGCTCCCACCTTTTGTTCATATGTGTGTTGTACCGTCCACCAAACAGCGATGACTCCATCTACATCTCGCTGTCTGATAATATGGACCAACTTCTATCTACCCATCCCAACTCTCTCTTCCTCATATGTGGTGATTTCAATTGTCACCATGCCAGTTGGCTGGGTGTGGGTACCTCTCTCACCAGCCACGGCTCTTCAGCAAAGGACTTCTGCGACTCACTGGGACTGACACAATCTGTCAATTTCCCGACCCGGATCTCAGTCAACGGAGCATCTTCTCTTCTGGATTTGGTTATGACAAACTTCCCTGAAAATGTCTGCTGCTCTTCTTCTGCTCCAATCGGCTCATCTGATCATGTGCTTGTCAAAGTGGACATCTCTCTGACCATTCTCAGAGAGCCTCCTCAGCGTCGACGAGTCTGGCATTTCACTCAGGCCAACTGGCACGGTCTTCAAGCAGCCATCAATCATCTGGACTGGTCTCCCATCTCTACCGCCTCTGACATCAACTCATCCTGGGAATTCTTTCAAAGTAAATTGCTCTCTCTCATGCACAGATTTATCCCATCTCATATTCAGTTGTCATACCCTTCCTCCCGTCCATGGTACACGGAATCTTGTGGTGAGGCTGTTGCCCTGAAACAACTTGCTTTCGTCTCCTGGAAAGCAAATCCAACGGAAGGAAATCTCATTTCCTTTCACAAAGCCCGAAGCAAGTGTGTGTCCACCCTCAGGAGAGCCAGGAAACAATATCTCACCGTTCTCAAGACCGAACTCTCTTGTCTGTCTCCCTCTTCCAAATCCTGGTGGCGTCTGGTCAAATCTGTTTCTGGTGTTTGTTCCCCCTCCATCCCCTCCCTCACCTCAAATGGCTTAACGGCTGACTCCGCACGTGAAAAAGCTGAATGCCTCAACTCTGTGTTTGCCTCTAAATCTTGTGTCCCAAACCCATCCCTCTCTGTACCCACCATACCCAGTCGTACCCAGCTGCTCCTGGACTCTGTGTCCTTTCCTCCTGACAAGGTGGAAAAGTTTCTGTCAACCCTCGACTCTGATTCTGCAACTGGTCCTGACGGCATCAGCCCACGGGTCCTAAAATCATGTTCTTCGGCTCTTTCACTCCCTCTTTCTGTTCTCTTCACCCTCTCCTTTGCTCAAGGTCATCTGCCATCTGCTTGGAAATCAGCCAACATCACCGCTTTGCACAAAAAAGGTGCAAAAACAGATCCCAGCAACTACAGACCAATCAGCCTTCTCCCAATTATCAGCAAAGTCATGGAATCCATCATTGCTTCAGATATGAAATCTTTCCTCTTCTCCAATGGCTTGATCTCTGATCATCAATTTGGTTTCAGACCTGGTCACTCTACTCTGGACATGCTGCTTCTGCTTTCTCAACAATGGATGGAGGTCCTCAACGCCAAACAGGAAATTAGAGCTGTCTCCCTTGACATTTCACGTGCCTTCGATACGGTCTGGCACCCTGCTCTGCTCACCAAACTCTCCTCCTTTGGTATCCATGGAAATCTCCACGCATGGCTGGCGGACTTCCTCTCTGGTCATAGTCAACGTGTGGCCCTGAATGGGTTTCTCTCATCTCCTCTTCCTGTTCAGGCTGGAGTTCCCCAAGGTAGTGTTCTGGGCCCTGTGCTTTTCCTGGTCTTCATCAATGATCTCTCTGACTCTCTTGAAAATCCTCTCTATCTCTTTGCTGACGACTCTACTCTCTGTCGCTCCATTCCTCATCCCTCAGATCGGCAGATTGCAGCCTCCTCACTCTCTGCAGACCTGGACAAAATCACAGACTGGGCAAACAAATGGAACATGTCTTTCAATCCTGATAAATCTCACACTCTTACGATGTCTCTCCGAAAAGACCGACTGGAAAACCCTCCCATCCACTTTCTGAATAATCCTCTCCAAGAAGTTCTGTCACTCAAGCTTTTGGGTCTCACTATTTGCCATGATCTTTCCTGGGAAAACCACATTTCAAATCTGGCCTCCAAAGCCAGTCGCCGACTGGGCATCCTCCGTCGTGTGAAGTCCTTCCTTGACACACCTGAGCTCCTCACCACATACAAGGCTTTCATCCGCAGCTCTATGGAATACTGCTCTCACCTCTGGTCTGGTGCTCCTGCCTCACACCTAGCCCGTCTTCACGCTGTTGAAACCAAAGCGTTCAGAATCATTGGAATCTCCCGCGATGAAGCTAACTCCAAGGGCCTTTCACTCACTCACCGCAGGCAGGTTGGTGGTCTTTCCGTCTTCTACCGACTCCTCTCTGGCCTTGCCCCCCCCAGCCCTCTCTGGGCTCTGTCCCCCAAATATTCCTACAGGTCGCACAAAATCTGCCTGCAACCCTCTTATGGTTAAACTGCCAAAATCAAGACTTTCTGCTCACCTTCACTCCTTCATTCCTCTTTTCTCCCGCCTCTGGAACAAACTCCCTCACTCTCTTCAATCCCACTCTACCCTCCAGGTCTTTAAAACAGCTGTTCACCACCATCTCTTATCCTCCCCCATCCAAAACCTTGATCTTTTCTACCCCCGATAATTTCGGTCCCCTTGTGTTTTATACCTCTCCCCCCCCCCCCCCCCCCCTTCCCATGCCTCCTCCCCCCGGGCACTCTCCCTTCCACACATCTCCCTGCTCTCGGATGTTGTGTTTGTGTGCTTCCCCTTTTCTCCCCATCTTGTCTTCCGCTCCCTCTTTTTGTGTATTTTATTTGTCTGGTCGATTTGTTTGTGAAATAAATGTTAGCTCTTTCACGAGCCTCGATTCAGTATACAAAAAAAAAAAAAAAAAAAAAAAAAAAAAAAATCCAAAAACCTTGATCTTTTCTACCCCCGTTAATCCATCCCAAACCCACCTTCTTCAAACTCCCTGTTTTCTTTCCTGAAAGTCCTTGTAGTGTCCATCTTGTTTATTCCGTGTGCCCCGCCCCAGCCCTCTCTCTTCACAGATCTCTTGATGTCCCTGTTCCCTACTGTTTTTGTGCTTCCCTCTCTTGTCTCCTGCTACCTTTATTAATAATGTTAGCTCTGATACGAGCCTCGACTAGATGTACAAAAAAAATCTCACTTTATGGGTGAAATTACTTTAAAAATTTAAAAACTTCTCGTATCCAGATTTGGATCTTCACCAAAATCTAATCACTTCTTCCTTGTCCCGCACCCAACCTCTCCATCAGGTTTTGTCCGAATCCATCCATAACGTTTTGCGATATCGTATAAAATATATCGTTTTAAACCCCATCTCTCAATGGTGAAGAATCACTTAAGGAATTCTAATATCCAGATCCGGATCTAAATATGGATATTCACCAAAATTTAAACAACATTTCGTCCTTCTCAAACACCCAACCTCTCCACCAAATTTCGTCTGAATCTGTCCACAACCTTTTGAGATATCCTGTTCACAAAGAGACAAACAGACAGACAACCAGGGGTGAAAACATAACCTCCGCCCACCTTCAGTGGTGGAGGTAATGACCATGGTCTTCATCAAGCATTGCAAACTTGAGCAGCTTTGCCTAATGTCCTGATTCTAAATGTCCTTTGCAATCCAGTAGTCAATAAGCTATCGTATTTGAGTTCTTCACATGCCTCTTGTTACATTTAGTATTCAGGTTGTTTAAATTTACAGCATTTTTCAAAGCATTTCCTGCTTTCTAATGTTAATGTACCAATGTTATTGAATGCAAATTTGAAGTGCATCATCGGGCATTACTAAAAATCTCAAAAAATGGACAGTTCAGGTGGAAGGATCACTTACGCTTGCTTACATCCACTACCCTGCCGGCATCATGCTGACCGATGCCTCACCTTGTTAGTGGATGCTGGGACTGAGGCCAGACCATCATATGTCAGCATGGAAACACTGAAACCATGGAAAGAGATAGATACAGTAAATGGCCACTATCCGTATACCAGGACCAAGGCCAGGCCCCAATACATCGGCGTTGGATGGTATCCCTATGCATTAAATCCATTAATTTTCTTATTGTGCGTGTATACCTGCAGACAATGAAGACATGCAGACACAAACTTCATACATAAAAACAGATTTCCTGCATATATGTACAACTGACGGCAATGGCATTTGCCACCCAACATTGATTGGTAATGCAGACAAGGATCTTTCATGCAGCTCAGCATTGTCGGAGCAGGGAGAGATCATAGGCCATCTAGTGAGAAATGGCAACCCTTACTTACATCATATACATTGGGGGGGGGGGGGGGGGGGTACTTTAACTAAGCTGCTTCTGGTGTTGATATTATGTTGTGAAAACCCTTGTGACCGTTGTGCACTGCTCCTTAGGGTGGAGTCCAGGTGACCGGCAGGTGGAGGTCTCTCCCATATGCATTCAAGTTTAGATACTGGTACCATGATGCATGAAGTGTAAATTCCCTTTATGGGTCTGACTGAGTATGGTTGACCAACTTTCCTCATTAGGTTTCTTTTGGATATATAGCAACCATTGATTCCTCATTAGGGATCAAATCTATTAGAGGGAGAAAGAGCATAAAATGGGGAATAATTATATTGAAAAAAAAAGGAAGAGTTTTATGGACGCAAAATCTAGGTTCATGGAAGAGCGGAGAACGACTGCAAAAAGGCAACATACTGACAGTGGGAATAGACAAATCAACACAACAAGCAGGGGAAAGAATAAACAGGAAGGGAGAGAGAAAGAGTCACAAACACACAAACACTAACCTGCAGTATAAGGGTTAGCTTAGGTAGGGTTAATGGCGGTAGAGAATATTTTGGGCAATAGATGGAGGATGACCTGAGATGGTGGTTCACTAATTACTTGAAAGCCTGAAGGAAAGTTTGATTGAACATTCTCCAGAAGACCTTTGCACAAATGAGAGAAAATAGGGACAAAAGAGTGGAGTTCGGCAGAAATGCTGGATTTTGAAAGCTTAACGAGGAGGGGAATGCTGGAAGAGCACATGGTGGAGTTGCTGGGGAGTTGCTGGGGAGGAGTTGCTGGGGAGGTTCAGATGTCTGTAACAGGAGAGAAAACTAGAACAGAGTTGAAGCAGCAATAAAACTGGAAAGGCCACCAACATGTCCTGTATTGTCAGGAACATCGCAGAGATGGTGAAAACGCGGAACAAAATGGTGCGTAAATTAGGGACCTGTTCGAGGCGAAGGTAGTTCATAGAAAGGAGAGCGAGGGCAAATTCCACCAATCTATTACAGTAAATCCTCGTTTAGCCAGAATTCAGATAGCAAGTCAGTAACGGTTCAGGAAATATAAAAATCCAGGTGCAATTGCAAAAGAATACATTCATGGCGAGGACTAATTAGGTGAGTCGTCTGTAAAATAGACTCGACAGAATGGAACCGCGAATGTCCAAGAATCGGAGCATGCGCTCGAAGTGTAACCCCGATCCACCCGAGTCTGGTGGAAGGCAACAACGAGATGTTTTTAACGAGAGGAAGTTGGTTATTTGTACAAATTATATTGAATCGTTGTGTCAAGACATGTAAGCTTTTTCTCATAATGCATAATGTTGCAATTATTACAAGATCGTGATGATAGCAATAAATTGTTGTTTGCTGTATGCTTTACCCTAAGACACCCACGAATTGATACACGTTTTCCAATGAGGGATGTTCATAATATGCGTAAATTATCATAAGGTTAAAAACATAAAATGAAAACTGCAACATCAATAGAACAGCAGAAAAATGTTGCATACGTATTGTGAAAGTAAGAAAAACATGTTATTAATTCACAAATGTTTGTTCAGTTTTAACCCTCTCACTCGGAATGAGGTTCTGCCAAATGTTGGTAGATATATTAGGCATAGGATTGCAACTTTGAACTTTTAGAACTTTTTATGTACACGTGATATAAACAAACTGTACAGTGTACATGGTATAATAAGCATGATTCATTCATAGTATGGCAGATAGTGCAGGAATTGTGCATTTGATGATACAAGTACGAGAGTTGGCACACAGTTAGAGTATGCCCTATGAAAGATATGTGGCTGTAGCGCCATCGCAGATTTGTCCTTTTTTGAAAAATGGCCGCCATTGTTGTCACAGGACAAATCTGCGATGGCGCTACAGCCAAATATCTTCCTTAGGGCATACTCTAACTGTGTTCCAACTCTCGTGCTTGTATCATCAAAGGCACAATTCTCCCAAATATTTCACCTATCTGCCATACTAAAAATTGGGCGCCATTTTTATTGGACACATCTGTGATGACTCTAATTGTCAGAATATTTAACTGTGTACCAAATACCATGCTCGTATGATTCAAACAACAGTTTATACAAATTAATATACCATATACCATATAACATATACCATAATATACCATATAAATGGCGGCCATTTTAAAAACGTTGTTCTCACAGGCCAAATATATGATAACCCTATAGTTAGGGGTCTTTAATTATGTGCCAAATGTCAAGCTTGTATGACCACAACAACAGTTTATACACAGTAATGTACCAAATATATGTAAAATAACAAGCAATGGAGGCCATTTTGAAAAATAGCCGCCATTGTTGTCACAGGACAAATCTGCGATGGCCCTATAGCCAAATATCTTCCTTAGGGCATACTCTAACTGTGTTCCAACTCTCGTGCTTGTATCATCAAAGGCATAATTCTCCCAAATATTTCACCTATCTGCCGTACTATCAGTTTTGTTAATGGTAATGTTGTTATTAAAGTTGCTAATGCTGTTGTTAAAACCACAATTCCACTGGGTTTCTTGACCCGTTGAGGTTTTCTGATGAGACAACTTGTAAATCAATGTTACAGTCAACCACAACAATTACTGCATTTGGGGGACAGAAAAACCTCAGGAAGTCTGGGAAAATTAGAGACTCAACCAATATCAATGCATGGAGCTTCTGTCAGGGAGTCACACATCATGGGTACTTCATTTTTTTGGACTACGATAATTCAATCTTTCACATATCACCTTGTTCCAGTAAGACGAGGTCTCACAGTCCCAGCCATTATGCTTCAAATGTGCGACGGTTCTGGTATGATGTCTTCCCAGATAAGTGGATCGGTACACGATATGTGAAATCGTGTATGCCACGATATGCCAATTGTTTGGTCTCATCGTTTGCACTAACCTATCCCCTTTGGACTACATTTTATAAACCACCTTTATAGGCCATTTTTCCACGCAGAGAAGGGGTTGGCCTTTGTCGGGCACCGTGGTCCCCTTTTTGAAACAATGTTTTATGGCCGGATGCCCTTCCTGCCGCAGACCCTGTTAGTCACTTCTTGCGACACACAGGGAATTACCTGTGAGCTGGTACTCAATTTGCCCACCTCGGAAGGATGACAGGCTGAGTCAACCCCCCTGGTGTTAATTCAGTGATCGACCGGGATTACGAACCCAGGATCCTAGGATCCCAAGCCGGCACCCTAACCGCTAAGCCAACACCAGGCTATATTGGACTACATTTTATGGAGCTATGTAAAAGTGTTGTTCACTTATCAACACCACATTATTTGAATGACCTCAGGGATACAATCACAAATGCAAGTCATGAAATTACTCAGCATTAACTGGAGAATGTTTTCAACAAGTTGGGAGGTTGGATTGAACGATGGAATACAAAATACGGCGGTTATGCTGAAGCCAAAAATTTTGAACTGTATTGAGGAAAAGCTTTATGAATTATGCTTTCATGCACAATTTATAGTTTGCTTTAATCATGTGTACATCAAAAATGATACAAGTTCAAAGTTGCACAACAACTTTACGGACACACCACCATGTGTGTGTATATATATGTATACAGTATATGTATATATGTATACCGGGGCCTATATACCTAGCCTATATATATATATATATATATATATATATATATATATATATATATATATATGTATATATGCTAGGTATATAGGCCCCGGGGGGGTAATAGGCTAGGTGGTGAGGATGGTTGAGGCCGCCTCGGCCGGGCTGGGCCCATTTCGCAATAAATCTTCTTCTTCTTTCAAAAATCTCTTGAAGTACAACTTATTCACTTAATAGGAATATCTGACTGATTGCAACACTTGCTTTCAAAATTCTCTCTCGCGGAGTCCGACAGAAGAAAGAACAAGGAATCGTTGAGCACAAACTGATACTGGGCTCGCGTCAGACCGACTGGATGTACAGAAGATTAAATTCATTCAAAAAGAACCCGGGCAACGCCGGGTGCATTCATCTAATATATATAATATATATATATACACCTTCAAGCTGTCTCACCTTTAAGTTGTTATACCAGGGTTTGAATCCCGACTCAGCTATAAACTGTCATTATGGTGTTTCAAAGGCCGGGTGATTCATCAATGTGTGTGCGTCGTCTGAGTGCACACACACACACACACACACACACACACACACACACACACACACACACACACACACACACACACACACACACACACACACACACGATAGTGGGGCATGCTTACACATGTCAGCAATAACCAAACGTGCTTGGTACGTAGGTACATAATAAATAGAAGCTTTATGATTATAGGCAAGCATCACCTACCGACTGCTACATATCAATTGAGACTGTTGCTGTACACCGCACCTTTCATATGCCATCTCCAGGCGCTACATGACGTCATCGCCGGGCACCGAAGGGGGCATTATACATATATAATGCTTTCATCTTTCATATTATGTTATGCTTTCATATTATGTTATGCTTTCATATTATGTTATGCTTTAATATTATGCTTTCAACATTCAGAGCCAATGCAAGGTTATTGGTGGATTGTGCTCTGTTGACTCTTCCCTTTAGTTGTTGCTGAAAGGCATCAGAGGACTGGAATGAAGAACTAGTCTTGCTCATGAAAGCTCTGCATCGATGGCCAGGTAACAAATGGATGGAATCACCAGAACGTTGATTTGGTATGCGAACTGCCATGGGAATCATGGAGAAGCTGATTTGTTGTAGTCAGGGCCCTTAGGGATATTTTGGTTCAAATTCTTCCAAAAGCATCAAATTTGGCGCAGATGTTGCCCATGCCATATACTCTTTCGATTTTTGACGGGCGCCAAGGGCGGTATGATCCGGGGACCATACCGGTCCATCCCGCCATGTCACCTGACCTATGACGTCATAATTAGGATATGCATCCAATCACATGGCGTACTATAAGTGGTCAAAGTTCAAAATGAATCGATCGAAAAATGAAGGCAGGGATCCATTTTTAAGGTTTTCATAAAATCCAATATGGCCGCCAGGTCACATGACCTATGACGTCATATTTATGACATGTATACAATCATGTGTACATGAACCCGGATCATGATCGCACAAAAATTAAACACAAGGATATGGCATACAGTTCATAAAACATCAAAATCCGTACCTTTGTAATTAGACTGATGAACTGCATGTGCCTGAAAATTAGGAAATAGACATGTAAATATTTCCTCTAATTGTCAAAAATAAGGTCAGAGTTCGATTACCCAACCCAGAAACATAAAATGGTGAACCTCGCGTAAATCTTGACAAAACCTAAAAAACCGACATGTTTGACTCAAAAATGACCTTTAAGATGACCTTGGGGGTTGACCTTGACCTCGAATCATCAAAATAACATCATAATTGGATGCCTCGACCTCGAAGACCCCTGAAAAGTGGTATCATACATGATTCCAACCCTTTTGGTTATTTAACTGATTTTCCTCTAATCCGGGTGGCGGCCATTTAGTATTTCGCCAATATGGGGCCCCGGGGGCGGGGGGGGGCGCCCGTCTTGGCGCCCGTCAAAAATCGAAAGAGTATGGCATGGGCAACATCTGGGCCAAATTTGGTGCTTTTGGAAGAATTTGAACCAAACGACCCCAAAATATCCCTAAGGGCCCTGACTATTGGGTGTTAACCCTTTGTTAACCGATTTGATCAAGCACATTCGTACCAACCTCAGTTATCTTGTTTCTCTCAAAGATTTCCTGCAAATCTGCACGTGTTGAAATAATGAACTGAAGAATTGTATTGCATCACTGCTCACTTCCTGCAGTCAGAATTTTATTCCGACATTTCTCCACATGGCAGACCCCCATCAAGTACAGAGGATCACTTGCATGCTGTTTCATCAGCACAACTCAGCTTGGTTGTATTGAAGTGATGGCTCCCTATGGAGTTAACAATCTGCTACAACAACTGCTGGCAGCACCCTGTAGGCAACAAGCTGATGCCCGGCCTGGGTGTGTAGCGCATCGTTAGTGCTGCTACTGCAGGAAGTTGCTGCCATTATATTCCCACAACTCCAAAATTAGAAAATAGCGAATGTAAATTTTATCCACTGAAAACTTTCTTTCCAACTTGTCCCTTTCAGCAATTGATCACAATTTGATTGAGGTGGCCTGAAGTGACTTTAATGGTGGTGATTCGATATCTATTTACAGCACCAATGTTATTGCTTTTACCCGCAGTCTCTAAAGCTTGTGGGAGGAGCTTAAACATATGTTACTTGTACATTTAGGACAAGGATAGGATGAGATGTGTACATTTGCATGCATTTACAAAGACATGCAAGTAGACAAGGTAGAATAGTATCTGGATTTGAACTTTAGATTTCAGCATGTTGTTGTTTCGTATGCAAACTTTGGCTGCTGGTTGCATCATTTTCCCGAAGCGTGCCTGTGCCGCTGATGCAGTGCCCCCTATTACCAGTAAACAGGTACTGATTTTGCGAACCTCGGAAGGATGGCGGGCTGAGTCAACCCACCTGGTGTTATTTCATCGGAACGACGGGGGCTCCAACTTCAAGACCCTAAGAGCTAAAGCCAGCTACCTTAACCGTAAAGCCAACACCAGGCTTAGATCCCAGCATCACGAGTCACGTGATCAGATGGGAACACCAAGCAGTTGCATCTCAGCCATTACTGAAATGTCTCGTGCGTTTCTCAAAGCCAATTCACCAAGCGACCATCGCTTGTTGAATATTTCATGAGGCCAGCAATTATATTAGCCTTTACATCAGAAAGTTACAGCAACACTCACTCGCAACAAAACAGGTATATTCCAAAACTTTTTAAAAAAAATGATGGACAAAGAAGCTGCTGGCCATAATTTTCCTGAACGTGATAAAACAAAAGCGTAAACTTTAAATGACAAAAACAAAGCAACATCAGTGAGCCATGAGAGCAACATGCCATGGAGATTCGCCATCATTAGCCTATAAAACAATCTTCATTCAGTGCATTTACCATGAACAATTAATGGGAGCAAATCACGTTAAAGATCGGAGTTAATGCTTTTTCAGGCAGTGTTCCAAAATAAGTGCGTCAGTCGTCCCGATGAGGACCGTTTCATTAGTCAAGACAACAGAAAGAAAACACGAGGCTGCAAGACATTTAGTCCAACAGTAGAAAAACCATTTGCTTGATGGATCTGGGCTGGTGACCAAGTTTAATGGCATGAGCTCGGATAGAGTAAAATAAAATGCGCAACGACACGAAGGAAAATTGGACTGTGTATTGTGCGCTATCAGGAGTACTCGGCGTTGCTCGGTGATGCTCTCATCCTGTTGGCATTTTAAAGAAATCCATTTGGATTTTTTTCTATTTTTTTGTGGGTGCCTTAAACACTTCGCTACACCCACTAAGGAAAATTTATATTTGTAACTATTAAAAAGCCCGTCAAAAATGATGCGTTCGAACAGTTTATTCAACGATGCAGCCTCGTGAGCGGACAAAAGTCTGAAGCCTCGGCCGAGTGTGAGCGGTGCTTATGTCTTCTCTATTTATTAGACATCCTATGGATGTAAATGAACACTCGTTTTACTCTGTGTGTGTTGCACATAACGAGCAGTGAATGTCTCCTCCATGCGCCTTGCATTTTTTGTTATTTAAAAAAAACGCTTCTGTACACCGCCCTTGGGGCTCGGTTTGCGAGCCACCATCTACACCTCCAATAGAAGAGACAAAATTACTCTTTTATGGAAAATGGTTTTCGAGTTTGTTTTATCCTCAAAAATAGACTGTAGTGAACACACATTCGTGTTGAAAGATCGGCCTTTAAAACCTACCCTTATGAAGGGGGACAGACAACTGGACAAACACACAAACGGCCACGGTGTTTTATGTGGTGGATTATATTACACACACACACACACACGAATTGGGGATAATTTAATATTACCTCTCACATAGCTATGAAGGCACTATAGAGCAAGACCAAAAAAAAAAAAAAAATTGGAACCTTTTTTTTCAAAATAAAAAAAACATTTTTTGCCTAAACACTCCTTGGCAATCACTGGTGATGAAATCATGACGTTATCTTGCATGTGGTGAGACATCATGGAATGTAAGACTAACATCAAACATTGACATACCTTGCATACATAATCAGGCTGACGACAAGACAAGCAGCTATTTTACCACATTTTGTGACGGATCGGGTTGGAATGCAATAGCAACCTACCTTGTGTGGTAAGGGTTAAACATTCTAAGTTTGATCAAAATCTGTTCATATTTGTGGACGCTAGAGTGTTAACGTCGTTTTCATGACCAAAAACAAAATGGTCGCCTAAGTCCGCCATTTTTCAACGGATCGGGCTGAAATGTAATACCAACCTGGTCCTTGGGGAAAGGATGCTGCAAGTCAAGTTTGATCAGAATCGGTTGATATTTGTGGACGCTGGAGTGTTAACGTCGAATAGTTAACGGACGACAGACGACGACGACGACAGACGACGGACGCCGGAGGGTTCGGTATGTGATGAACTCAACTGGACGGTAGTCCACGTGAGTTAAACCCCCCCCCCCCCCCAAAAAAAAACAAAAAAAACAGTCGATCATGCACTGTATATTCTTGGTCACCATGGTCACCAGACAAAGGCGGCTTTGTCTACCTACGCTTGCAACTTAAGCGTAGGTAGACAATTTGAACGCGGCGGTGTATCAATCGAAAGTTGATAAGGGTATACCAACCTCCAGTTGATAAACCTATCGTTAATAAAAAAACATTTTGCTATATTTTCCCATGTGTTAAGTCCACTCCTCAAATGAATTCAAGACAACCCCAGGCATTTTATCAAATTAACACCTTGACACATGATTGGTAAGTAAAAATAGTGATTAATCAACCATGTAGAAAAATTATTTTGTGATCATGGCGCAACAGCAGAAATATATCACCCAATTCACACATCTGTTGGAGAATGTGTGCGTTTGTAGGGATGGTGCGTACTAGTTCACAATTTGACCGATGTGGTGGAATATCTGTCCTGAATCACGGTTGGCGCATCCCACAAAGGTGTGCATTGCAAAGGCACCTGAAGCCGCTGAAAAGGAAGGCATGCTCATGGCAACCAGAGACAAAGAAAGGCTGGAGGGGCAGATAATTGCAACTTAAGCATATCTCAAGCTGGAAGCAGCTTCATTTTCTGTCCTAGCAGTATTTTGTGTTAAAGAAATGTGGGATCATAGGGAAGAAAGACTGGGGTAAAGGCGAGAGGTATGGGCATACATTTTTCATGACTATCTTTTTATTGACAACGAATGTCACAGGGCCTTTCGCCACGTGCTGAGGCCCCACTGTGGTCCTGACCCCACTCCTAACTCAAACACATGTTAAACGGAATAATGGTCGTCTCGAGAATAATGAGGAAGCAGCCGTCATGTGCTAGTCCAAGAGCACCAACCCCATGGTGCATGCATAATTCCACACGGTTATTTCAGCCATGCGAGGAGAACACATGGACTCGCCAAAAGTCAAGTTGCCTGGAAGGTGACACCCGGGGGTGGTGAAACAACAAGCCGAGCACAAAACCTCAAAGTGCCTGTGCAAAGCCTGAGAAACCTGAAGCCTGAGCTTTTGAAAATTCTGAGCTTCAGACATACGCTATCTTGAGGAACACCATCAACCGAGACAGTGCGGAGGATCATTTTCTCCTCCCTCCCATTGGAATTTCTCCCAGAAACATGAGCACTTTGCCATGATAGATCACAATTTTCTATGGAACACACCCGTACACAATGGAAAGGTCAGGAATGCACTAGACATTACCAACTACCATGAGGGGATGAAAGATAGCACGAGGGTAGGCTTTCCTGAAGCCTCGAACAACAACAATATTTTCACTGTGAGCGTTTCCTTTCGTCTTCATAAAAATAAATGTGAAAGAAACAAAGCACAATAGGAAAAGGTCACTTAAGCAAATCATATGGGTCTGCACAGAAAAATGTGACCAATACACATTAGACAAATTGGAAAAGCACCATGATGCAAGTAGACATTAAAATGTGGCAATTATAGTGATAATTATAAAATTACTACGAGGGGGAATAAATTAATTACATACACACAAGGGAGGACGAATAAAGTAGGAAGGGGTAGAAGGTGTGAAGAGAGAATGAGAGAGAGGGGAATATACATACATACATACATATACATACATACATACACACATACACACACACACACACACACTCACACACATAGTGGGGTATGCTTACACATGTAAGCAATAACCAAACGTGCTTGGTGCGTAGGTACATAATAAATAGAAGCTTTATGATTATAGGCAAGCATCACCTACCTACTGCTACATATCAATTGAGACTGTTGTTGTACACCGCTCCTTTCATATGCCATCTCCAGGCGCTACATGACGTCATCGCCGGGCACCGAAGGGGGCTCGGCAATGACGAGTGCTGAAAGGGACTACTCAGTTTTCACTCCGGTTTCCTTCTTTCTTTCTAGTTTGTTACTTGCAAAATCGAAGATGTTTCAAGTATATTGGTTGAGCTTGTGCATTATTGCTCAGCAAAAAAAATTTTTTTGGACGAGTATGTTGATCACTCTGGTTTGTGTGTTTGTCTGTCCACTCACTCATACTTGCCTACAGGTCACAATTTTAAACCGATCTTCACGAAGCTTCACCAAATGGTAGAGTTCATGTTCTGACAAAATACTATATATTTTTGAGGTCAAAAGGTCAACATAGGCCAAAGTTCAACCACTTTTTAAAAATTTCTAAAATCCTCAATTTTCATCCGATTGACTTGAAATTTCAATAGGATTTTCATATCAGCTAACTGAATTCAACCACCGAATATTTGTGAGGTCGGCATAGGCCAAAAGGTCAACATAGGCCAAAGGTCAACAACAATTTCAAATTTCTAAAATCCTCAATTAAATTTTCATCCGATTGACTTGGAATTTGAATGGGATTTTCATATCAGCGAACTGAATTCAACCACCAACTATTTTTGAGATCTACATTGGCCAAATGGTCAACATAGGCCAACGGTCAACCACTTTTTCTCATATTTCTAAAATCGTCAATTTTCATCCGATTGACTTGAAATCTGAATAGGATTTGCATATCAGCTTACTGAAACCAACCACTAACTATTTTTGAGGTCAACATAGGCTAAAAGGTCAACATAGGCCTAAAGGTCAACATAGGCCAAATTTCTAAAATTGACAATTTTCAACAGATTAACTTAATTTGAAGAAGTTTTGCATATCAGGTCACATAATTCAACCACCAATTATTTGTGAAGTCAAAAGGATGCTCTACTGAGTGCCATTCTACTTTGTTCTCTTTTGCCAAGTGTCGCTCTATGATTGATTTTTCATTCTGTCTGTCTGTCTGTCTGTCTATTTGTTTGTTTGTCTGTCTATATGTCACTCGCCTACAGTCACAATTCTAAACCGATTGTCATGAATCTTCACCAAGTTGTAGAGTTCATCACAATTAAAAAGCCTATTCATTTTGAGGTCATAGGTCAAAGGTCATCTGGAGGTCAAATTTCTAAAATCGCCATTTTAAATCCGATTGCCTTGAAACTTGAACAGCATTTGTATATTGAATCACTACATTGGGAAACAAACTATTTTTGAGGTCAAAAGGTCAAAGGTAAACTCTAGGTCAAACTTCCAAAAGCATCAATTTTCATCTAAAAATCTCTTTTCATCCTATTGACCTGAGCTTTGATCAAGATCCTCAATTTTTATCTTGATGAAATGGTCAATTTGCTGGATCAATTGCAACCTTTTTTTCAGGGGGGAGGGGGGGGGTGGATTTTGCAAGTATCGTCCTCTGCATGACGTCTTTTGTTTGTTTGTTTGTCCAGATGATATCTCAGCCATCCTTTGAGCAAGGAAGCTGAAATTTCGGCACAATAGTGAGCATGTGCTTTGGCAAAAACAGTATTTTTTGTTTTTTGATTAATCAATGAGTTGATTAGTTACTTAATGATTATTGATTAATTAAGTACTTATTTATTTCCTTTCTCATCTGGGCATTATCTCAGGCACCTTTTGAGTTAGGAAGATGATATTTGGATGCAACAGTGACCAAGTGATTCGGCTATGAAGTATATTTTTGATTTATTGATTAATCAATGAATTTTTTTTCATGATTAATGACTTATTTAGTTAATTTTCAAAAAGTTAGAGCTTTGGATGAAGCACTGGTGGTTTAGGTATGCTATTAGTATGAGCAAATTGATTAAGAAAATATTTTATTACCATTATTTATTGATTTTAATTATGCAATTAATCAATCAATTTATTGTACACCTCTCCCTTTCAATACAGTCTCTATGAGCTGCACGGCGGCGGGCGCCGAAGGCACCCCCCGGCAATGCCGCGCTGGAGGATATTTACTTGTTTGGCATGGGGGTGAGATTTTTTGGTGAGAATTTGGTGAGAATCTGTACTTGTTTTTCATCTTTTTTACGAATGCATTTACACTTCTTTACGTAAATTTTCATTGCGGTTTTTATTTCACAGTTTACAGTTATAGAAATTACAATTTTCAAATGCTACTTTTGTAATTTTACAAAGACTAATAAATGAAATTTTTTTATCTTCTTGCCCTTCCTCTCTCTCTCCCCCCTCCCCCTCATCTCTTCATATTCCCAGTACAGTGACTTTGCATTTCCTAGCAACGTCAGGTACTTTAGCTAGTGTGTGTGTATGTATATATATATATATATATATATATATATATATATATATATATATATATATATATATATATATATATACCTGTACATATATACCTGTATATATACAGTGGATCATAAAAATAGTTCAATTACAATTAAGTATATGTATGCAGGTTATTTGTTTTTGCATAGTGGCATATCTAGATCGTTGGCCCAACTTCTAACGTTGGACTGTACTTGTAAACGTATCAAGCATTTCTGCAGAACCTACTATATATACTGTATATGTAAGGTGCAATAAGGTACCTCAGATAATGCTCTTAATATTTTGGAGTGAAGCTGTGACTTCTTTCCAATACGAAGCTAACTCCAGGGGGGAATTCAATTCCTGGATCATGTTCACATATTAAAGTTTCTGCATTGTTTTGGAGACTTGCAGACACTCGCTTAAATTATGCTTCTGAGCTGATTATGAACAGCATGCAACAAGACCCTCCTGGTATGTTGTTCGGGCAGGTGAGCCAGGAGAATTATATGAACTAGTTGAAAGCACCTAATATCCGAAGCTTTATCAACCCCATGGAGTTCAGCTCGACCAAGACACCTGTATTTCTGCATTATTGTGCTTGGAAGCTTCTTCATACTGTCACCCCATGACACCAATTCCTCATGCTTCACCCCCGTCCTCTCCCCCACCATAAATGTGACCGCTAATGGAAATTTTACAGTGGATCATAAAAATAGTTCAATTACAATTAAGTATATTGCAGTAACAGTCAGTTTATATTGCGTCTAAGTCCATCAACGTGGTCACAGTCATGGACATGAACATTAATGTAGCTAAGAAATTACCCTGGACAGGTCAATACTCTATTAGCAAGAAGTTGCCAACATTGCTCTAAACCGGTTGACTAATTTAGAGAATAATGGAACGATGGAAGTGAATGAGTAACATCACTTTGATTATTTTAACAAATTATTTAATCTAGAAATACAATAACAGAATCCAAATGACCATAAATAACTATTGACAATCGCAAACCATAATGATATGAGCTAAAATAAGCTAGGGAACAAGGGGAAGGATAAAATAAAATGGTGAGGAGGGATTAAAAGGACAAAAAAACAACCCATGAGAATGGCACTCGGTAGAGCACATACCTCCGCCAGCCTGGACAGTTTATATTTTGTATCCCACCGATATAACCAAAATCTAATCGGCTTGTTATTTTCACTTCCATTTTTTAAATCTGGATTTTTTAAAATTCATTTTAAATTCAGGCTTTAACAAAACAAAATGTGGAAAAAAGTCAAGGGGTGTGAATACTTTCTGAAGGCACTGATTAATTTTTTTAATGTTGAAGGCTCCAGTCATCCACTATATAGTCCTCATCGAGGCCAGGCCTTAAATAAAATAACTGCATAAAGGGAATTAAAAGAGAGAGAATGTAAAGGTGAGGAGTGAAAATGAGTAAGAAAAGTGTATGACGTTTGTTTGCAAGCAGGAGAGATTAAAGCTAGCCCGGTAGCGATCGTTTGAGTGAGACAGAAAGTAAGACCAAAAATCCTGACACTGAGTGTGTAAGGTGGTTCCGGGCACCACTTTAACGCTCCTAAATCCGAATGGTAGTACTACCCTGATCTGTCTACAACCTACTAGTGTGATGGTATGGGCTGGCATTTCCACCCGTTTCAGGACACCTCTGGTCATCATCGAAGGCAATCTCACTAGTCAGCGTTATGTCAATGAAGTTTTGAGACCTGAAAAATTTTGAGACCACCAAATTTGTTTTACCAGGGCCTTAATGGACCGCGGTGACTATGAAAACTGAAAACAAAAATTTAATCAAAGTTAAAATAAACCTGTAAGGCAGCTCGAAGCTAAAAGTGCAAATAATGTTCATGATTTGTTTAAGTGACCTTACCAGCTACATATTAGTAGTTTTGGAATAAAATCATTTAAAACAAGTACAGATACATTCAAAGTACACCCCCCCATGCCAAATAATTAAATATCCTACAGCGCGGCAATACCGCAGAGCAGCTCATAGAGAGTGCATTGGGAGGGAGAGGTGTACAATAATTGATCGATTAATTGCATAATTAAAATCAATAAAAGATTGTCATAAAATATTTTCTTAATCAATTGGCTAATAGCATAACTAAACCACTAGTGCTTCATCCGAAGATGTATTAAAAAAAAACCACCTTTAGAGGCCATTTTTTCCCCGCAAGCGGGGGTTGGCCTTTTTCGGGGACCGTGGTTGTTGTTGTTTTTCGGTCCCCTTTTTGAAGCAATGTTTTACGGCCAGATGCCCTTCCTGCCGCCAACCCTTTTTGTCGCCTTTTACGACAAGCAGGGAATTACCAGTGAACTGGTACTCAATTAGCCGACCTCGGAAGGATGAACAGGCTGAGTCAACCCCCCTGGCGTTAATTCAGCGATCGACCGGGATTCGAACCCAGGATCCTAGGAATCCTAATCTGGCACCCTAGCCGCTAGCCCAACACCAGGGATCATCCGAAGATGTATCTTTTAGAATATTCATTAAAAAAAAAAGTCATTAATAAATAAATAATTGATTAATCAATAAATAATTAATCGATTAAATAATTAATCAATAAATCAAAATATCCTTTATAGCCACATCACTTGGTCACTCTCATGTCCAAATATTAGCTTCCTAGCTCAAAAGGTGCCTGAGATATTGCCCAGATGAGAAAGATAAATAAAGAAATAATGAATAATGAAAATAAATAAATAATAATCAAAAAAAAACAAATAATCAATCAATTGGCTCAGAGAACACATAAACCACCATCATTTCATCCGAATCTGTAACGAAAAAAAAATCGTCATTAATCGAATAATTAAATAATAAATCTATTAATTGATTAATTGATTAATTAATAAATCAAAAATAGCTTTTGCAGCCAAATCACCTGGTCATTGGCATGTCCAAATATCAGCTTCCTAACTCAAAAGGTGCCTGAGATAATGGCCAGAAGAGAAAGGATATTTAATTAATTAAATAAGTACTTAATCAATCGCTAATAATTAAATAACTCATTAATTAATTGATTAATAAAAAAAACAAAAAATACCGTTTTTGACAAAGTACTAGCTCACTATTGTTCCGAAATTTCAGCTTCCTAGCTCGAAGGATGGCTGAGATATCGCCCAGACAAACAAGCAAGAAAACAAGAAAACAAACAAGAAAACAACCAGAGTGAAAACTGAGTACTCCCTTTCAGCGTGCGTCACTGCCGAGCCCCCTTCAGTGCCCGTAAATGACGGTATGCAGCGCCTGGAGATGGCAGAGGAAAGGTACGGTGTACAACAAATATTTAATGGTTTGCTAAGGGGATTGAGTTATAGCAGGTCTCCGCTCACTGTGGGGATGTGTTCTGCATAGATTTACGGGACGATCAAAATTTTTCAATTTCAATTCCAGAATTGGTTCAATTTCCAGAAATGTGCATCTTTCCTACTGATCGATACAACAAATAAATTATATCACAGCATATACACAAGTATCTGTGAATTTTCTCTCAAATTAATTGTCTGCTTGTTCCAACTTTGACCTTTGCAGCATTTCTAACATATTGTGACAACTACATGCTTGAAATGGGTTCTCAGGATAGCCTTGAGGTATGCACACCTACTTCACAGCTGTCTAGCGTGGGTTTGAATCTCGACCCAGTTATAAACTGTCATACCAGTGTTTTACAGGCAGGGTGATTCATCAATTTGTGTGCCGTGCATTGGATGGACTTTAAACTGGGTGTCACGTCTTCCCTAATTCGCTGGTGGATGTTAAAGATTCAATGGTGTGCTTGGCGAAGAGTAGGTGAGCTATAGAGGGCACCCTGACAAATTCCAAATTTTGATGGCGTTGTTGTTTGATGGAACAGCAGTGTTGTTTGATTAAATTCAATCCAGTTGCGGATCATTCACTTGATTAAACTGTTCATAGGTGATCAGTCTATCGAATGAGGTCTTGTACTTTTTATTCTTGAAATTTATAAATCGAGACATTTTCAAGATTGTGGTACCAATTTTATGTCGAGGTCCGATACAGCACTGCTAAAGGACATTAATATAGCCTGAAAGGCATTTGATGAAAAAAGAAGGTGGTGCTGGAGTTAAGATATACAGCCATAAAATCAAAAGCCATCTATATATTATCCACAGATGAGGGAGAATGGAGTGGTGCAGAAATGAGAAAATTAAAAGTGGGTAAAGTAAGAGTAGCGATAAGGACAGACTTTAGAAAGGAGGACAAAGCGTGTGAGAGGCATGGTGTGAAGAAGGCAAATGACATTGAGGGGAAGGAGGAATAAGGAGAGAGAAGTTAGGAGTGAAATTGGGGAAAGGGGAATATGAAATAAATAGATTTCCCCCAAATGAAAACACATTTATAGATATACAGTAAAACAACATGGCTATACAATACAATTATCCAGGAGGAAACCAACCCAAGTATCTGCACCTCATGTAGGTCCTACTCACATGCGACCTCAAGCGAGGCATTGCGGCTGGTCGCTTCCCCAAGGTAGTTACGTGCTATGCACACGTATGAGCCCTCGTCGGATTTTGAGCGACGTCCATGGAAGATGCGCAGGAAGAAAAGGGCACCAGTAGGCAGTAGTGTACGATGCGAGCGCGGTTCCTCGTGATTTGTCTCTACTCGTTCCCCGTCCTTATACCACTCGATGGATGGTGCAGGGCGGCCCTCGGCTTGGCAGTTCAGGGTTGCTGGGTCTCCCCGGGACACAATGTGGTCTGAAGGGTGTTCCACTATTCTTGGTGGGAAGTCATCCTGGCGTAGACGAGATCCTGGAGGAGAAAAGTCATTTTTAGTAATGATACAATCAATTTTGTTGACCAATGACTGCAGTACTATAAATCAGGTGTTAGAAACACTGCAAAACATCAAAACCATAACCTATCAAAAAGACATAATTGATAATGCCCTACTTTCCTGAATAATCCCCAAATTACTGTATCATTTCTGAGATCAATACAATTATGCAATTTAATATCCGTTTGGTAAAATTGCTGCAGGAAATGATTGATGTTAAATTTTCATTTACAATTCCCCAAACTTTGCTATCTGATGTTAGAGAGCGTTGCTCTGGTAGTCCTTGCATTTCCCTCGGTGACCCATTCTGCCTAATTGCTTTGGCCAGTGGGCCAGAAATATGGACAGCTAATTACATCGAACACAGCTATCTGTGGAGATACTGGGAAAAAAAAATATCGATAATGGCAGGCAATCCCATGTCAGGCCTACTGCCAGGGCTGGCTTGGCTAGTGGATCTAGTGGTTTGACAATGTTGGCTTGACTTCCACAAACCTGACATTTACCCTTGATATCCATTCCCAGACATAGCTGGCCCAGAAATCTGTTCTCAGATCTGGCTTCCTGCTCTTGTTGCTGAGAAATTTATATCGATTGCAGGCAGAGAAAAACACATCCCAACCAAATGTATTAACCCAGCTGTCAGCTCAGCAACAACCAAATTGCACCCAAATCACTCGCAATTGGTGCTTCATGAAGGTAGTGAAAGAGGCTATTATGAGCCCAAGTGCATTACAGAAATATATATCCTGATTCACTCAATGACATCAATGGCATCAGTAAGGGTATCCGGCCATACAAACATTGCCTCAAAACAGGGAACCATGATTGTCATGGGGCCCGCCAGGCTAACCCCCACTCTAGTGGGGAAAAATGGCCTTAAAACGATCATTCATTCACTCAATGACACCGATATACACCAATTACAAATAATAACAAGAAAAAGAGCAATCAGAGATTGCAAACCCTCGCCAGGATGTATTTTCAGTGGTTTTTAAGGCTTTTGTGTTAAAAAAAAATATGGGGGCCGAACCACGTGACCGATGACATCATTCTTTTTTTTCTAAACTAATTTATTCCTAGATAATGCTCAAGAAATTTCATCTTAATTGGATGAAGTTTTGTATGTGTCGAATTATGACGTCATAATGGAGGCACCTATGACATCATCATTAACATATTTTATTCCCCATGGAGAGTTCTTTACAATGAGTCATGTCTCAATTTTTTCTATTCAGCGCTTTCGGAGATATAGAGGTGCAACCTTTTTCGGTTTTTCCAAGATGGCGGCTGAACCACGTGACCTATGACGTCATAATTATCATTAAAAAAATTGTAGAGGTGGAGTTGCACCTATGGTGAAAATTTCCTGTCAATCGGACCAACGGTTGCAGAGAAAATCATATTTATTCTGTGCGGACAAACAGACAAACAAACAAACTCAAATGCAATACCCTGCCTTCTGGCGAGGGTGAATGAATGATCGTTTTAGGGCCATTTTCCCCGCTAGAGCAGGGGTTAGCCTTGCGGGCCCCATGACAATCATGGTTCCCTGTTTGAGGCAATGTTTTTATGGCCGGATGCCCTTACTGACGCCAACCCTTGGTCACGCTCTTACGATGCGCAGGGATACGGTGTACCTATCCTGAATCTGGGTACACACCGTGATCATTCATCCCAGCATGCTGGTACTCAATTTGCCGACCTCGGAAAGATGACAGGTTGAGTCAACCCCCCTGGCGTTAATTCAGCGATCGACCGGGATTCGAACCCAGGATCCGAGGATCCCAAGCCGGCACCCTAACCACTAAGCCAACACCAGGCTCAACCACTAAGCGAACACCAGGCTCAACCACTAAGCCACCCTAACCAACCACTAAGCCAACACCATTACCTTCTGGCGAGGGTAATGATATGAAATAAATTAAGGAACAGGATTTAATGATTAATTAATTGACATATGTGGGAAAATTGCATACCTGGTCAGGGTCGCCCAGTAAATTAAGTAAATTAACACAATTAACACAAAATTAAATAAATTAACAGGATTATAACAAATGAATTGCCATATGTGGGAATTTTTTTTTAATTAATGAAAATTTATGAAAATGAAATTAATGAAAATTAATTTTCCCACATATGTCAATTCATGATATTAATGAAAATCTTGTAATCGAAGAGTTAGCTTAATCATGCTGTGGATCTCTCCGCCCACCAAAGAAAAATAAATAATTTTTCTTCAGTTAAACATGAGAAACTCAGAAGCTCCTCCACCAGCTTTATCAGGTAATCCAGAAGCAATTTTGCCATCACTAAGTGTTGTAAATGTTGGTGTATTTTGATTTGATCTCTCATTGGAAGCTCACCTTGAGCAGACCACCTTGGAACAGCCATGATTGTTAGGGAACAGAAATTTCTCTGATGGAGTAAGGTTTGCCAACCTTGAGGATCATTCTTTCCCTTGACTAATATGGGAAATGTGGAAATTAGCCAGGGTACCGGAAATTGGTGAAACATACTTCAGATTGGATTATTAAAGATGAGATCTTTAATGCTATCCACAATGCAGGATTATGAGTTTAAAGGAATTCTGCCAAATTATTTTGTTTTGCCATTTTTTTTTCCGGCAATGCGACGTAGGTATAATTTGACTGCATCCAGAAGAAAACAAAAACATTGTTTGAGGATAACTAATGATGGACATTGAAGATACAATTTGTCTCTTACAATTGTAACATTGCATATCTGTGACTTGGAACTCATCTTAAGCTTTTGGTTGCCATCGCGATTTAAAAAGAGACCGTGGTGCAGGTTATTTTGCGACATCGCTCCAGCGAGTGAAAACACGTTATTGCGTTTAAAGCGACATCTCACGAGAAATTCTGCCCTCTGCATTTCAGCAGAGACTATTAATGAGTGAGAGCCCACAATGCTGGAGAGTATGGCTATTATGGATCACTGCATGAAATGAACAGAACTTTTATATGTTAAGCACCGTGGGGAGCCGGAGCACAGTCGAGGATTCATTCTCAAGCTATTCCTAAAGTTCCTCTACCAATGCCTGATGGTGTTACTAAGCTAAAGGAAAGGCAAATTCGAGAGAAGCATACATGAAACATCAATGCGGAGTCGAGAAATGTTATGGTCAAGCTCTCGTCACCTCAAGATCCAAAAAAGTGAACAAACAGTAATTGTGACCTCAGAGTTCACATGAAAACCAATTCTTTCCTCACCAAGTCGACAGAGCGTAAAGTCAAAACTGGCTGTATAATATATTATCAATAATGCCGATGATAATAATAGTAAAAAAGGACACACAATGTACAAAACTGTCGGATCCTTCATGCTGGACAGACATAAAATACGAACAAATAACTTAACCCCTCTCCAATGCCATGGACCACAGAGAGAAGGAAAGGGAACATACAAATGAAAAAAATGAAAATTTCCAGGATAAATATATACAGAAAATCACACGTGATCGGTCATAAAATGGTTCCGTGTCGCGAGTCCAGACTTGGGGAGCTCACACCTTCAGGTGGGCAAGCGGAAGAGTTCTCGAGCAAGCTCTGCAGGCGCCTTGAGTCTTGCCAACACTCAACCTTGGCACGGAGAGGCGCTCAACCACACTCGTCAAACTCCGAATGGAATCTGGCCAACTCTCTTACACCGACACTCCTGCCCTCACTCTTATAGGGGCGTGCCTAAGTATTATTGAATGACCAAACATGACCTACATGGCTAGCTATCATACCACGTGACCCAAAATGCCTGGTGCCCCCCCCCCCCCAAGAAAATGCAGGATACCTCTTCATTGAATAAAACGATTAACAAATGGGAAGTGAGGGACAAGGGGAATGAGATTTAAGGGAATTATGTCATCAAACTCTACATTAATTATAAACTGACTCGTACATGCTCATCTACAAAGTATGTACACAGACATTAGTAGTGACATTAGCACAAGTAAATATAGGGGTTACAACTGTTACTTGTTTAAAAATCTGATGTTTATGGTTTGAACTTATTCGAATTTTCTTTTCCTTTTTTTGTCATTTCCCTTTCTCCGACTGGATTTTTTGGTGAAAATAAATGAGTACTACAAATAATAATAATATCAATTTCCGACGCAGCTAATGCAGAGTACAGGGTGTAAATCGATTTCACCAAGTTCACAAGACAGGTTAAAGCTTGGTACACTGCTGTTCAATTTGTATTGGAAATTAGTAAATTAAAATAAGGTAAAACCACATTGTTATGCCTCATTGTTATGATAGACAAAAGAGAAACAATGTCAGATCGTACCAGTGAATAAGGAGTGTCCTTCCATCATATAGTCAGGTGCTAAAGGGGCCCCGATAAGTGCTTAAGGTGCTTATCGGGGCACCTTTTGAGGGGCCGGGTGTTAAAATGTTAGAATTATCATTGGTCATTTAGGACCCCCACATTCTTTGCCTTTCAAATTGATCTGGCAGAATGGTAAACAAAAGCGTCAACGCTGAACATATGTGCTAAAAGGATGTAATTTAGTCACGTGACCTTCACGTGTGGACAATTTCTGTTGGGCGCAGTTGTATCTTAACAATGAAAGCAAACAATGTACTAAAGTTTGAAAGTTTCTATGTTCTTAGGAAATTAAGAGAATATTTAAAAAATAATGTATTTTAATTTATTGTCCAAAATGTGGTACTTCTTACCTGAAATGCACCAGATGAGGGGTTTAATCTGAGATTATCCGATACTTCCAGTAACTTAAATCGTGAACCAGGCATTTCCTGCCACCATATTTTGATTTTTTAAACATTCATAAAGCTACAGGCAAATTTTATGAAATGCACTGTGACATTTCAAATTTTGCCAGTACATTTAAGAGTGGAAATTGGCATCTTTTGAGATAGAGACAGCCTTGAATTTTAGACTCTTGTTCAAATTTGATTTTCATTTCTATTCAGATCGAAGAAAAATTACAGAAGTTATAATTTGGCAGAACCTCCCTTCTCTCTTACAAGTATCTTCTAACACATCCAATTTCGCCCTCCTGCTTCCCTTACCTCTACACTCCCTGTTATTTCATCTCCTCTCTCCTCCTCTTTGTATTAAATTCATTTATCAACTCTCTCCCGCCTTCCAATCCCGATGCACGGAATGTGTAGACACGACTAATGCAGCAAATATACTCCTTAAACAACAGCAAATGTATCTCCACTTTAGCACTTGCATCTTGAAGAAAGCAATAAAAGCAAACACAAACAATCGGATGACACCTGATTCTTTAAAAAATTAATTGCAGGGGCATGTATTATTTCTGGTTGTTGAAAAGTTGCATTTCTCGGGAAGCCCATTGATTTCACTTGATTGGAAAATGTAATTGGAAAATAAAGTCAACAGGTTTGTACATCTCACCAAGCTTCATTTACTTTGCCACAAGTCGGTTTATAACATGTTTTGTTTAACATGATACAATAGCTTTGTGATCAACAACCTGTATATTATCTATCTATAATTCCAGTAATCTCTGTGTGTATGTGTGTGTGTCTGTGTGTGTGTGTGTTTGTCTGTGACCGCTGTTTCTCGACAACCACGGGTCCGATCTAATTGAAACTTGCCAGATATATTGCTGGGGACCTGAGGATGTGCCTTTTCAAGGTTTCATATTAATCGGAGAAGTAGTTACCGAGCTATGGCGATTTATTTACCAAACTAATCACAGAACAGGTTGCGGGATAGGCCAGCCAATCACAGAACACGTTGTTGCGTAGGCGTGGCCGATGTGAGAGCGCGTGCGCCATTACGGATAGTAATTCGAGGCGTAGCGGGCGCCATTTGGAGGAGCTGGGAGGACTCAGTCGTGGAGGAGTCGTGGAGGAGTCGTGGAGGATGGGGGAGGGATGGGGGAGCCTGAGTGAGTATATCAAGACAAGAACAAGATCTAGAAGGAGGTATGTACGGTGCGATTCATATAATATATTGTTTAGTTATCGTCGATGAGGAATTTGGGGTCGGAATGGGTGATCGGCCTGGGTGACTGGGTCTCGACTAGATGCTGGGCCGCACCAAGGAACGGGCACCCACGTACGGGCACGTCCTAGTAGCTTTAATTCACACATTCCTGAGATTATATGTTGCAGAAAGACATAAATAAATAAACAAATAAAATAACTAAATAACTAAATGCTCAATAGTTATTAGTGATTATGCTGGATAAAGGCAAGCATGGAAACAAAACTTCAATTATAAATTTTCTGAAATGCTACCCAAAGTACCAGAGCCTGGAAAGTGACCGATAAACAAAGACAAATTTACACATCCACATGCATGTATATATTAATATGAAAAGGATCCACCTGCAGTGTACTTTGGAAATACAAGGATGCGTTTGTGAGTGCTTAATGAAGAGGTGCCTCCACCATGCTTTGGGATTGAATGACTATTACTCAGTACATTAGTGTTACAGGATATCCCAATTGCTTTAATACTCAACAACCAATCAAAGACTGATGTTTGAGCCGAGAGCTCATTGCTCATTCAGTAATATATATATATATATGCCTATTATGGTCAGGGTGGAAAACTCCAGTTTCCCTTGACATCATTAACCGAGGAGTTTAAGGTGGTGAGGGTGCGGGAGTTCATGATGTTGTGGGATTCAAGTGATGCAGTGGTAAAGAATGCTCTCCCAGAGAGGAAGGGAAGTTGGAAGTGGAATGCAAGAGCAGAGGTGGATGAGATGAAGGAGCGGTTGCAACAGGAGGAGGTCGTGGGGATGGTACAGCATGGGAAGCATGGCTTGGGGTGGATGAAGCATGAGCGATGGGGGAAATGCATGTGTGAAAGAGAGGAGGAAGATGGTTGACAGGGAGGTGAGAAGAAAGGAGGAGGAGGGGAGATATTTGAAAGCAGTCGGACAGGCACAGCAAGGTGCTTGCACGTAGTGGGAAGGTGTGCAGCTGAGGACATTGAAGTGGCAAGAGATTTGGAGGATGGAGCCAATATTGTTGAGTTTCCTGTTGCGGGAAACGTATGATGTGCTTCCATCACCAGTAAACTTGAGATTGTGGGGGTTGTTGCAGGAGGAGAGATGTTATTTGTTTGGAAGTTTGGGAATGGTGCAGCATGCACTGAGTGCATGCTCAGTAGCATTGGCAGCAGGAAGATACAAGTGGCGGCATAATCAAGTGCTGGCGGTGGTAGTGCAGATGGTGCAAAAAGAGGTGCTGAGATCGAGAGAGAAAAGAGTGGAGAACGAGAACGATGGGGGAGAGGTGTTGTTTGTCTCAGAGGGCCAAGTGGTAAGAGGTGGAAAGAGGAGGAGGTGTAAAGCAAGATGTCTGTCAGCTGCTTGTGATTGGCAGGTGGTGGCAGACCTAAAGCCACAATTGGTATTCCAGAGGAGATCTGTGTGACAAGGTTGCGGCCTGACATTGTCATCTGGTCAGGTAGAACAAGTCATCTTTGGGGAATTGTCTGTACCTTGGGAAGTGAACATGGAGGAGGTCCACGAGAGGAAGAGAGGAAAGTACAGTGAGCTGGAGGCAGAGTGATGGGAGAAGGGTTGGCGAGTTTCGTGTCAGCCATTTGAGGTGGGGTGTCGAGGGTATATTGGCAATTCCTTTTCTGCATTTCTTGCTCGGCTTGGAGTGTATGAGACAGAAAGAAGGAGGTTATGTGACAGAGTGGCCCAGGTTGCCTTGAAAGGCTCACTTTGGATTTGGAGGAAGTTTATGGAGGCACGTGGAATGGTGTAGGTTGAGGTTGTGGGTGTTGGGTGGTGGTTCATTTCAGCTTAAAGGGTTAGTGACTGAGCGTGTAAGAGAAGTGGAGATGTGTGTGTTGCAGGAGTGGGTGTCCTTTTACATGAATGTGTTTTTTGCTGACCGTATCGAGGTTGAAGGGCCAAAACGGGATGATGCTGAGGACCTCAACTGAGGACCCAGTCAGTAAGGAACACTTGTGACTAGGTGTGTTTTGAAATTACATATATATATATATATACATATATATAGATACATATATAATGATATATTTATATATATACATACACATACCGTCGGACCCCGCTATTCGCGGGGGATACGTTTCTGGAAAATGCCACGAATTGCGAAACTGCGAATGGCAGGGCATAGTTTCAATGGAAAAAGGGGGATAGGTTACCAAATCACGAAAATCTGTGAATAGAGAGGAACAAACCGCGAATGGTGAGGCAAAATCCGCGAATGGCGAGGCAAATCTCGACAAAGTCGACGATAATCCGTAAAGGTCGATGAAAGTCCCGGAAATGGCGAGACAAAACTCGTGAATGTAGGCAATAATCACAGAAATAGCGAGGCAAATCCCACGAATGTTGATGAAAATCCGTGAATGCCTGCTGTGCCAGTTTGAATGGGGGAAAAGAGAGAAAGCTAATTGCACTAATAGATACTGTGGAGTGTTTTCATTCTGTACAGTAACTCGTGGGGAAGACGTGTTATACAGCTGGAGGAACATCCCGCGGAGGTCTCGACTATAGTGCGGCTAAAATTCACATCCGCGAAAGCCATGAAAACGCAAAGCACACAGCAGTGAATGTAGAATCAGGTCATGCTCGTGGCTCGTAGATGTTTTTTGCGTATGTCCGCCTGCTTTATGCATGGCTGGTGAAAGATGGGTTTTATAAATGTGTCGAGCTAGCGGCTCAGGGAATGTATATATTTTTGCGCCCCTGCAAAACCGCGAATTTGCGGTACACTTTTCCGCGAATAGAGAAACAGATCGCATTTTATCAACGGCGAATAGCGGGGTCCGAATGTATATATACATACAGCCATGGCCAAAAATATTGGCACCCTTGCACTTTTTTCAAACAACTCACAATTTTCTCGAAATAAAGTTGAAATTGACGAAAGTATTTCGTCTCCACAATTCTTTAACTGTTAATACTAGAGAACCTTTGGTTTTGATTCAGAACTTAATATATCCTTTTAAATCAGAAAATACAAAGAAATGGCATTGACAAAATTATCGACACTCTAGACTTAATATTTGGTAGCACAGCCTTTGGACAAAATAACTACAGTCAAGCGCTTCCTATAGGAATGAATGAGCTTCTTACACCTCACTACTGGCAGTTTGGCCCACTCTTCTTGTGTAAACTGCTCCAGTTCTTGCAGATTTGAAGGGTGCCTTCTCCTGTTTTCAGATCTCCCCACAGGTGTTTAATGGGATTTAGATCTGGACTCATTGCTGGCCACTTCAGAACAGAAAAGTCCAGCGTTTTGTCTTGAACCATTCCTGGATGCTTCATGAAGTGTGTTTGGAGTAATGACTCCAACTCTTGGCCTACTCTTGGACCGGTCCTGCTGCAAGACCTATGACCTTCGACGGAGACCCAGCTTTCTGACACTGGTGTTACGGTTTGTGACCTTTTTCTTCTTCCTTCCCCCACACCCCCCTGTGTGTTAGACCAAGTGGTTTGGTCCATGGGTATAAAGCCTATGATTGGCTGTGGGGCAGGGAGGGGCCAGGAAGGTGATTCAGAGGGGAGAGTGGCCATTTTGGAAGAGACCTCATGGCGGAGTGCCTTTTCGTGTGCTCGTCGAGTTGTCAGCAGAAACCTCTGTACCTGAAGGTTGACTTATGCCGGATCAACCCCTGCGGCCACCTCTGCCCCTGACGGTGGACTTGGATTAAACTCTGCCTGCCCTGGGGCCTACTGCTGGGCTGCCTTGGGGCCTACTCGTGAACTTGCCTACTCCTACCCTCTTGTGCTGGGCCTGCACTGGGGGCTACTGCTGGGCCGGCACTGGGGCCTACTGCTGGGCTTGCCTTGGGGCCTACTCGTGAACTTGCCTACTCCTACCATCTTGTGCTGGGCCTGAACTGGGGCCTACCACTGGGCCTGCCTTGGGGTCTACTATGGGGCCTGCCCTGGGGCCTACTGCCCAGCCTATTCTTGGATTGGCCTACTCTTGGACTGGCCTACTCTTGGACCGGCCTACTCTTGGACCGGCCTACTCTTGGACCGGCCCACTCTTGGACCGGCCCACTCTTGGACCGGCCCACTCTTGGACCGGCCCACTCTTGGACCGGCCTACTCTTGGATCGGCCTACCCTTGGACTGGCCTACTCTTGGAACTGGCCTACTCTTGGAACTGGCCTACTCTTGGACTGGCCTACTCTTGGACTGGCCTACTCTTGGACTGGCCTACTCTTGGACTGGCCTACTCTTGGACTGGCCTACTCTTGGACTGGCCTACTCTTGGACTGGCCTACTCTTGGACTGGCCTACTCTTGGACCTGCTTACTCGTGACTGGCTTATTTGGGGTTTTCCCCCTCTTCTCCCTTCTTTGTTTTATGTGTAGGAAGAGATTTTTGTGTGATAATAAATAAATAAAGACCGTGTGATTGAAGGCTTGGTCTGGTGTGCTTCAGGCTGTAATACTGGGTTGAACATTGTGCTCCAAAATGCCTTGGTAATCTCCTGATTTCATGATGCCATGCACACATTCAAGGCACCCAGTGCCAGAGGTAGCACAGCAAACCACAAAACATCACTGAACCTCCTCCATGTTTGACTGTAGGGAAGGTGTTCTTTTCTTTGAAGGCTTCATTTTGTTTTCTGTAAACAGAGATGATGTGCTTTACCAAAAAGCTTTAATTTGGTCTCATCTGTCCATAGGACATTCTCCCAGAAGAATTTGGGCTTGTTCAGGTGTGTTTTGGCAAACTCCAGTCAGGCTTTCTTATGTCTCTCTCTCAGGAGTGGAGTCCTCCTGGGTCTCCTACCATAGAACCCCCTTTCATTGAGTTGGTGACGGATGGTGTGAGTTGAAACTGTCGTTGGTCAGCTTGATTCTGTTTGGCATTTAATCGAGGTGCTTTCTCCACCATTTGAACAATCCTCAATGCAACCTTTGATAAAGCTTTCTCTTGTGGCCACGTCCAGGGAGGTTGGCTACAGTTCCATGGGTCTTAAACTTCTTGATAACATTGCGTATGGATGACACAGGAACAGCAAGGTCTTTGGAGATGGACTTGTAGCCTTGAGATTGTCCATGCTTGGCTACAATCTTGTGTCTGACCTCCTCAGACAATTCTCTGGTTTTCTTCTTTTCTCCATGCTTTGTGCAGTACACACAGTGACACAAAACAGCAGAATGAGTCCTTTTCTCTATCAAAACTGGTGGAATGAGTGATTTTTATATTGCATGCACCTTCAACTCACCATAGGTGAGTTCAATTCCAAAATAAAGGAGAATCACCTACTTTGAAATCTAATTATTTCTAACAACTTCTAAAAGGTGCCAATAATATTGTCTGGGCCTTTTTATGATTTCTGTGTGGAATAAGCTAAGATTTAGTATTTTTTCAGTTTTTTTTTTTCCCACTGCAAACCAAAGAAATACATTTGTAGATACCAAAATATTTTTTAATTTCAACAATTTTCTGGAAGAAATGGTGCACTATTTGAAAAAAGTGCAAGGGTGCCAATATTTTTGGCCATGACTGTATATACATAGATGTGTGTGTGTGTATGTATTATATATAGGTACCCTAATATAATTCACAAAGTACTTCAAAAAGACAGTCTACCATGTTTAAAAAAAAATTGCCCATGAAATGTTATCAGTCAGTTTAACATCAACTAACTCTCTTCACAGCAAGCTTTTCTCTGAGCTTTACTTCAGCCTGCAATCTGTGCAGGGTGAGCTGATGGAAATGAAAGCACTTGGCTCATGATACTTCATGCAGGGGTTTGAATTACATTACCATGGGAATTGCATATACTAGACATATATCACCAATTAGTGGCATTTTTAATGATTTGTGTAAAATATTAAGCAATTTCGGGAAAATCAGTGCCATGGTTAAACGCAATTTACATAATATTTACTTCAAATTCAGATATCACACTCGCTTCTCATTCCCCCATTCTTCTTAACCTTTGCTGCTTATCAATCAATCTATAAGATTTTTATCTCTATTATTGACTTTGAAGGTAATAGAATTAAGAAGTATGCAGCCTAAGTAAAGGTCAAGAGAAGGAAGATTGCATAGAAAAGCTGATTTTGTGGTTGTGATGACTGATGAGTCATCTCAATAGCATACTAACACAGTGGACTACAGGTGGCATGTTCTGTGGCACATACATTCTGTTGATCATGGTATATGGTGTGGTACATGCTTGTTGGATGAAAAAAAAACAGTCAAGGGGTTTATGTTTGATACCAACAGATGTACCTGTGAAGGACAGGTAATGAGATTTGATAATATGGGTGAGACAAACAACAAATAAACAAGAAGATGTCATGCAGAGCACGATACTTGCAAAATCCACCCCCCCCCCACCCCCAAAAAAAGTTGCTATGTATACATCAAATTCTCCATTTCATTAAGATTAAAATTGACGATCTTAATCGAAGGTCGGGTCAATTGGATTAAAATTTATGATTTTCAGATGAAAATTGATGATATTCGAAGTTTGACCTTGAGTTGACCTTTGATCTTTTGCCCATAAATAGTTGGTTTCCCAAATCAGCGATGCACTTGTAATTGCTGTTTAATTTTCAAGTTAACAGGATGAAAATAGATGATTTTTCAAATGAAAATTAATGATTTTAGAAGTTTGACCGAGAGTTGACTGATCTTCTGGTGGCTTTTCTGATCAGTCGCCTCCTTGCTTGGTCATCCAGTTTGGAGGGACAACCTGATATAGGCAGGGTCTGGGTGGTACACTTTCCACACTTCTTATTGATTGTCTTGACTACGCTCCAAGGGATATTCAAGGCCTTTGAAATATTTTTATACCCATCCCCTGATCTGTGCCTTTCAACAACTTTATCCCAGAGATATTTGGAAAGCTCGTTGGTGTTCATGGTTGAGTCTTTGTGGTGAAATGCACCACCCAGCAGGGGAAACCAACAGGAAGAAATGATTTTATTCTGAAATAATCAGAATCACTGCAATTTGACAAAGGTCAAGGCCAATTAACTTGGTGTGTAATTGGTTACACCTGAACTAATTTGCAATAGCTATTATAGTCGGAAGGGGGGGGGGGGGGGGAGTGGACACTTATTAAACCAAGATATTCTAGTTTTGTATTTTTAATTAACTTTCTGAAATTTGTAGAACGTGTTTTTCACCTTGAAGTTGTGGGTTACAATGTGTAAATAAAGGTGGAAAAGGTTTGATTTAATGCAATTTAATCCCAGGCTACAATGCAACAAAAGGTGAAAATTTTGAAAGGGGGTGTATACTTTCTATAGGCACTGTACCGGTAAACGGTATATATATATACAGTATATATATATATATATATATATATATATATTATTATATATATATTATTATATATATATTATTATATATATATCATTTTATATATATATATATATTATTTTATATATATATATATTATTTTATATATATATATATTATTTTATATATATATATATTATTTTATATATATATATATATATTATTTTATATATATATATATATTATTTTATATATATATATATATATTATTTTATATATATATATATATTATTTTATATATATATATATTATTTTATATATATATATATATATATATATATATATATTATATATACTTTTGTTATTAATTTTACCTTTGCCTATGTATGTCATATATATATATATATATATATATACAATTATTATTAGGTTGGTCCACTGATAAGGGGGAGGGGGAGGGGTAGAACATTTATTTCTGAATTTCTATTGTCTCACCACTGCGTTGTGTTCCTTTTTGGTGATAAGTTATCCATGTAAAGTTTTGTGACGATTGAACTTTTTAAAAAGGCGCCCCAACAACACCACATTTTCACCCCCTACAAAATGGGAATTCCCGTTTTCCCAGTAGTGCTGTTTTTACTCGATGCAATTAAGTAAATTTCTAAGTACTCTTCTTCTACTTCAATTCCATTCCAATACATCATTTTCTTGACAGAGAAACTGACAATTCCCGTCTTATGGGGGGTGACAAAGTTTGAGGTCATTGGGGCACCCCTAAACGAGACCTAATTTTTTTTAAACTTGTCGAGGAATGTTTTTTCTTTGAATTGATTGTCTGAACAAATGTTTTCCGTTTTTTTTTAAAGTTGTTACATGAGAATATTCGGATGATCCTTTTGAGATGACCGTGATAAGTAAAATACTTACAATGCATTTATAGCAAAAACTGTTATAAACTCCCATGATCCTCGTCGTCACGGGTTCCGCCATCTTGATTCGAGTCATGCGGTCGATGAGTAGTGGACATTGGGGCTAGTCCGTTATCTCTACCATGGCCATGTCGCTGTCACCGGGGGTGAGTGTTGCATTGATCACGCTACGGCGTAATGTATGTTTGTTTTAATTGACTGTTTCGTCTGTTATAGTTAGGTCCAAAACTTCAATTCCGTTGAAGGAACTGCGCTCCAACGCGAGTCGAAAGAATTGACGCGACCAAACACGGAATTCGTCCGAGTTGCTTTATTGAAACAAAACAGCTCAGGTATTCTGACAAGCCCGTTTTTCGGGCAACAATATATATACACATTTATGTCGGGAAGTTTGCCCGGCAAAAGCTATACCGGGCATGCCCGGGTATCAAGGGCGAGCCTTGGAAAGGCGAGTCTGGACCTGCCAGGGCGTGTTTGGCTGCGGCCTGGCAAGTCGAGGCTGGGCGTGCCCGGGCCCTCTGGGCGAGCACTGGAAAGGCGATAGCGGGCATGCCCGGACGCTCTGGGCGAGCCCTGGAAAGGCGATAGCGGGCATGCCCGGACGCTCTGGGCGAGCCCTGGAAAGGCGATAGCGGGCATGCCCGGACGCTCTGGCCGAGCCCTGGAAAGGCGATAGCGGGCATGCCCGGACGCTCTGGGCGAGCCCTGGAAAGGCGATAGCGGGCGTGCCCGGGCGCTCTGGGCGAGCCCTGGAAAGGCGATAGCGGGCATGCCCGGACGCTCTGGGCGAGCCCTGGAAAGGCGATAGCGGGCATGCCCGGACGCTCTGGCCGAGCCCTGGAAAGGCGATAGCGGGCGTGCCCGGACGCTCTGGGCGAGCCCTGGAAAGGCGATAGCGGGCATGCCCGGACGCTCTGGGCGAGCCCTGGAAAGGCGAGAGCGGGCATGCCCGGGAAAGACGAGACCGGGCGTGCCCGGGAGGTTCGGGCGTGCCCGGGAACAGTGAGTCCGGGCATGCCCGGGAGAGGCGCGTCTGGCCGTGTTCTGGCCGGTGCAAGGCGATTATGTACATCCAGCGGTAACCGCTACACCGTGACCATTTTCTGGCTAGTAAGGTTTGACGATTGATTTGACTTCTATTGACATTTTATAACAAAAATAGCCTCTATGTCCCTCCCAAAAATCCCGGCATTTTTCGCCAGAGGCCCGAATCCAAGATGACCGCCGGCACTATCTTGAAAAATTAAGTTTTGAACCAGAACACCTAGAATCACGTACAAAGACACTTTTTGGGGTAATTTGACCACGAGGATTCCGAATCTGACATTAGTTTGACGTTATGACATTATTTTGACCCAGAAATCCAAGATGGCCACCATCCAGTAGAGCGAAAATGCAACTTTTGTACTTAAACATGTTAAAGAAACTACCTCCATAAGGATATCTTGCAGTAAAGTAATTGATGATTGCATGACAAGTAAACTCATTACACTTCAAAATAAGCTATTTTTAATAGCTGTGATTTGAACAGTTTTCAAATGAAGTAATTAATCAATATGACCTTTAATTATATGATTAGTCCGAATCAGAGCATTCTGCTTCACTAGAATCTGAATCATCAGATTCCGATGAATCTTCTCGCCTTTGTACATCATCATCTCGCTCCTCATTCCCCTCCTGGCTCTCATCTTCCTCACTCGGCCTCGGCCAAAGTTCAAACGCCGTTTAATCTCTACATGAGAGAATTCCACATAGCTATTTGGGCGGTGTATAAGCCAACAGACCGCTGTCTCCATCGATCTTGCCAAGGCCGTAACACCTATCGGCTCAAAATCCTTTTAACTGTTGATTTGGTACATTTACACGTATCGGGAATTTGGTACACGTATCGGGAGTACATACGACATAGCGATTGTGAACACTATTGACTATTATCGATCACGATTCACGATCACAATCATCACGATCATAGTGTATCGATCACGATTTGAAACACGATGGAACAATATTTACCGATATGAACAGTGATGTGGCTTTTATTGAAATTCTAAAGATTCTGTTTAGATTTTGATTTGCGTGTGATATTCAACGGATGTTTATATGAATCGTTTAAAATAAAAAAGCCTTCAATTTCTGATATTTTGCCTTGTCATTTGGGCTTCCCAATTGGAGCCCCGCCCATAGGGCGGTTACCGTTGCTAGTTAGTGAAATTGGAATGTTGAATTGTTATTAACGATAATGTCTTTAATGGCTAACGATAATATTTTTATGAGTTAACACCTGAATTAATGACAGAAGATATTTCATCGGAATTGTTCAATTGCTAGTAGATTGCATTGATAAAATATTTACTCTTCAACTGTAGTAAATTGTAACGGTAATGGTAACAGAGTTTATCATTGAATACATGAAAGTATTGCCCTGAAGTTTGTAAATTCCCTAAATTGTCAACGATTGCATCCTGACAGAGTTTTCATTGTGTCTTTAAGGTTTTTCATCCATCTCCACCTGCCACACTCGATAAACTGTTGAAGCAAGATCAATTGTTCTCATCTCGCCTTATATATATATATATATATATATATATATATATATATATATATATATATATATATATATATATATATATATACAGTATATATATATATATATATATATATATATACAGTATATATATATATATATATATATATATATATATATATATATATATATATATATATATATATATATATATATATATATATATATGTTGGAACCCATCTGTGGATCGGTCCCATCGGCCGATGGGTCTGACCCATCTGTGGATGCACGAGAAATGACAATGCAGACCCATCGGCCGATGGGACCGATCCACAGATGGGTTCCAACATATATATATATATATATAACACACACACACACACTCGAGTATATACAGGCATACACATGCACCCAGACACGCACACATCCAATGTAGGTCTGGAACACTGGAAAAATGAAAGCAAAGAATGAGAATTGCGGAAGGAAAAGGGCATTTAGGGGAGACCGACCACGAGATTACAAGTCCCATGACTGTGCATCAACTTGGGAGTTTAAACTGTTTCTGCATCAAAATTATTTGAGCACATCAGGATGCGGTTTGATGAAATACTTGCATAGCTTCGCAAAAACTCAAATGATTCTCACAACATAAAGGAACCCTTCCTTTTTATAAAGCCACAATTCACTGTTTCTGCTCAAATCAGCGGTTTGACATATTGAAAAGGCCGTCTGGTGCAAAATGGCAATGAGCCGTGGAGGATGAGGAAACGACACACTTTGAATTTTCATGGCTCTGACTGTAAGAGATGTAGTGGAGGAAGGCGTGTACTGGCTGAGCGAGCCTCAGTGCTTGTACGCAGGAAAGGACTTAGCTGTTAATCTCACTCGTTGGAAAACACAAACCTCAATGGTCCATCTGCCACCGTAAATGGGCAGATGATCGCAAATCACTGCGGCTTGCCTCAACAAGCACTCTTAACTGATGAAAGCTGAAGCACGTTGCTGTGCTCAGCACCACCTTCACATTCCCCTTTCTGCTTCCCTGTATAACTATTTTTTACCAGCATCCTCACTTCCCTTAGCTCACACAGTGCTAAGGTCTGGATTGCTAATGTCCCAATTCAAAGTGTCTTTTTTGACCCAGGCCCACAAGATCCACATGATTGATTGCAAGACTCCTTGGCCATCCTGAATGTTATAAAACATTAAAGGTTACAAGATGTTATTGACTACAGTACCCTTTGTGTGTTGGTACTGTAATTGCAGGATGTTGAGTGAGCACCACCCCAGAAACAGGACACTTCATTTTAGTGTGGCAGGATGTGAGTAACCCTTCAGTAGCCATTACTCTCTATATGTTGAAGGAGCAGAAAGGCTGTAAAGACCAGGTACAAGTAAATCTCCTGACCAGGAAGAAAGGACTTAATCTTGGTTAGGGTATTGGCATACAATGCCTGGACTGTTCAAGTGGTTGGAGGGAGAAGTTGGTACTTTGTCTACGTATTATGCAGCAGCAGACAGAGTGGGACTGCTTGGCTCTCCTGTATATCATTCAAGCTTATCAATCGGTAATACACTTGACAAAATGACGACATACGACTTAAAATATAGTCATTGGCTTTGTGTTTGCATTCAAAGCAATTTTTTGGCACACACATTGAAGAAAAACACCTCGAGAAGAAATTTTTGAGGCTTCAGCTTTGTTAAACCTTCCCTTTTTTCCCTTGGATTTCCGCAATTCACCCTCTCACACCCACCTTCCAGCAAACACTGGCTATGCGCAGCCACCCTTTGAGAGGCAGTGAAACTAGGGCCCGGGTCTCATCCCAAGGGCTGGCCAGCTGCAATGAGAATAAGCCACAACTCCAGATAAATTCTGTCCCACAGCAGTTTAATTTAGTCGGGACTAGAATTATTTATCCGTTTCATATGTGGAGCGCTCGTAGGATGCTGTCTGCCCTGGGACTGCCTGCAGGAATGACAGATTGAATTATTAATGAGAGGAGCGATGGAGGGAGAAATGGGAGTGGCTCTGTGCAGTGAGAGCAGCAACAGCAGCAAGAGAGGCAGGAATAAAGGAAGATGGAACTATGTGTGGATGCTGATGTGGCCAGAGTTGGCAATGCCATGTATATTAAAACCATGCGTGAATGCTTCTCCTGTACAGCCCTCAAAATAGGTACCCATATATATATCCAGACCAGAAATTAAACCATTATTAAACTGTGCATGTGGTGTGATTGAAAGGGTTGGACCACAAACGCTTGCGTATGTATATATATGTGTGTGTGTGTTTGATATGTCAACAGGATGGCACAGAGATCGAGTAGTTACCTTGGAGGTATCGTATCTGGGTAGATTATTACATTCGTGATGATAATTGTTAGTTGTTTGATTATTGCCCGATGATAAACTGTTGCAATGTTGCCCTGGTTTTCAGGCCAGGCATTGCATCATTGAATCATCATGCACCATCGCTTTGGCACAGACTAAACTGGGTGTCCCATATGTTACCATTAGTAGGTTGGCGTCAAAAATCCCATGATGTCTTTTGTGAAGGGTAGGCAAATAATCACTAGCACCCTAAAAAAAAAAAAAAAAAATTCTGCCATCTTCAGAGGAACATCAGAAAAGACTTTGCCCAAACACTTTCCCCAGCCAACATCATTGCCTACAACTAGGCTCGTCAAATAAATAGTTGTAGTTGTGGCTTGCGTTTACTAGTTGTATTGTACTTGCAAGGTTAGCTAAAAGATATACCGAGTGTCAGGAGCAGTGCCATGGCGTGTTTCAAATAGGAAAGAATGGCCTCCAACACCTCTGGAATTGAGCGTGGTGATGCTCACTGTTCCTGTCAAATGGCCCTTGAATAACCCTCTGGGATGCTAGCCATTGCATAATTGCAAGCGACACATATTATAGGAGGAGACATGCTGCCGCACAATTTGTTGAAGTTGCCTGCCACACGATGGGCCATAATAGGGAGGATACTCAACCGGCACAGATACGTATTCTTCCTCCTTTTCCTCTTCTTTCTTTTTACCATATACACCACGGAAGCATGGAGACAGCTCACAACAATAAATTTTCCAAGATGAGAATTCACCCTGGATTAAATCTATCTCTTAAACTAAAAAATAAATGTGATATCTGGGCAGGATAATCACACTAGCCCACTCATTCCATATATGATGCAATGGGATCTTTGACATTCAAAAGTGAACTCCAACAGATGGGACAGTCAGAATAATGTGTCACCCGAAGGACTGTGTACTTATTGGTACAACATCCTGCCTGTGAAGCAGCAGGGTGAGAGTTTATCCTAGATCCCACAATCAAACACAGACTAGACAGATCAAATATGAGTATGTTAAGCCTCTGGACTATCCTGTTAACCTTGACACTGTTACTTGGCAAACATGAATATTTATAAGTGGAAGTAGTGAACACCTTCCCTTGTTTGATGAAAACTTTCGCAATTCAAAGGTGAGTTAACGATTTAAAGTGTGATTTGAGTCTATAATACTGTTATGTCGGTAAGGTAGCGCAATATCTAGAGTCAGGTAGATCAGAATAGGTAACATGCTTCGACTGTAGCGATAGGGAATCTACCTGTAATAAGTTCTATGTGTAGTCCGGTTTGTCGGGTAAGATGTCTGCTTGTGAACATACCAGGATGTTCGAGTGTTAGATAGTGTAGGGATTAAGATAAACCCCTGTGTGTCACACCTGGTAATCAAACCTTTGTCCCTTATGGCAATGCACACCTGTAGACACTTAGACAGGCCCTTAGTATAACATTAAATAATTCCCTTCCCTGACAAGGACTTCGGAAGAAAACAGGCAAGAGGCCAGTTCAGGGCACTGCCGCATGGGCCGCAGCCAGCTACACCTCCGGCAGGCCTAGCCACATCGAGTAGCACAAGACCACGCTACAGGCCTGTGATTCGGTGGCGCGCCAAGGCTGACGTCACCGCTGCAAGGTTATATAGGGGCGCGCCGAACGACATTTTCCATCTTGCACATCCGGCTCTTCTTGCTTGGTAGCACGTCTCTCTTGCAGTTCGAACTCTCTTGCGCAGCACGTCCCTCCCTGGCTGTCTTGTGCTCTCTGCGCTTTTCCTCTTGGTCTTGAGAGGTCCTGGTGGTCTTGGCTCGCAATCTGCGTGGTGCTTGGAGCAGTGCTTTCGGAGCGAGGGACCTCGTGGTGTGCGATCGATTGGAGCTTGGAGCGAGGCCTGGTGGCGTGCGAGCGGGGCCGAACGGAGCCGTGTTTGGACGGCAGACAATACAAGATGACAGACGAGATAAGGCTGCACCCACACCCCACATTTACAAGTACACGACGTTTCCTTTTATTAATTCATCCTCCCTTGTTTGTTTCTGAAGTGAGTTGTGGGGACGTCCCAAATTAGGACTTTTATTTAATATCGCGTTTCCCTGTCCCGACCTTTGCAAATAAACCCTTGTATTATTTTCCATTCCCTGCAAATCCTGTGCCATTTGAGTTTGTTCGCCTTCTACAGTTACGCGCTCCTGCTTCTTCCTCTTCCCTTCTTCTCTTCCCGCGTTTTATAGTAAAATCCGTATTGATGGTCGCCTCCGTTAAAGCCATTCTGGTCTTCTGCGGTCCCTGGTATTAACCGGAGGGATTCGCACGACAATACTTATGCACTAAAGCTGTTTCATCAGTGCATAAAATATTATTGGTGGGGTAAATTGGATTGGCATGATTAATCTCGGCCAACAATTGCATTTACTTTTATAAATAACAACAACAATTTGACAGTCTACCATGAGGTCCAATGAACTGTCCGAAGAACTCCGAGATATAATTTTGAGGAGGAATAGATCTGGGGAAGGGCATAAAACAATTTCTAGAGTGTTGAAAGTTTCCAAGAGCACAGTGAGCTCCATCATTAGGAAATGGAAAGAACATGGAACTACCTAGACTCTTCCTACAGCTGGCCGAATGACTAAACTGAGCAACCGTATAAGAAAGACCTTGGTTTGGGAGGTGATCAAGAACCCAATGACCACTCTCACAGAAATGCAAAGTTCCTTGACTGAGATGGGAGAACTTGCTGGAAGGACAACAGACTCTGCAGCCTTTTACAAATCTAGGCTTGAAGGGAGAGTGGCCAATAGAAGCCACTCCTGAGAAAAAGGCACATGACAGCATGCCTGGAGTTTGCAAAAAGGCACGTGAAAGACACTGAGAGCAAGAGGCAAAAGATTATGTGGTCTGTTGAGACTAAAATTGAACTCTTTGGACAGAATGCAGAGCGCTATGTCTGTCCGAAACCAAACATAGCTCATCACCCATCTAAGACCATCCCTACCGTGAAGTATGGTAGTGGCAGCATCATGCTATGGGGATGCTTTTCAGAGGCAGGCACTGGGAGACTTGTAAGAATAGAGGGAACAATGAATGGAGCCAAATATAGGCAAACTCTTGAGGAGAATCTGCTTCAGAGTGCAAAAGACCTTAGACTACAGTGAAGTTCATGTTCCGACAGGACAATGACCCTAAGCATACAGCCAAAGCAACACTGGAATGGCTTCAGAACATAGGCGTAGTTTGACTTCTCTATTTGGGGGGCAAGGGCTTAATATTAATAAAGGGTAGCTCGGTCTGACTTCCAAAATTACCATTTGTTAGTGTAGTTACAGTGTACGTGAAATCACAAATACAGTCTACGTTCATTATTGTTACTCACGTTTAAATATGGGATGTTTTTATCTTAATTGTAAATTACTGAAAGGAATTAAGGTGGGGGAATTGCCCTCCCCCTGCCCCTCCCAAACTTCGCTGGTGCTTCAGAACAAGAACGTAAAAGTCCTTGAGTGACCCAGCTAAAGCCCAAACTTGAATCTCATTGAAAATCTTTGGAACGAATTGAAGATTTCTGTTTACTGACGCTCCCCATCCAACTTCATAGAACTTGAGCAAGTCTGCAAGAACAATGGGAGAAACTTTCCAAATCCAAATGTGCAAAGCTGGTACGGACATACTCAAGAAGACTCGAAGCTGTAATTGCTGATAAAAGCTGTGAACAGTGACAAAATATTTCAATTAAATCCATTGTAAATTCAGGCTATAACACAACAAAATGTTAAAAACTTTAAGGTGTGTGAATACTCTTTTTGCAACACTATATCATTATCCTTGCCAGAGGAGAGGGTGTTGCATTTGAGTCCGTTTGTCTGTTTGTTTGTTTGTCTGCACAGAATAAATATGATTTTCTCTGCAACCGTTTGTGCGGATATTGACAGGATATTTTCACCACAGGTGCAACTCCACCTGTAGAATTTTTTAATGCTAATGATGACGTCATAGGTCACGTGGTTCGGCCGCCATCTTGGAAAAAACAAAAAAATTGCACCTCTATATCTCCGAAAGCGCTGAATAGAAAAAATTGAGACATGGCTTATTGTAAAGAACTCTCCATGGGGAATAAAATATGTTAATGATGATGTCATAGGTGCCTCCATTATGACGTCATAATTCGACAAGTACAAAACGTCATCCTATCAAGATGAAATTAATTAAGCATAATCTAGGAATAAATTAGTGGAGAAAAAAATAATAATGATGACGTCATTGGTCACGCGGTTCGGCGGCCATACTTGTTTTAACACAAAAGCCTTAAAAACTACTGAAAATACATCCTGGTGAGGGTTTGCAATCTCTGATTGCTCATTTTCTTGTTGCTACTTGTGCAGTGTATAAGTACATCTTTCCAGCCTCATAATATGATAATTACATCGTCTTCCCACATGTGATATCGCTGTAGGATTCGTCAAACATGGATGCCTTCATGGATGTCCATCAGAAGTAACATGCTGTTATTGAATTATTGGTGTGTGAGAAGGAGACTAATGGAAACATCCAAAAGCGACTACAGACGGCATAGGGGGATGACGCTGTTGACCGCAGCACAGTTGGTCAATGTGCCAAGGGGATAACGGATTTGAACATGCCGATATGCACGACTGCCCTCACAGATGCAGGCCACGATCAGCATGGACAGATGTTAATGTTGAAAAGGTGAACATACGTGAATATTTAGCTTCATTGCGGGAGATTCCGATAATCATTGAAGGCCTTTATTTCCATGGCATCAAGCTGAGCATGATACGAGGCAGGAGAGCTAGCCCAGAGTGGAGAGCAGTATTCCATCAAGCTGCAAATGAAGGCCTTGTAGGGATTGGACTTCAGCTGTGCCAAGTTTGAATATGATTTGTTATTAACACATGAAATGTCTTTGAATACATTCCTCCTAATAGCAAATGGAGAAAGTCAGAGGCCGACAAACAAGTGGAAATAATTAATACAAATAATGTAGTTATAAAATCTACGATGACAGCTCCAGATGACCCTGCCAATGAAGTTCCGGACAGTGTTCAGTACAAGCGTTA
>NC_136263.1:88957283-89179783 GCF_964187855.1 Myxine glutinosa | reverse complement strand
TTGCAGTTCAGTACTTCGTGTAACCCCCACGAGCATGCAGGAGAGAACGTACACATTGAGGCATGCTGTTCACGAGATTTGCCAAGGTTTGGACAGGAATCGCTTGCCATGCAGTGACAATAACCTGCTGCAATTCACGCACAGAGGTCGGTGCTGGTCCAAGTGGTCGATTTGACGCGTTAATTCTGCCCAAAAGTTCTCTATCGGATTCATATCAGGGGACATGGCAGGCCACTCCATATGCTCTACACCATGGTCAGCAAGAAAGTGTTGGATCATGCGAGCACGATGAGGCCGTGCATTGTCATCTTGGAAGACAAAGTTTCCTCGAAAGGCTGCACGAGCAAATGGAAGCAATGTTTCTTCCAGAATGACCCTGTACTTGAACTGGTTCAGGTTTCCATTCAGAACAACTAGGTCAGTTTTGCCCCCTGCATGAAAAGCAGCCCAAACGGTCACCCCACCACCTCCAGCTTGGACTCTTGGCACTATACAATCTTCGTTGTAGGCTTCATGCACTTGTCTGCGCACTCGGACGTGGCCATCTTGATGATAGACCAGAAATCTAGACTCATCACTGAAGATAAGGTGATTCCAGTGTCCTGGCTGCCATTGACGGTGCTCTCTGGCCCACTGCAATCGGCGCTGGCAGTGTTGTCTGGTCAGGCGTGGCTTTCTCAGGGGACGCCTGGCACGATAGTCTGCATGAACCAGTCGTTGGTTGACTAGCCTTCTGGATACAGGCACATTTGTCTGTTGCTGCCACTCAGCCCTAAGCCGATTAGCTGACTTGGTACGGCCATTGCGGACTAACCGGTGCAGCTGGCGATCATCCCTTCTTGTGGTTCTGCGGGGACGTCCTGGCCTCGGTATTGGAGTAGGGACACCCATCTGAGCATTTCGTTTCAGGATCTTGACCTTGAGTGATGCCATACTGCCGAGCAATAGCACGCTCTTTCATGCCGTAATTTCGTAAAGCCACCACTCCATGACAAACAGCATTGTCGAGTTGACAGACCATCTCCAGAGGAAGCGGCAATAACTTTTGGAGACGTGCAGCAGTTGTTTTCCAATAATACAGAATGCAACAACCCTTGTATACCCGACTGTGAAGCCAATCGTCAAATGCACCTGTCCGTACATTTTGCCACGCCACTTGTGATATAATCCTGTTATTGACTACTTGCTCCGACAGACAATCAGTGACATGGTTCTTTTAACAAATAAATCACCAAAGTGTAAAAGAAACTCACCAGATTGACATACTGAGTTAAGAAAGTAAACCCAAGTCAAGGAAAAAAAATTATTCCATATTAAATGCCAAGTCTGTATATATATATATATATATATATATATATATATATATATATATATATATATATATATAAAAATATATATATATATATATATATATATACTGTATGGGTGGGGGCACTGCATTTCCCCGTGTAAGTGTGATCGTCCGTCTGTCTTTAACGTTGTCCTGGGGTTTATTAATTAAGCTTGTATAGGTAAGCTAAAGATTTCACTGTGTGCCTGCTCCTTCCATTTTCTGTATATAACCAACTGCTCTCTTTGCTTTGGCTTGTGAAAATAATTAATAAAACCTGTTATTCCTCCGTACGTCTTCTTCTTCTTCCTCTTTACATTCGGTCGCTTTAGAGGTTTCCATATTGAATAGCTGTGGCGCGATACATACATACATACATATATATATATATACATACACTACATGACCAAAAGTATGTGGACACCCGTACATCTCATTCCAAAATCATGGGCATTAATATGGGGTTCCCCCCCCCCCCCCCCCCCATTTTTATGTTACAACAGCCTCCACTGTTCTGGGAAGGCTTTCCACTAGATGTTGCAACATTGCTGTGGGGATTTGCTTCCATTCAGCCACAAGAGCATTAGTGAGGTCGTGCACTGATGTTGGGCGATGAGGCCTGGATCACAGTCGGCGTTCCAATTCATCCCAAAGGTGTTTGATGGGGTTGAGGTCAGGGCTCTGTGCAGGCCAATGAAGTTTTTCCACACCGATTTCGACAAACTATTTCGACTTCAATTTGTTCACCGGGCCATTATCATGCGGAAACAGGAAAGGCCCTTCCCCAAACTGTTGCCACAAAGTTGGAAGCACACAATCGTCTCGAATGTCATTGTATGCTGTAGAGTTAAGATTTCCCTTCACAGGAACTAAGGGGCCGAGCCCGAACCATGAAAAACAGCCCCAGACCATTATTCCTCCTCCACCAAATTTTACAGTTTGCACTTTGCATTCGAGCAGGTAGCGTTCTCCTGGCATTCGCCAAACCCAGATTCGTCCGTCGGACTGCCAGATGGTGAAGCATGATTCATCATTCCAGAGAACGTGTTTACACTGCACCAGAGTCAAATGGCGGCGAGCTTTACACCACTCCAGCCGATCCTTGGCACTGCTCATGATCGTCGGCTTGTGTGCGGCTGCTCTGCCATGGAAACCCATTTCATGAAGCTCCTGACAAATTGTTGTTGTGCTGACGTTGCTTCCAGAGGCAGTTGGAACTTTCTGGTGGGTGTTGCAACCGAGGGCAGACGATTTTTGTGCGTGACCGCTTCAGCACTCAGCGGTCCCGTTCTGTGAGCTTGTGTGGCATACCACTTTGCGGCTGAGCTGTTGTTGTTCATAGACGTTTCACTTCACAATATCCACACTTACAGTTGACCAGGGCAGCTCTATCAAGGCAGAAATTTGACGAACTGACTTGTTGGAAAGGTGGCATCCTATGACGGTGCCACGTTGAAAGTCACTGAGCTCTTCAGTACTACTGCCAATGTTTGCTTATGAAGATTACATGGCTGTGTGCTTGATTGTATATACCTGTCAGCAATGGGAGTGGTTGAAACAGCCGAATCCCCTAATTAGAAGGGGTGTCCGCATACTTTTGGCCATTACACACACACACACATATATATATATATATATATATATATATATATATATATATATATATATATATATAATGTATATACAGACACATATAAAACTGTGAGACAGCAGAAACTCTACAATACAAGCAGGGTGCCTCATTTGCATTAAATGAATAATTGGAAGAAATTAAATAAGTAGTGGATGTCGCTTCAAGATGGTCGATCTTTAATTTTCAGGTAAGCTTTCGACCAACAGGTCTTCTTCTTCGTCCTCCTCGAGGTCAACGAAAGACATATATGTGTATGTGTATATATATATATATATATATATATATATATATATATATATAATATATATATATATATATATATATACATATATACATATATATAAATAAATATATACCTGGATATATACATATATATATATATATATATTTCTGTCACATCACACTGTGTAACAGAGTGTCGATTATACTGGATGGTTTGCCATTGCCTTCCCAGCAGTAGACAATGGACAGGAATTTGAAACTTGGCCAAGGTGCCGGCGATAGCTCGCCTACTCTTCGCGAGGGACAACGTGATATCTTTAACATGCAGCAACTAATGCTGGCAAATGGAATACACCCACATTGATGAATCACCCTTCCTGCAAAACATTGGGATCACGGTTTACTGGGGTGTGATTCGAAGCTAGGCCAGACGGTTCAGAAGCGAGTGTGCCTACCTGTATGCCATCCTGCGTGTACATGTATGTTGGTAGCTCGTAATGAGCAAATCACAGTAATTATGCAGTGAAGCGCATTTCAGCACTCCTCATCCGACCATGATAATATATTATATTACAGTTTGGAGTACCTAAACAACAGTGCATTACGGGTCGAGTCCCAACTCTGGTTACAAGCAATTATCGGCATATGAAGTCGCTTTATAAAAGCCTTTTCTTTCTAGGCCAAGGCCGCGACTCCCTGCGCCTTGCTAGATAATTCCTATCGAATGCCCCCCCTCGTCTCGCGGCAATCTTCCCTAGTCACATTCCACTAGGCCGAACGGAAGGGCATTGCCTCCTTTGCTCGATTATTCCCTCTAACCCGCTGCCAGAAACTGAGCAAAGACAGCAAAATCGTTGGGGGCATGTTTAGGAGACCCGTGTAGATTTGTTCATGCACCTATGGATTATTTATTTTATTTGGAGCGCCATTATTTTTTAGCGAATTCTTCATCTGTCCTTCATGGACATGATAGGATCGCACAATGGCTATGCTGCTCTGTGGGTGATCCCAAAAGACACCTTTTGTTTTGCTCGCAGCTGTCTCAGTCGACATCCTCGCGCATCCATCACGGTACCGACCGTCGCGTTCCCACGGACCCCAAACTGATGCTCGCTCTCTTTTCCTTCGCAGCGGCACCGATGGTCTATAATGCCTATATATCCACACCTGCCCACCCTAAATCGCACCGTTAGCAGGGGCGGGGAAACGACATTAGAAGGGAGTTTGACCCCGACGAGCTCTGACCTCCGATTATCACCCATGATCTTAGAAATTAAAGCGCCTAATGCTCGTATATCAAATATCGAGAACGACCCTCATAAATTACGTGCGTCACCCAATCACACATGGAAACACGGCCCATGAAGCGGATTCGCTGGATAAAAGCTTCCGCCCGAGATCAGCAAAGGGCCAACGCAACGGCAGGTTCAGCGCTTCGGCAGGTTCAGCGCTTCCTATGCAGAGCCCCTTGTAAGGCAGGTGCAGATCCGGGCTGGCGTTGTATGGGTGGGGGCGCTGGACCCCGCCATAGGACTATCGCGTCGGGCAGGCACCGAACGCACTTTGTCATTCGCTGAACGCACTCTGCACTCATGATAACTCACACGACGATGTGCACTTATATAATCATTACCATGTATGCGTTCCGTTCCTCCCTGTTATTTGCCTCCTGCATCCTCGCCTCTGGGAGAAGGTCTCATTGCTATCTGTCCTATCACATCCTCTACAGAAACTTAGGACCTGTCGCCACCTCTCGAGCTGCTTCTAAAGGAGTGCTCCACGACTGGTACAAGTGAATACTTACATTTACACTCGGCACCATCGCAGTGTGGCAGGACGCACGCAATCAACAGAAGGTCCAGCCGAAGCCTACTTAGCAAAGGAACGACCGAGCAAGCGTAAACGGCTGCGCACCATTAAGTGAGCATTTCCATCAATATCGATCAAGGAGTGGTGGTGGTTGCTCCACGGCAGGTAGCTCTGAACAGACCCTGGTCGGTTGTCATACCCTGGGACAGAGCCTCCTGGGTGCTCACACGGAGAGGGAAAGGTATGATCGGGAGCAAGTAAGGCAGTGAGGGTTATACCTTACCGTATATCTGAAGCACTGCTCCACAAGCCAGCAACAGAACGATCCTGATGTTCATTGTTGCATCACTTTAATCCAGCAGGGAAAGGTAAACGTTATGGGTGGCGCTGCTCATGAGATGCCCCGAATGGAAGTCCTCGTTGCCTCTTGAAGTATGTCGGTTTTGGGAGCCGGAGATCTTGGACCCGGCCGCGGATCTAGCAACCCTGATCACAGCCTGCTGCTATGCCAGAATTCCGTGGTCTTGCAGGCGTTAGACTTCCAGCGGGCCACTCGTGCAACTTCTCGGTATGGTCTCTCTCCACGACTGGCATCAAGTGTGTATGCGCGCGCCGCTTGCTGTCACTCCCACGGGGCCGCCTGCGGGATCAAACGCACGCAGCAGCAGCAGCAGCAGCAGCAGCACAGAAAGCGGTCCTGTCGCTTCGGAGGTGATGGTTAAAGCAAAAATAAAGAGGGTAAAGAAGGGGGGGTACTTCAGAGGAGCAACACTCTTGCTTTATAAGACGTCCCAACGGCCGATGGTCATGTCGGCGAAACTTTGATTCGGCCTTTTGGGTTACAAAGTGCCAGTGCTGGGGCCTCCGCGCCACGCCTCACTCAATGTGCCCCTCCCACAGCTCACGCGCACGGCCGTGGCACATCCTCTGCAGCAGCGAATACCAAGCAGCGAGCGGCGGCAAATTAAAGTCATCTCGCGGGCCGTATCGGAACCCGTGCACCGATCTTTTTAGCTCGGAATTAGCAGGCACCGGGGGTCATACTTCCAAAAAAAATATGGAGAAATTACAATAAAAACGTGGTGGTTTCTCCAAGGCTGTGGGCTTTCAATTTGTCCAGCGCACTCATTAGCCTTGCCCTGCACCAAGCCCATGGAGATGTGATCGCATCCCGGTCACAATGGTGAGATTGATGGAGACCGATGGAGGAACAGGGATTACAAGGTGGATTTAGTATGGGCAGAGATTCGGAAAGATGCGTTTGTTAGTACCAGTGGGTACGTACACATAATGCCACTTGCAATCCTGTACTATGTTATTGTTCTTTAACAAGACTCAGTGGCATAAATGGTTAGAGCATCCACTGTGAGTCTGGAAGGTTGGTGAATATAACCATGGCGAGTCATACCAGAGATTTTAAGAAATGGTATGAGCTGCTTCCTCGCTTGACACTCAGTTTAAGAATAGAGCACGGGCATAGGAACATCAATTAGCAAGCGGCTTTGATGGACCTAAAGGTCACCTCCTGTGTCAAATTTCCTTGTAGGGCAACTCATATAATATTATTAATATTACTGTGCAATGGCTTTGAAATGAGTACTGAGTCACCGCACTTGCATATTGCAGCTTTTCACGATGTGCTCACAGTCCCATGGCACTATCCGATGGGCTCTGCACGCCCTCTTATGGGCATCATGTGAACGTCACGTTCAGTGAACAAAGGACGTGGGAAGAGTCAGTGAAACGGACAAACCTATGGCACGAACAATTATAAAATAAAATCACAATAAAATGCATACTGAGTTTATAAATCGAAATCTATATTAACTTGTTCTGATCATTCCATCACACACTAAAATAATCTGTTTGATGTAAGCAACAAACAACATTGCCCTCTCTCTGCCGTTTAATTTTTCTGAAATATTAAAGTCCATATACATTTTTTAAGACATCCTGTATATGTGTGTGTGTGTGTGTATATATATATATGTATATATATATGTATATATATATATATAATATCTATATATGTATATATATATATATATATATATGTATATATATATATATATATATATATACGTATATATATATATTGTTACAGATACGACTTTGATGGTATGGTGGGCCGAGCGGGATGGCCGCCGTATCCGTACAAGTTACCCCGATTGCACCCGGGGTTGACTAATCGCGCTATGCTGGCTCAATAAGAAAAAGAAGACACCCGGCTGGATTACAATCACACAATACGACACCAGGGATACGGTTCTCAAAGGTTGTTATTACAATTGCGGAAGGTTTAGATTACAGGGACAAGAGGGAAACATAGGAAGGTGGGCACTTAAACACACTTATATTATCCCCGGACAGACGACAGGTAAACGCGGGACAAGGCTCACTCACACGGGGTTTGATGGCCAGGAAAGCGGGTAGCGATCGCTCCAGGTGCACCTGTGCTCAGGGCAGGATCACGTACGGTGGTGTCCAGAGATGCGTGAAGGTATCACAGCGCTTGTGGGTCGCGACTTTGGTGGAGATGCCGGGGAGGTCGCTCAGCGCTCGGGAGGGTGGCGTCTTGTCCTTCCAAGCTCGGGGCGCATCTGACGTCACGTCCGGCGCGGGGCCGCGTATATCCGGCGGGGAGTCACGCCCTCGCTCGTTAGCTCCGCCCCATATGGCATCGGCCCATGGCTTCTCATTGGGTGCGGGGGTTACCGGCTCCGCCCTTGACGAGGGGCCGACAGGGAGCCCCCTTCTGGGTAACCCCGTCGAGCACATGTTCAATGGCGGCCAACCGAGCCGGAGTGAGGACGCAAAGCCGCTGTTGTTGTGGTTGTTGTTGGAGCTTGAGATGATGGGAAGAGATGCGGGGAGGTATGGGAAGGTCCTAAACTCCTACTGGTGCCATATCATCACATTCTGGTGCAACGAAGAGTCATAATTAATGGAAACAAGTCCTTAACTGACATAGATTAAGAATAACTAGCAAGATGTCCTATAATTGTCTACGTGTGGTGCGGGGGACCTGGGCACGACATTTAATGGGGGAATGAAGGGGAAGATCGGCTCTAATGGGTGTTGTTTACAGACAATGGGACTAGGGAATGGGGTAAGGGGAGAGTTGGGGAGTATCGGAGAAGATAGGGGAATATTTACAAGCGGATATGGAGGTCAAATTCCATATTCGCAACATTGCACCCTTCTCTACCCTCGGGGCGTCCCGACCCGATAAATTTTTACCTACTTTAGTGTGGCACGCAATGTAGTTCCCTCTACTATTAACTCTACCCTGAGTGCGACAGTTTTATAGATATTCACAAATGAGTAAATATGTCCCCCTGCGACGTTGCACCCTTCTCCTCTCAGAAACACACCCACAGGATAACCGAATCCGGAAAGAATCCTCAAACTAAACATACAGCCGGTAGGGAGCATTATTTACAAGACTACGCTGATATTTACACTACGATCCAGGACCTGTCTTTGGAGGAACACATGCAGATGTTATGCATAGAGAGAGCGCGCTTGCCAACATCGATACACCAACCCACGAGTGCTCTGTGGCCGACGGCCTTTAATAACGTGCAGAGCACCCTTTCCCAGCATCAAGAGCACCACCCCACCACCAATCGGTGCAGTCACCATTGTTCATTGGAATAAAAATAACTTCAACAACCCCTAACCCTGCAGGTGTCTCTTGCTCTTCTTGTGGTGCACTTGGTGGTAACTAAAAGTGGTTCACCTGTATGGCATAGGTGCCACGTTGACCCATAGGTCCATCCCCGGGTGGTGCTTGGCCGCAAACGAACTGCGGTCCATTGTGGGTGGCCACAAACATTGCGGTCCATATGGTGTACCGATCCAGGCAACGAACAGCGAAAGTGCAGGCCCACAACTGCGTCGCCAGCACCTCTCTCTCCTCTCTCTCTACCCCAAAGCCAGATCCTCGGAGGTGGGAGACAACAGAAGAAACAAGTGAGTAAGGTGGTAAGGGCGCAAAAGTGCACGCAATATAAGGTAATGCACACTGGGGGCACATGGGAACCAGGTGAGACAGGTACGTTCCTATCGTACGCCCCCCCCCCACCAGGTAACCTACATGGCCCCTCCCTTACCCCTTACTGTATCCACACAACACAACACTACCCATAAACATCTACTTTACAAATCAACAAACATCCCTACTGTCTTCCCCGTTCCTCCCATATACCAAATTCGTCTTCTCTCCCTCCTAACCAATCAAATTTGCCATTTTCAACTCTCATCAAAATTTGCCATCTCCAACTCAACATCAAAATTTGCCATCACCAATTCATCATCAGTCCCTCCTAGGGAGGGAGAGATGGAATCACCCCAATGTCTCATCCACGTCGTGATGCGTCTCACAAATCCAACAGCAATTCTCATTTCCTGCACAAAACAAAGAAAACACAGGTGTGGAGTCATCATCATCACCACAGGTAAGTGGCTGCGTATGGTGCGACAGGTTCATCAATCCTAACTATTTCCTAAATGACTTTAACAACTTTACACTACCCGGGGTCTCTCTCCGGCCAAACCATTGGCCCTCTTACACTATGGGTTCTAAAAACCAATTCCCATTGGCCAACTGTGGTGCTTTTCAATTTGGGGTCTCACTCCCCCGATTCATCTCCCGGTGCCCTCGCACAATTTCTGGGCTGTGGCGTGTACCTCTCCCAGCGGGTCTACCCACCTGCACACCTCCACCACTGCGGTTGCCTCCGAGCTTACCTGCTCCTTACCCTAACCTAACTACCTGGGGAAGGCCCTCTGGCACTCTCCCCACTCGGTGCCCTCTCTGGCACTGGGCTACCCGGGTCCATCCTCCGGATCCTCGGGCCCCATCCACAACTCTCCCGGCTCCCAGAGCCCACCTGGCCTCACCTGGCCGACATCCTCACAGTGGTGGAGTGCCCAACCAACTACACACACTAACAGGCTACACGCCCAGCCATTTCCACAACACTAATGCACCCATCCACAACACCATTCTGCAACCGCACCACAAATGCCAATATCCAACCACAATTTACCTGCACCCTCTACCTAACACTTACACTACCCACCCCGGGTACTCGTGAAAGGGGTCCACTCTTCCCCCATCCACACCTTCGCACCATGCACACCACTCCGTACCACTCACTCCAACTCTCTCCACACACCTGTACCTGCACACCTGTGCTCTCACACCTGGTGCCACCTGCACCCTTCTCTCCCCAAGCGCATTCGCGCTGATCCACACACTCACTACTCATACACTGCTCCACACACCTGTCCAGTTGCACACCTGTGCAATCACACCTGTCCAGTTGCACACCTGTGCAATCACACCTGTTCAATTCTCACTCACACGGCATCATCTCAGCTAACTACTCCCTTCTGAAACTTGCGCTTCCCAGTCGTCCCTTTAACTATTGCGCTCCCTCGTCATTATAATCCACACTAATCTACCTGCGTCCCCACTACAGGTATCAGTCACTAACTAACCTTAACGTCACCTAATGTCATCTTCGCTAGATCCCTATCAATATCCTAACCCACCCGGGCTAGTTTTCACTGCCATACACCCCATAAACTATAGCTCCTTTGCCCCACCATGGGAAAGGTGGCAGGGATGCCACCCTCTCCCACCGGGCCTATCGCTCCTCAATCCCCCAGTCCTCTGGCACTAATAAGCCCCCCTTATTCAGAGGTACTGGGTCCCGCCTCGGCATCTAAAGCCGAGGCAATCCACGGGGGCGCCTGCTCGCCGGTGTAAGGTCTTATCCGGTCGGCGTGGACGATCCGAGGGAGGGCTCGTGGCCCCATTTTGATCTTAAAGACCACGTCACAGATTTGCGACAGGACGACTCCTGGGCCTTGCCAGGGGGAGGTGAGTTTTGGGCACCTTCCCTTCCGCCTCCGGGGATTAAAGAACCAAATCTTCATCCCCGGAGCGTATTGACTCCCCTGGCTCCGGTCGTCGTACCTGCGCTTCATCTTTTCCCCCGCCAGATGGAGTTGGCGGCGGGCGAAGGCATGGACTAGCTCCATGCCTTCCTCTAGGTGACGTGCGTACCCCTCCCTCGGCGGGTTAACCACTGTGTCTGGCACGGGACCGCATAGCAAGTCGGCGGGAGCCCGTAACTCCCGCCCATACATAAGCAACGCTGGACTGCATGCGGTGGCCCCGTGCTGGCTGGTTCGGTAGGCCATGAGCAAGTAAGGGAGATGTTCGTCCCAGTCATCCTGACGGGTGGTGGTGAACAGTGCCAGTTGTTGGATTAAAGTTCGGTTGAATCTTTCCACCATCCCGTCAGATTGAGGTCTTAAAGGCGTTGTCCTGGTTTTTCGAATTGACAGGAGACTGCACACATCTTTTAGTAATTTGCTCTCAAAATTTCGTCCCTGGTCGGTGTGCAACTCCTGTGGAATCCCATGCCGGCACACAAATCCTTCCACGAAGGCCTGCGCTACCACCCCTGCTTCTTGGTTGGGGAGGGCGTAGGCCTCCGGCCACTTGGTGAAGTAGTCCATCACAACGAGGATATACTTATTACCTTGGCGGGTGCGGGGCAGCGGTCCTAGAATATCCATAGCCACCCGCTCAAGGGGGGCCCCCACCTGATGTAATTGAAGGGGGGCCCTCATCCTCCGTGCTGGTCCCTTTTTGGCAGAACAGGCGTCGCATCTCCGACACCAGTCCTGTATGTCGCGCCCCATATTCACCCAATAGAACCTCCGGCGGACCCGAGATATTGTCTTTGTCCTGCCCAAATGGCCGCCGGAGCGGGTACCATGCACCTGTTGCAATATGACGTTCTTGAATTTGTCAGGGACTATCACCAGCCAGGAAGTTCGATCAGAGGGAACCTCCACCCACTTGCGATACAAGATGTTGCCTTTCAATTCCAGGGTCTGCCACTGAGCCCAATATGCCTTTGTCTGCGCCCCGAGGGGGGTGACCTCTTCCCCCTTTGGTCTTTGCCCCAATTTGACCCATTGGAACACCGGCCCCAGAACAGGATCCTCCTGCTGGGCCGTGCTCCAAGCCAACTCTCCAAATTCCTCGTCCGCGGTTAGTGGCAAAATTGGCCCTCTCACCCGGGTTGCCCGGACGACGAGAATCGGGGCGGAATCGCCCAATTGCTCCCTCTCCTCGTGTCTCGCACAAAATTTACAGTTTTCCCCCAGACAAGGACGCCGAGAGAGTGCGTCCGCATTACCATGGGCCTTCCCGGCCCTATGGGCCACATCAAAATCGTACTGCTGCAACTTTTCCAACCACCTTGCAATTTGGCCCTCCGGTTCCTTGAACCGAAGGAGCCATTGCAAGGAGGAATGGTCAGTTCTAACCAAAAATTTCCGCCCGTACAAGTACGGGTGGAAATGGTTCATGGCAGCCAGCATAGCCAATAACTCTTTGCGAGTGACGCAATAATTTCTCTCGGGCCTACTTAAGGCCCGACTATAATAACCAATCACTCTCTCCACGCCCTCCTGTGTCTGAGACAAAACTGCGCCCAATCCTTCCTGGCTCGCATCCGTGTCCAGGGTAAATGTCCCGTCACTAGTGGGGTAAGCTAGAAGGGGTGCGGATGTTAGACACCCCTTCAATTTTTGGAAGGCCTCGTGGCACTCCCGGGTCCAATTAAATCGCGTCCCCTTCTCCGTAAGCCGGTGGAGGGGACGGGCCAACTCCGCAAATTTCGCCACAAAGCGCCGGTAGTAGGAGCAGAGTCCCAAAAATCCCCGCACCTCTTTGATGGTACGTGGTGCGGGCCACTCCTCTACCGCTTTAATTTTGTCTGGGTCTGTTTTTACCCCCTCGCGGCCAATCACGTGACCTAGATAGGCCACCTCTCTTGCAAACAAAGTGCACTTACTCGGGTTCAGCTTCAACCCTGCCTGTCTGAGGCACCCGAACACCTGGTCCAAATTAGCTAGTGCCTGGGGGAACGTTTGGGCATGTACCAGGACGTCATCCAGGTACACCAGGCATGACTGCCATGGCATGCCGCCTAGTACATGCTCCATCAATCTCTCAAAGGTGGCGGGGGCGTTACACAAACCAAACGGCATCACAGTAAACTGATACAGTCCCTTACCTGTGGAAAATGCCGTTTTCTCCTTCCCTGCCCTATCCATCTCCACCTGCCAATACCCACTCTTGAGGTCCAAAGTTGTGAACCAATTTGAGCCCGCAACGGCATCGAGGGTGTCATCAATCCTTGGCAGGGGATATGAGTCCTTGAGTGTCACGTTGTTTAGCTGGCGATAGTCCACGCAGAACCGCGTGGTCCCATCCTTCTTTTTGACCAGCACAACAGGTGACATCCAAGGACTTCCCGAGGGCTCGATCACACCTGCGTCGAGCATTTTTGCAACCTGCTCGTCAGCTTCCGCCCTCTTGCTCCAAGGGAGCCGTCGGGCGGCCTGACGAATAGGCCGGGCCTCACCGGTGTGGATCTGATGTTTCACCAGGCCCGTACGTCCAATATCCTCGGTGGACAGGGAGAAGAGGTCCAAATGGGACCCAACCAGTTTGTGTAAGGCCTCCCTCTGGGTACCTCCCAACTCTACGCTACTACGATTTACCATCTCGCAAATGGGATCGGGCCAATTCCTACTTGTTATTGAAGGCTCCCCCCGGGGTCGGCTCGGCTGGACGTTCTCGCCCCTCACTGTCGCGACTTCCTCCACTGGGGTGCAGCCAGCTACCCTCGTGCCCCTTACTATAGTGCGTGGTTCTGTACTCACATTTACTACTCGGACGGCCACTACCGGTCCGTCCGTTTTTACAAGGGTGCGGCCCACGATTAAACCCGGTATGGACTGCGCTGCCACCGGTTCGACCAGGCCGCAGGACTCCTGCCATGTTGGGCGAGCTGCCCACCGGGCCGGCACTATCGCCTCGGCCCTGGGGGGGATGGTCACGGCCTCGGAAGCCTCCAGCTCCGCTCTCTCGGCCGTGCTCACTCCCCCTAACGGCAGCTCTTCTACTCCCACCTGCAGGATCCCCCGGCACAAGTCGATTTTACAACCGCTGGCAGTCAACAGGTCCAACCCTATTAAACATGGGTCGCACACCTCCGCCACCCAAACATCTATCTCCCTCCTTACCGACCCTAACTTGAGGGTCACAGAACCACGCCCTATGATCGGGGCCGTTACCCCGGTAGCAAGCTGCAAACTATAATTTTGCAGGCGCTGGATCTTATCCCAGCCACCTGCGCTCGAATCAAGGACCACAGGGCTGATGATCGTGGCGCTAGCTCCTGTGTCCACGACGGCGTCTACCCCCACGCCGGCAATTTTGCATCTAATTGTCAGGCTACCGGTTCCAATTTGGCCACAATAAATGACCTGTCGCGTCAATGAGGGCTCTCCTCCATCCTCTGCTGCCGAACACCGCCCTACGTGCCCGACACCTTCTAGTTTCCCGGGGTCTGGCGGGGGGGTGTCTGGGGTCGGCTAACCCGCTCCCCCCTGGGCGGAGTTGAGGACCTCAACTGCCGGGGATCATCCCGGCGCGCGTTTCGACAGTGCCGCGCCAGGTGACCCAGGCGGTTGCAGGTATAGCACCTCACCTGATAAGGTGCTTGCCTCCGGAATTCCAAATTCCCCCCCCTGTAGGTCCGAATTGGATTACCCGCTCGTGGTCCACCGCGGGCCACCTCCGGGGCCGCCTGCCATGGTCCAGGTCCTGCCAGGCGCTGGTCCACCAGCCTCCGGACCATGCCCGCCAGGTCAGGACCCACGTCGGGGGCGGGCCCCCTAAGGGGTCCGCCCTCCATCGGGGGTCCCATCTGGCGGACCGCCATTGCGAGACGCTCGCCCCCCCGGGCCAGGGGCCTCGCTGCTTCCCAACGGGCCGCAGCGTCAGCCGCCTGGCTCAGAGTCTGCGGGCGCCACATGGCGAGCTGTTGCCGGAGCTCAATATCCGGGAGGGCCTGGATAAAATGGTCCAGCGCCAGGCTTTCCCGGGAATCCGCTGCCATGCTAGCATGTGCGATCCCCACTGCGCGGCGAATGTCGTGGGCAAGTTCCCCGATGGCTTCCTGGGGCTTGCGCTTTCGCAGCGCGAGCTGAGCTTTAACAAGCTCGCTCTGCTGTTCTATTCCAAATCGATTAATTAGGGCGTCGCGGAGGGCTGGCAGGGTGAGAGCACCCGCTGGTAATGCCGTCAGCACCTCCGCCGCCGCGCCGCGCAATGCGGCCACCAGGTGTACTCCACCTTCGTCCTCACCCCAACCGTTACCCTTACACACACAGTCGAACTGCGCCAGGTACGCGCGTAGATCACTCTTGCCGTCATACGGCGCGAGTGGGACCTTGTGGGACCACCTCGTATGCGAGTCGTTGCCCGCCGGCCGGACCCCGTGCGTCGCCCCTTGCGGGGTCAGCGCGGGGCCGAACCGGCCGGGCCCCCACAGTACACTACCCCCAAGGGGCTCTCGTGCCTCCCCGGTCCCTCCAACAACTACCCCTGTTGGTGTCGATGCATGGGTCACACCTCCGCAACCCGCTACCCATTCCATACCACCACAACCTTGCTCACCCACACCTCGCACCTCTCGTTCCATACCCTCCGGACCAGCCATACACCTCACTCTTGGCCTCTCACGAACATCCGGGTCTATCTCGACCCCCAAGCTTATTAAATCACCTGGCGCATCATACGCACGACCATATTGGTCACCACTTACACCGGGTCCTCTTTCTCTTCGCTTCTCCTCCATCACCTGCGAATCCCTCATCCGGTTAATGAGCACATCATCACGATCCGAACACAGACTTTGGACCAATTCTTTTACTTCCTCCTTTATCTCTTTCTTATCCTCTCTCCGTCGCTTCTTAATTTCGCTCACCCCTTCTTCCACTTCCTCTAATTTTTGCTTCATCTCCTTCATCTCTTCGTGCGCCCCTTTAAGTTCTTCCTCTAACTCCACTTTATTTTTTTCTATGTGCTCCCGCACCTCCCGCTCTTTAACCTCCATTACCTCTACCACCTTGTCCATTTTCCTCGTCAGGTCCTCATGTACCGTCTGGCACTCTTTTTTTATTACCCCTACGTCCTTTTTCATCTCCTTCTGTGTCGATTTTAAACCCTCTATTACCGCTGTGTTCTTCTTTACCTGGTCCCCCAGCTCCTTTTGTCCCACTGTCAGTTGTTCTACTCCCAGCGTCAACTCCTCTATACCACCTTGCAATTTTACAGTCCCCTTTCTCACCTCTTTCTCCATGCGCTCCTTACAGTGCCTCACCTCCTCGCGCACTCCTCCGACCTCCTCACTCACTCCTCTTCTGATCTCCTCTCCCATCACTTGCATCTCCTGCCCAGATGCCACCCTCATCTGCTCCATTTCCTCCCTGTGAGCATCCAGTTTGGTTTCTACCCCCATTCTGACCCCCTCTATCTGCTGCTCCATTTGTTTAACTTCCCTTTCCGCTTGGTCCCTCATGTCCCTCAATTTGCCTTCCATACTGTTTTCTAACCCCTCTAACCCTTTTTGCATCCCTTCCATTTGATTCTCTTGAGCGGCCATTCTGTTTTCTACCCCCGTTAACCCATTCTTTACTTCTTTTATCCCGTTGTCTAACTCCTCAAAATTATTGTCTAACTTCTCAATTTTCTTGTCTAACTCCTCAAAATTATTGTCTAACTTCTCAATTTTCTTGTCTAACTCCTCAAAATTATTGTCTAACTTCTCACTGGTACCCCTCGCTTCGTCCCTCATTACCCCCAATTGCTCACTCCGAGCCCTCGCTTCGTCCCTCATTACCCCCATTTGGTTTCCCAACCGCTCACTATCAGCCCTCGTTTCCTCCCTCATTTTCTCGCTATTCTGGGCCATAAGGGCCTTCATTTGTATGAAAAAAAGGCCCCAATCCATCGGGGGCGCTGCCACGGTCGCTGGCGCGGTGATCAGCGAGGCGCCATTTTGCGCGCCCGCTTCTTCGTGCGTGACGGCGCTATTTTGCGAACCTGCCGCCCTCACTGCTTCGCTCTCCTCCTGTCCCTCATTTTGGTCCTGGATCGACCCTACCTCACTCTCCCCTACCGGACCCCAGCCGTCTTGATCCGCCATAGCGCGACTTGCAAAATTCGAGTTTCGTAAAACAAAACAAATTTCGGCCGCTCCAAATTTTGACCAAATTTTTTTTTTCCTCTATTCGTTTTTTTTTTTTTTTTTCTTCAAAATTTGGTCGGGCCTCGAATCCCACTCCTGACACCAATTGTTACAGATACGACTTTGATGGTATGGTGGGCCGAGCGGGATGGCCGCCGTATCCGTACAAGTTACCCCGATTGCACCCGGGGTTGACTAATCGCGCTATGCTGGCTCAATAAGAAAAAGAAGACACCCGGCTGGATTACAATCACACAATACGACACCAGGGATACGGTTCTCAAAGGTTGTTATTACAATTGCGGAAGGTTTAGATTACAGGGACAAGAGGGAAACATAGGAAGGTGGGCACTTAAACACACTTATATTATCCCCGGACAGACGACAGGTAAACGCGGGACAAGGCTCACTCACACGGGGTTTGATGGCCAGGAAAGCGGGTAGCGATCGCTCCAGGTGCACCTGTGCTCAGGGCAGGATCACGTACGGTGGTGTCCAGAGATGCGTGAAGGTATCACAGCGCTTGTGGGTCGCGACTTTGGTGGAGATGCCGGGGAGGTCGCTCAGCGCTCGGGAGGGTGGCGTCTTGTCCTTCCAAGCTCGGGGCGCATCTGACGTCACGTCCGGCGCGGGGCCGCGTATATCCGGCGGGGAGTCACGCCCTCGCTCGTTAGCTCCGCCCCATATGGCATCGGCCCATGGCTTCTCATTGGGTGCGGGGGTTACCGGCTCCGCCCTTGACGAGGGGCCGACAGGGAGCCCCCTTCTGGGTAACCCCGTCGAGCACATGTTCAATGGCGGCCAACCGAGCCGGAGTGAGGACGCAAAGCCGCTGTTGTTGTGGTTGTTGTTGGAGCTTGAGATGATGGGAAGAGATGCGGGGAGGTATGGGAAGGTCCTAAACTCCTACTGGTGCCATATCATCACATTCTGGTGCAACGAAGAGTCATAATTAATGGAAACAAGTCCTTAACTGACATAGATTAAGAATAACTAGCAAGATGTCCTATAATTGTCTACGTGTGGTGCGGGGGACCTGGGCACGACATTTAATGGGGGAATGAAGGGGAAGATCGGCTCTAATGGGTGTTGTTTACAGACAATGGGACTAGGGAATGGGGTAAGGGGAGAGTTGGGGAGTATCGGAGAAGATAGGGGAATATTTACAAGCGGATATGGAGGTCAAATTCCATATTCGCAACAATATATATATATATATATATATATATATATATATATATATATATATATATTGTAACGGATTTGAGAAGTGTAACGGATTTGAGAAGTGTAACAATTTTGAGAAAGTGTAACGAATGTGAAAAGTATGGTTTTGTTGTGTAACTGACCCTCGTAATGTAAAGAATGGTCGCAGCTCGTCCTCTTAGTTAATTCCATAAACCTACACACAGGACACGATATATCCTTTTAAATAGTTAGTCCCTTATTCTCTGTGTAGGCTAAGGATGTGTTTCCCACTAGTTTGACTCTTCATTGCACCGAATTAAATAAGAGTAGGCCCTCTGACGCCCCATGGCAGCTTCCAAGTGCCAGGTTCGCCACTTTGCTGCAATTGCCTCTTTAGGCACTTTACTGCATTTTCATCTGCCGTCCACTTTGCTGCATTTGACTCCATTACGCACGAGGTAACGCCGAAGAAGAAAGGCGGGTCTCCACCTCGTCATAGAGGGGAGGAGTAAGTCAGCCCTGCTCATACAACCCAGAACGAGGGGTTTGGCTTGAGAGGGCGGAGAGAGAACGTTTGGGGAAGGTTCGAAAAGGGTAAAGGGCGGGGCCTATATAACCCGCCGCGGGACGCTCCCAAGGAGATACGAGATGAGCTTTGACGGAGATGGGTCCAGGAGATGCGCTGGAGACGAGCAGGTGTGACCGAGCCACCGTGAGACGTGCCGCGCTGCAGGAAAAGCGGACCGGGGCAACGCAAGGAGCGCACGAGGCAGCAGTACAGAGAAAGGAACTTCGCCCGCGCAGTTTGGGACCAAAGCTCGGCTTCTTGACGGCGGTGCCTTCTGGCCCGACCGTGCCCAGTACCCGCTGAACCTTCCTTGCCTCTAAAAGCCACCCATCTCCAAGCCATTCATTCCTGCCTGCATTTCCCCGTGTAAGTGTGATCGTCCGTCTGTCTTTAACGTTGTCCTGGGGTTTATTAATTAAGCTTGTATAGGTAAGCTAAAGATTTCACTGTGTGCCTGCTCCTTCCATTTTCTGTATATAACCAACTGCTCTCTTTGCTTTGGCTTGTGAAAATAATTAATAAAACCTGTTATTCCTCCGTACGTCTTCTTCTTCTTCCTCTTTACATTCGGTCGCTTTAGAGGTTTCCATATTGAATAGCTGTGGCGCGATACGGCCAACGTCTGGGTGAATCGGGGAAAACTGTTAGGTCGCGGAGCCTCCGCTCGGCAAATATAACATCCTTAACCGCGGACCGTAACAATATATATATATATATATATGTGTGTGTATATATATATAAAGAACTAGCAAAAGTACCCGCGTTGCAGGGTAACAATGGGTCGCTTCCTGACAGGAATATGAATGAGGGGGGGGTGAGGAGAGGAGGGAGGAGGAGGGGAACGGAAGGGGCGGGGGAGGAGAGAGAGGGGAGGGGGAGGTGAAAGAGGGGAGGGAGGAAAGGGGAAAGGGTGAGGAGAGGGGGAGGAATAGAGACGTAAAGGAGCTTCTGACACACTATTTGGGACCAGTCCCAAAAACTCGAGGAGTTGGGATTGGACTCGAGGAGTCGAGGACTCGCAGAAACTCGAGGAGTCGAGGACCCGAGGAGGAAATTGGTGTCGAGGAGTTGGGATTGGACCCGAACCAAATTTTTAACATCTAAAAATTTGGTCAAAATTTTGAGCGGCCGAAATTTTATTTAATATCCCAAATTAAAGTCGTGCCATGGATAGTCAAGGCGGTCGGATGCCGGTGGGGGAGATAGAAGAGGGGTTAGAGGCAACCCAGGTCCCCAGGGAGGCAGTGGGAGTAATGCAGGAGGAAAGCAAAGAGGGTGCGGTAGCGGGGGTTGCAGGCACACAAAATGGCGGCGCCTCGCACGTGGCGGCGAGAGCCGTGCCCACTGTATCAGTGGGCTTTGATGTGGAGGACTTCGTGACGCAATTCGCCACGATGCTGAGAGAGGAAATGAGTAAATTTGGGGACAGAATGGGTGACCGCATACAAAAATGTGGGGAGAGCATACAAAAATGTGGGGAGAGCATGGATCGCATGGCAGGCGGGAAAGACAAGGGTACGCGATGAGGTAACGCGATTTGAGAAGCGCGGGAAAAGCGAGTTGGAGCAAGGCGCAGGTAACTGGACAGGTATAGAGATCTCGACACAGGGTGTGAAAAACCCGACGGCCGCCGAATTGGACAAGGCAAATTCAGGTGAGAGCCTGCGGTCGTCGAGCTGAATAAAGAAAAATAAATAGTAGTGGAAATTGGGTCTGGAGAGACGGCAAGCATAGAGGCATTAGCGAAGGGAGAGATGGATAATGCACAAAGCCTGGATTCGCATTGTGATGCTGTGCTTATTAACCAGATGAAACGTTTGCAGGTGGTGGAGGAACGAAGAAGAAGAAGCGCCCAGGTGAGTCGTGCTGTATATTGTGCGGGGAGATTTTGCAGGAGAATGCTTGGCGCGAGAGGGTCTCTCGCGCGCTTGGGATCGAGACGGCACCCGGGCGTTGGTGGAGGGTCCCTTGTGAGTGGTGTGAGTGGAAATGGTGCGCTTGTGAGGAAAAAGTGTGCATCGGAGAGTGAGTGTGTGACAGAGTATGGGAGTGATTCCGGGTGCGAGAGCGAATGCACGTCAGAGGGTATGTGCGAAACGGAGTGTGACACGGAGAGTGAGCTGGTTGTGGCGCGTGTGCGGGAGGGCACATCGGAGCGCGTGATGGGGAGTGTTACATAGGATGTAACTGGAGAGTGTGCGCAAGAGTTGGCGCGAGAGTGTGTGGTGATGATTGGGTGTGCAGAAGAGTGCACACCCATGGTGAGTGTTGCGGAGGAAGCAACGGAGGAAGAAGGGTCGGGGCCACCAGAACAAGGTGTGGCACGTCGACGCATCAGCAGAGGTGGAGTCAGCAAGCCCTTACCGACCAACCAGCGCCGCGGTGAGCCAACCGGTAGGCGTGTCATCAGAGCCGGCGGCTTGATTCCAACACAAACAATAAAAGCGGCTGCGAGGGACTGCTTGAAAAGAGAGACGAGTGAGAAGGTACAGATGAGAAGAGAAGGAGCTGGAGTGTGCTACGAACTGGCATCTCCCCCATCTTGTTCAAGAGAGAGAGCATTGGCATGAGGCATTTATTACATACGGAGCATCCCAGTCCCACCGCTATATGCAACGTCCGCTCGCGGTCAACGATACGCGTTCGCTGCCTGCCAGGGTTTTCCCGCCATGACGTGAGTCGACTCCTGGAGCCAGACCTCGACGCCTACCGTCTGCCTGGGCCTTCTTCCTCTTCCAGTCATTCCTGCCTGCTATTCCCCTTTCATGTATGTCTGTGTGTTTGTCCTGGGCATTGATAATTAAGACTGTTTTAAGGTTTGCCCTGTGTATCTGCTTTTTCCTACTTGTAAATGCCCCTTCTTTCGTTTCCTCTTTTAGTATAGAAATAAACCTGTGTTCTTCCTTTACCCTTGTTGGTTCTTTGGCTTCCTCTCATCTGGTCGCTTTAGTCTTTTCCCGATTGGTACCTGTGGCACGATTTGGCCAACGCTCAGAATCGGGTTAGTCGATTGCTAACGGCTCGAATCGCGGATTGCTAAACCGCTCGGCAAATACCATCTTGTCCGTGGTTCGAGCGGTACTTGTCTCCCTGCTTTGCGGAGGGATTGGTAAAGGTATTCGGGAGAACACCTTGACCAATAACCCTGACCAATTTCACCCTGCGGAGGAGCGTTATAAGTACCAGGACTAGAGACGGCCAGCTTAACAGGTCAAGGGGATTAACCCCCCCTTGCTAAGGGGAGTGCCGTCTCTGAGTTCCGTAACAATTGTCACACAGCCCTGTGTCCTGTGTCCTGTATCCTGTGTCCTGTGTGCCATGTGTCCTGCCCTGTGTCCTGCTTCTTCTTCTTCTATATATTACTTTCGTTTCCTCTTCTTTGGGCTTTCGTGTACATAATTAATAAATATATGTTATTCCTTACTTTGGCTTCTTCTTTCCCCCGATCGCTTTAGTCCCTTCTTCCCATTGAATACCTGTGGCGCGATTTTGGCCAAATGCTCAGAGTCGGGTTAGTCCTTTGTTAGTGGCTCGAGCTGCGGATTGCTAAACCGCTCGCCAATCTTCGATCTTATCCGCGGCTCGGTCGGGGCTCATTTCCTCGCTTACCGGAAGGCGCTGGTAATTAGGTCATAGGAATAATTGGCCTACTACCCTATTCAGCACTGACCGGAAGTGATGTGATAGCTCCAGGACCGGCGGAGACGGCCAGCTTAACAGGACAAGGGGATTAACCCCCCCTTGCTAACGGGAGTGCCGTCCTCCGGATCCGTAACAATGCCCCAGGAGTCGACTCGCGTCATGGCGGGAAAACCCCGGGCAGGCAGCGAGCGCGTATCGTTGACCGCGAGCGGACGTTACATACAGCGGTGGGACTGGGATGCTCCGTATGTAATAAATGGCTCGTGCCAACGCTCTCTCTCTCTTGAACAAGATGGGGGAGATGCCAGTTCGTAGCGCACTCCAGCTCCTTCTCTTCTCATCTGTCCCTTCTGGGTCTTCCTCATCTTGCTCCTTCTTCACATCTTCGCGATCTGCCTCCATCGCCTCAACCTCGCCACGCCATTTGCCCACCACAGAGCAAGTGGTCACAAGCGGCCGCAAGTCACACAGACTTACATGAAAGGGGAATAGCAGGCAGGAATGAATGGAAGAGGGAGAAGGTCCAGGTGGGACAGCAGGGCTGGAAGGTTCGGGCAGAGGCACAGCATTGAGGTCCGCTCCAGGTCCACGCTCCGGGCTGGAATGGAACAGCCAGCGGCAGCTTCTGGTCTCGTATCTCACACCGTCGGACAATGCGAATAAAGCGCGGGATTGTCGCCGTCAAACGGACCCACTTTCCTCCTTACAATGCTCCGTATCTTCGTCGGGTACCTCACTCATCTGCCGGATCACGTCTTCTCCCTCAACTGCTCATGAACCTTCTCACTCGACTCCCTCACTCCTCTCTCATGAACCTTCTCACTCGTCTTTTATGAGATAGTTCAATCGTTCAACTCGCTTTGCTCACCTCACTTTCACTTGTCTTTAGTCCCAATCCCAAATAGCATGTCAGAAGCTCTTTTACATCCCTACTCCACTGCGTGAGGCTGGTTTCGCCCTTTAGAGTGGATTAAAAAAAAATTATTTTCATAAGGGATTAAAGCATTAATTTTTTATTTTAAGAAACTCACTCATATAACCTATAAAGATTTGATCATGGCTTATCTCTCTAATAAGATACATCTTTTTGGAACATTCATCTCCATCAAGAATATTTATAAATAAAACATTTTCATCTCTTTGTTGTTCAAGATATTTATTTTGAAGACGCTTCAGAAATAAATTCCGGTCTTGGCTTCCGGTCTTGCCGGCGAGGTTACGTTTTTTTGAAGCTGTCCATGCTCTTCACGCTATCGAAGTTAAGTAATTGTTCCCATTTGTATTTTCGTCAAACTGTATTTATTTTATGGTGTGTGTTCCTATAGTGTGCCCCTAGGAAGTTTCTCGGTGTTAATCTTTCATACCTGTATGGAAAATCATGTTAATTCGTGTCGTGTCTTTTGAGGCCTTGTACCTTGTCCTACCTTGAGGCTTTGTTTTTCCCTCAGCGGTCCGTCGATTGTGCTCCAATTACTTTCGTTCTCTCAGTTTTTCCCAGTCTTTTCACCCCATAGCCTACTTCCTTGTTTAAAATCTCAACTAAAAAAAAACAAAAAACAAAAAAAGATTTCCTTTTCTGTTCTTATTCGTTGTTCTTATTCGTTTATTCGTTGTTCTTATTCATTCGTTCATTCTTCGACCACGTGTTTCACCCCTATTTCCCCAGATAGTTTTCACTACTAAACTTTAAAATGTTAAAACTTTCCCCTGGAGTACTGGATTCTGTCGTATATTATAACACCTTTTTCTTCTTCTTCTTTAAAAGGTTGCTTTCGACTTGCTCACCAAATGTATTCATTCCAAAATTTTTTTCCATCTCTTACAGTGCCTCTTTCATACATTCCCTAAACTCACCTGCACTCCACCCCCGCCCCCCCCCCCCCTCCAGCGTCCTTAAATGTATTTTTAACTCGAAGGTCACAAGAAACTCATTTTGCAATAAATGTTCGTTTCCCATTAATCGTACACTTTCCAAAATCCAATCTCACCCCTCCCCTCCAAATCTTCCCCATCACCCCTCCCCTCCAAAACTTCCCCATCACCCCTCTCCTCCAAATCTTCCCCATCACCCATCCCTTTCAAATCTTCCCCCTTGCCCCTCCCCTCCAAATCCTCCCCATCACCCATCCCTTTCAAATCTCCCCCCTTACACCTTCCCTCCTTAAACTCCCCCACACCCTCCCCTCCTAGACTCCCCCTCGCCCCTCCCCTCCGAGACTCCACCCTCACCCCTCCCCTCCAAATCTCCCCCATCTCCCATCCCTTTCAACCCCCCCCCCTTGTCCCTTCCTTCCTAAACTCCCCCCTAACCCCTCCCCTCATAAACTCCCCCCTCACCACTCTCCTTCAAATCTCCCCACCCTCATTTCTTCTCCATTTCCCCCCTCTCACCCCTCCTCCTCAAAGTGTCCTCCCCGCTTTTTCCCCTTCCAACTCTCACCCCCATCTCCCTCAACCTTCTGCCTCGCTCTTCCCCCTCCTCAAATAACACCTCACTGTGCCTCACCCAATCACCATCAAACCTTTTGTCCGCCCCATCCTTCTCTTTCTCCGAGCTATTCTGAAATCTCTGATACACCTTCAACAGCTCTCCCTACCTCTTCTTCCTCTTCCACATCTTACCCTACCCCTCCCCCATCCCCCTGCTCTGTATCCGATGCTCCCCCTTCCTCTTCATTAACGGTATGGACCTCAAACATCTGGGGCCTTCGTTCAAACTTAACTGATCTCTCCATACAGGTTGCTTCTGACAAACCAGACGTGATCTGCTTAACAGAAACTTTCCTCCTTCATGATGTCTCTGATTCCTTAGTATCTCTCCCGGGTTACTCCCTCCTCTGATATGATAGACCTGAGCCTCGTCCTGGAGGTTGGGTTTGCTATCTTTATCAAAAACTCTCTTTCTCACTCGCCCTGCACTGCCCTCTCTCCACTTCACCCCCAGGAATACCTCTGGCTACGGCTTCCCCTTCGCTCCCACCTCTTGTTCATATGTGTGTTGTACCGTCCACCAAACAGTGATGACTCCATCTACATATCGCTGTCTGTTAATATGGACCAACTTCTATCGACTCATCCCAACTCTCTCTTCCTCATACTGTATGTGGTGATTTCAATTGTCACCATGCCAGTTGGCTAGGTGTGGGTTCCTCTCTCACCAGCCATGGCTCCTCAGCAAAGGACTTCTGCGACTCACTGGGACTGACACAATCTGTCAATTTCCCGACCCGGATCTCAGTCAATGGAGCATCTTCTCTTCTGGACTTGGTTAAGACTAACTTCCCTGAAAATGTCTGCTGCTCTTCTTCTGCTCCAATCGGCTCATCTGATCATGTGCTTGTTAAAGTGGACATCTCTCTGACCATTCTCAGGGAGCCTCCTCAGCGTCAACGAGTCTGGCATTTCACTCAGGCCAACTGGCACAGTCTTCAAGCAGCCATCAATCATCTGGACTGGTCTCCCATCTCTACCGCCTCTGACATCAACTCATCCTGGGAATTCTTCCAAAGTAAATTGCTCTCTCTCATGCACAGATTTATCCCATCTCGTCTTCAGTTGTCATACCCTTCCTCCCATCCATGGTACACGGAATCTTGTGGTGAGGCTGTTGCCCAGAAACAACTTGCCTTCGTCTCCCGGAAAGCAAATCCAATGGAAGGAAATCTCATTTCCTTTCACAAAGCCCGAAACAAGTGTGTGTCCACCCTCAGGAGAGCCAGGAAACAATATATCTCCATTCTCAAGACCGAACTCTCTTATCTGTCTCCCTCTTCCAAATCCTGGTGGCGTCTGGTCAAATCTGTTTCTGGTGGTTGTTCCCCCTCCATCCCCTCCCTTACCTCAAATGGCTACACAGCTCACTCCGCACATGAAAAAGCTGAATGCCTCAACTCTGTGTTTGCCTCTAAATCTTGTGTCCCAAAACCCATCCCTCTCTGTACCCACCATAACCAGTCGTACCCAGCTGCTCCTGGACTCTGTGTCCTTTCCTCCTGACAAGGTGGAAAAGTTTCTGTCAACCCTCGACTCTGATTCTGCAACTGGACCTGACGGCATCAGCCCACGGGTCCTAAAATCCTGTTCGACCGCTCTTTCACTCCCTCTCTCTGTTCTCTTCACCCTATCTTTTGCTCAAGGTCATCTGCCATCTGCTTGGAAATCAGCCAACTTCACCACTTTACACAAAAAAGTGCAAAAACAGATCCTAGCAACTACAGACCAATCAGCCTTCTCCCAATTATCAGCAAAGTCATGGAATCCATCATTGCTTCAGATATGAAATCTTTCCTCTTCTCCAATGGCTTGATCTCTGATCATCAATTAGGTTTCAGACCAGGTCACTCTACTCTGGACATGCTGCTTCTGCTGTCTCAACAATGGATAGAGGTCCTCAATGCCAAACAGGAAATTAGAGCTGTCTCCCTTGACATATCACGTGCCTTCGATACGGTCTGGCACCCCGCTCTGCTCACCAAACTCTCCTCCTTTGGTATCCATGGAAATCTCCACGCATGGCTGGCGGACTTCCTCTCTAGTCGTAGTCAACGTGTGGCCCTGAATGGGTTTCTCTCATCTCCTCTTCCTGTTCAGGCTGGAGTTTAATACCATACCAGTTTCTCCTTCAATTAAACTAGCCTTGTATTTTTCACATTCACAATGTTTACCATTAATATACCAATCCGAGTTATTCCTCCATTCTTTAGTCTGGTGTAAATTGTACCTGTATGGAAGTGCATTCATTTTATTATCTACTATATAAGAGAGATGTTGGTCTGTGTGTCACCAATTTTCTCAGATATGGCTGAACGTATCTTCGTCAAACTTTCAGAAGCTCATCAGTGAGTGCCTGGGGGTGTTTTAGGCAACAACAACAAAAAAAAAATGTTTTTTTTGGAGTTAAAAAAAAAAAAATCGCTTGATAGTGCCGAAGCCTTTTTCAATAAATGACAGTTATATGCAAGTACACATTCGCATAAATAAATACAAAACAATCACCAGACATTTGAATGCAAATTAGTCAAACAATTCCGGAAGTGTACGAATTTGGTAGTACGGCTTCTTCTTCTTCCTGATCGGCATCACACTTAACTCAGAAGTGTGAGCCACATTCACCCACCAGCATATATATGAACCCCCTCCTCTCATCCCTCCCTTCCCCTTCCCCCCTCCCTCCCTCGCCTTCCCTCCCCCTTCTCCCCCCTCCTTCCCCCCTTCCCCCCTCTCCCATCCCCCCTCCTCCCCTCCCTCCTCCTCCTCCACCTCCCAACTCTCCCCTCCCCCCCTCCTCCCCTCCCCTTCCCCCTTCCTTCCCTCCCCTTCCACCCACCTTCCCCCCTCCTCCACTCCCCCACCCGGCAATGCCGGGTACTTCTGCTCGTCCTTCATCATCGGTACCTTTATCGGTACCTTTTATCATCAAATAAAGAAAGAGCTTTTTTATTAACAGTCTCTGTAAATATCTCATGACCATAACTTCTAATAAGGTTCATATCTCTAAAGATTACATCATATTTATGTATACAATCATAATAATGATCAACGTTTATTGTTTCCTTCAATATTCCCTTTAGTTTTTTATCAGTCTTGTACTTATCTCCATCCAAATATTTATAAGCATATGCGTTTGATCTAACCCCAACAAATTCACTTAGACTATTACCTCCAAGCTCATCTTTAAATTTACCAATTACCTTCTTATTCTTTGATGAGTATAAATCATTATTAGGATTATAATTACTTATATCATATGAATCTATATCTTCTTTAAGATCACTAGGGCGTGCCCGTACGTGGGTGCAAAAAAACATGCGTGCAAACAACAACAACAAAAAAAAACTTTGAAACCACGTGGCAGTAACGACCACAGAACCCCCCCCCTCTATTTACATGAAATGGTTTGGTCCATTCGCAAAGCCAAAGCGAACGGCTTGCGAGTACGGTAGAACCCCCCCCTCTATTTACATGAAATGGTTTGGTCCATTCGCAAAGCCAAAGCGAACGGCTTGCGAGTACGGTGACCATACCTTGGGAACCACTTGTCCGATTAATTTCAAACCTTGAAAAGGCACATCCTCGGGTCCCCAGCAATATACCTGGCAAGTTTCAAGTATATCGGACCCGTGGTTGTCGAGAAACAGCGGTCACAGACACACAGACACACACACATACACACACACATACACACAGAGATTACTGGAATTATAGATAGATTATAAATATCATCAGTTTTTAACTCTAATATAAAACTGTCAGTCTCCATATATAGTAAACATGCTTCATCTTCATACCTTCTCTTTATATTATTATACAGATAATCATGCATGATATTTTGATCAATCCAACACCATTGTTCCAACATAAATTGGTTTATCCATTAGTGTACACTCTTTATCTAGATTAACTGCACAAAAGTTTTCAGTGAAAAATTCACCTATTTAAAACTACTAGGTTTGTTTATTAGTTTCTCTGCATTATTTCTTGTTGGAGCTAATCTTACATCTTGTCTATTTCTTCGATTCTCCATAGTTTTCCCAAATACAGCATTATTCATCAACTTGTAAAAACCCTTTTCAAAATCATTATTTGTCTTTGTTCTCATCTGTGTATTATAATCAATATATTTACCCAACCAATGACTTTGATTAAACTTTAATATTCTTGTATTTTCTTAAGTGCAAGTCCAGAATCCACCATTTGAACAGGTTTCTTTGATGAACAACATAATTATTTGTGTGTGTCCATGCATGTCTGTGTGTGTGTGTGTGGGTGGAGGTGGGGGGAGTGTGTGTGTGGGGGGGGGGGAGGGGTGTGGGGGTGTTTGTGTGTGGGTGCGTGGGTGTGGGGGGGGTGGATATGTGTGTATGTGGGGGGGGGGGGGGGTTGGGGTGTGCGTGTGGAGGAGGGGGGGGGTTGGATGTGTGTGTGTGTGTGTGTGTGCGTGTGTGTATGTGTGTGTGTGTGCGTGTGTGTATGTGTGTGTGTGTGTGTGTGTGTGTGGAGGGGTGTGCGTGTGGGGGAGGGTGTGTGTGTGTGTGTGTTTATTTTTATTTTTTGAAAAAATATATTTTTATTTTTATTTTACTTATTTATTTTTATTATTGTGAGTTTATTTTTATCATACATATAATGTAGTCATAAGTTTTGATGTTGGAACATATTTAGATGTTTCAAAGAATGACTTTTGATAATCAATAAACAAATCTGAATTTGGAATTTCACCACTAGGACCAAACGGAAGATCCTTATGTTTATTATGAATTATCTTGGGGTACTTTAAATCAACTTCAAAGTAACAACCAAACTTTCTTTTATCGAAAAATTTATCAGAATGTTTAAAAACATCTTTCAATACTTCATCATACTTATTCTCATTAACCCATTTAAAACCACCATATGGTAGTGATTCTGACATTGCCCATTCATAAAGATTATTAGCATCAAAATACATAAGATATGATGAATCCTTTTTCCTTATCATAATCTGGAGGATATTTATTATTTGCTTTAGCATACCTCTTACAGCACACTTGTGATATACCACCCCTCTTTGCTTTCTCAATCATCAATAACATGTCAACACCACTTAACAAATCCAACGGCTGTTTTGTCATCTTTAACATAGCAGACCAAGCTAAACCAGGTGCTGTGAAATAATTTACAGGATCAAGACCATATGATTCTTTATTATGGCATACATCTCTGAATGTTTCAAAAACATCAGCCAACAAAAGAACATCAATTTTTAAATAAAGATCATGATATTCACCCATATTTTTTATGTTGAATTTATCCCATACATCCTGTGCTCTTTAATACTCTGCATCAGTTATATTTGAATTGTTAAGTTCATTGTATAAACAATTATTTTGATGGAAGTTTTGTGTCATTAAACTTTCCAAATGAACTCATGTAATCATAAGGATAAATTCCCTTTTTAGTCAACAAGTTGATATCTTCAAAATGACTTGAAATAATAGGAAATTATTTTATGTTTGATGCTACAGAAGCTAAAGGACTTGCCATTAATTTAAATGAATCAAGAAATCTAATATTTGTTCTAAGATTTGTATTTATATTCTTTGTAAATGAAATTGATCCATATCCATAAAATGTTTTGATCCATATTTGGAATAGCTGAAATATCACCAGGTGTTTTGCTGAGTTGTTTGATGAATAAATGAGTATCATAATGAGAATTATTATGAAGAAGTACGGGTATAAATGATGGTGTTTTATAATTTAGATTACAAGACTCATGAGCTGCTCCTTTCAACTTTCCTGATATGTGGCGATGATCTCTAACCTTTTTATCTTCAATAATCTCTGAACATATATGACAAGTATTACTATTTTTATAATATTCTTCTTCTTCTTCACTAGTTATTGACATTTCTTTATTTGTTTTATACATTATATTAACAAGCCTTACACAATCTTCCTCAAGTCCTTTAACAAATTCCTAAGCTGCATCTGATCCTCTGTAAAGTTCTAACTTGTTGTAAGAATCACCAACTGATGATTTAATGTAATAACAAAATCCACATGGAATATGTTTCTGATACTTTTTAATATCTTCAACAGATTCCAATATACTTTCAAAATCTACATATATAACGAATGGATGTTTAACACATTTATTAATTTCTTTAAATACAACCTTCTCTCCACTTTTAGGCATGTTAATAACTGTTGCCTGATGTTCGCCACAATAATTGTTATCTTTATCTAAACTCTCTTGTGATCTAAATGTATTAATACATCTCCTACAAATAAATGCTTTATGACCAGGTTTATAAAGTTGATCACTTACTAATCTTTAAAGACTTTATATAAGCATAATGGTGATTATCCTCATTATCAAAATATAGAAGGTCAATATGTCTATCCTCAATAAATGATGAACTCGCGCTTAAAACCTGAATTTTATTATCTCCATTGATTCAATATACATTGATGGATACATTATTTAACTTTTAAAACTTTCGTATATCTTTTGGTTTGGTATATCTTCATTGGAAATTTTATTTCACTACAATCCATCTCATCCTCATATTTTTTGTAGTTGCTAACTCTTTTTGGGTTTCTCTCAACATTATAAAAATGTGCTAATACACTCCATAGAAAACATTTATTATCTTTATTATCTGTATTGATAACAGCATTCTTCTTTTTAATAATATCAGGAAGTTCTATATATGATGAAGCTTTTAATGGTACTGACGAAGATATGTAAATCTATATATCCTATTGACTTTATATTAAAACCACTTCTAGTAAGGGCATTTTATGAGATATTTCACAAATCTGTTAACTAAATTGTTACCAAAAAATTTCTTCACCAATATGTTTGTAAAGGTGTGTAATAACATGTGTTAAAATGTTGAAGTTCAACTCCCGTGGGAAACCCAGAAAAAAAGCTGTTGAATTCGGGTACCGAAAAATATTTTCGAGAATTTTTATTTTTTTTAATCGGCCCTTAAGTAACTTATGAGGGGTCAAATAAGGGTTTTTCATGATTCTGAGTTGATTGTTAACATTTATATTTTCACTTTTACATTTACACACAAAGTAGCTTTTATTTCACATACATATATAATACTCAAGAGTTATTTCTCATTCACAATGTCAGAAGTTTCAACAGTCATTGTCTATGTCTTCTTCAGACTCAACAACATCATGACTGCAGTTTCTGCATGTAATGCCATTACAGACTCCACAGGCCGAGATGCACGTGACCCCATTCTTCTTGCAGCTGCATCGCCGGTTGCTGCAATCTCCATGACAATTACAGCTCGTGAACTGCAATAGCTCCTCAGGAGCCGTGGGGTCCAGTGTTGGAACTGGCTCATACCCATGCACACCTATTGTCCATCCATAGTCACTGGGGTTCAGAGACATGCTCTGTAGAAGGATCCAGTCCCGGGTCTGCAGGTAGGCACGGAGTGAATGTTGTGCAGCTGCACCCTCTGTTGGAGGTAGAGTCTCTGGTTTGATCACTCCTGCCGCTGCCTTCCTTGAGAACATGTTGTACCGAATTTCACCCAATGTAGTATCTCGTCCATGGTAAATGTTGTCCAGAAACTTTGCTCTTGGGGTCCAGTTGGACATATCCGGTCGAATCTGGAGATTACAGCAGGAATTCTTGGTACGCCGGATGAGGTCGTGATCTTTTGGTGATCTGCTGTAGCCATCAAAGACCACAATGATCTTCTGGGAGCAGCGGCCCAGATACTGCACGTAGCTCAGGTAACTGTTGGCGATCTCCTGCCAGGTCTGACGTTGTTCCCACTTCACCATGTAGACAAGCCATCCGCCATCAATTACGAGGGTGCAGCAGGGTTGGTTAGTCAAGTCAAGTGGATCAGTTAATGCCTTCAGGCTTGTATTTGAAAAGTCTGCCTTGTTTGCCTTGTTCATCTTCTGATCTTTGTTGCTGAACAGGGACAATGGGAAGGGAGTCAGCTCATACTGTAAGCTTGTCTCAACTGTCATATCCCGCTGGGCGAAAATGATCAGTCAGTTGAACAACTTTAGTGAGTCAAGGTGAATCTTTTTCTCGTTGACCAAGGGAAATTTTCTTAGTGATGACAGGGCTTTTATCTTTGACTTGACATCCATGGTCGACGTCACTGACTGTCCATCCAGCTTGATCTGCATCTCCATCCCAACTTCAGCTGCTCTCTCAGCATTGACTGCGTCATCTCCAGTGCTTGTGAATCCTGTTGAGAAAGACACGAGCAACTCCTTGTCTCTATCGTTGTCGAATGGCTTGATCTCCTCAAACCATTTTAGGACAAGTTAAACTGCCTCTGCATCTCGCTTCATCTGTCTTGGCAAGGTCTCTGTGGACTGGAACATGTTTACTGACGTCCTCCTCCATCCGCCGGTTGACGTGACTGAGGGTGAGCACCCAGCATTTGTGGCCAGAAAAACTGTTTCTCATTCTTCCTCTGCTCAGTCCACCTTGTGACTTGGCTGCCTTCATTAATGTCTGCTCAATGCAAATGTCACACCATGTGCCGGACCACTCATGACTTGAGTAACGGACAACGTGGTTCCCGTTGGCAGTGAGACGTTCTAAGGTGTCTTTGTAAGCAGGCAAAGTTTCTAGTTCCTTCATGAGTTGACAGTACAGCCGTGCGCCCTTGGCATACTGATGATGGCCTGCAGCGGCAAAGATGTGAAGCATCTTGGTAACAATGCAGGACAGATGCCCATTGTGATCTGCAAGTCGCTCGGTTCTGATAAAGACCTTGATCACATTTACCATGTGGTGGTACTCCACCCAGAGTGCAGGTGTTCTTCCTCCTTTTGCGAGTCATTTGAAGGTTTCTTCAAACCTTTGCTCAAACACTGGCACTACTGGGTCTGAGTGTCTGGCTCCCATCTTCCACAAAGACACTTAAATTTATTTTAGTACTTATTTAGTATTTTAGTACAAAGACACACTTATTTTTCCACAAAGGAGTGCCTGTGGTGAAATATAAATGTTAACAATCAACTCAGAATCATGAAAAACCCTTATTTGACCCCTCATAAGTTACTTAAGGGCCGATTAAAAAAAATAAAAATTCTCGAAAATAATTTTTCGGTACCCGAATTCAACAGCTTTTTTTCTGGGTTTCCCATGGGAGTTGACCTTCAACATTTTAACACATGTTATTACACACCTTTACAAACATATTGGTGAAGAATTTTTTTGGTAACAATTTAGTTAACAGATTTTCATATGTTTCCCTTACTATTCCCTCCTGTGCATCACTTAATTCATAGTGGATGAGCTCTTGAAAAATAGAGTTTATGAAATCCTCAACAGATGTTATAAAGTATGGTGTTGTTCTCATATATACCGTATCAGTAAAGTCAACCTTTGTGAATTTAAAATAAGCACCAATATACATTTTGATTGTTTGATTTATCTTTAAAGCTTTACCTCATTTACAATCACCTCTTCTGATATGTTGAGTGCATCAGCCATAGATTTTTGTTTTTCTCTAAATTTTATAAGTTTAACGGTAATATCATCTCCAAAGCATTTACCAACTTTTGTTATTGCTAGTTTACGAGTCTCTACAATTTCACCGCTAATGTCAATACTTCTTTCAATGATTGGTTTTCTACCACTAAAACCAAATGATTTTGTTAGCTCATTACTATCTATAATTTCACCATCAAGACCAATTACTTTACGAATAATATTTGATCTTCTCTCCTCTCGTTTAACATTGTAAATGTGTTCATTTGAACGTATATGTCTATTATATTTATTTGGTTCTTTATAGTCTCTGTCGCAAATATTGCAGAAAGTTTTACTCTCCATTTATAAGCAATTAAAGTTGATACAACACATAAAATTAGTCCCAAGATGGGGCTACTATTTACTAATACATCTTTGCTTAAACTAAAAACATAATCTAAATATCATGTTCCTCTTCGTATGAATCGTAATCATAATCACTATCATATGTACCCTTTGATCTTGCATATTCAAGTAATGAATCAAATGATTTAACACCTTTAATATTCGATTTATTCATACGTCTTTTTGTTAATGTATGGCTGTTATATTCTTTACGTGTTTGAAAATCACGCAGACATAGATAACAAAAAGTTGATTCTGGTTCAGACGTATGTTTCTTTGTCAATGTATGCCTTATATGTTTTGATCTTGAAGGAAAATTACGTTTGCAAATATCACAATATGTAATAGGAGGATACATAACATTATTTATGTGTTTCTCATTTATTAGATGTCTATGAATATACTTCACAGAGTTGTAATATTGGTTGCAGTCAGAACAATAAGTATCCATTTATGTAGAATTAAATTGTTTGAAATAAAACATTCTTATGTTTATTCAACGCAACCAAGATCTGATTTTTTAAATATAATCATCAAAATCTGAATATCCTGAATCTTCTGAATCTGAATTATGGGGTTGTAATCCATGTCTTCTTCATCAGTCTTGACACAGATCCAAATTAGTATGGATCCTTGGAGGATAGTGTTTAAGTATTAGAACATTATTTTTCAAATTTTATTTTTTTAGTTAGTCTCTTTGAAGGAAACTGTTTAAGGTCTAAGACCTTTAAATAAATTTTTTTTAAAGTTCATCTCTTTGACGGAGACTTTAAGGTTTAAGACCTTATTTTTCAATTTTTTTAATCATCTTTGTCTTTTGTAATTCCTCTGAATAAAATGAACCCAATATTTATTCTCCATTTAAATCATAAATTTTGTAAGTCCAAGGAATTGTATTCATTACATCAACAATTTGAAAAAATTCATTAGTCCATCCTTTGTATAACCGTTCTCAAAATGGTTTTTCCATCTGTATATTCTTACAATATCACCAACTTTGAACTTTGGCTTTTTCAAATTAATCTCCTTTTCATATTCTAGTTTTGTAAATGTTTCCGATGGTTTTGATTTTGTTGATGAATGAACTGTATTATTGTAATTATCTACAATGTCCTGAATTAAAGATACCCATTGGTGAGAACTGAGTTGAGTGAATTTTTTATATAGTCTCTCTTTCAAAGTGTGACTAAAATGCTCAATAACAACTGCCTTTTCTTCATTAAAGGTGCTGTATAATGTAATACCATTATCTTTAAGATATTTTAAAATGTTATGTTATAGAATTCTGTTCCCTCATTAGTCCATAACTTCTTTGGTTTCCTTTTGCTTTTACTAAATATTCTACTGAAAGCTAACATAAGAGTATTACCCCTTTTGTTTTTCAAAGGAACAACCCATGCAAATCTACTCCTCAAATCAATAACGGTTAAAGCATACTACATATACATCTTTTGGGGGATGGGGTGGCTTTGGCAGGCCCCTCTGTTTTGGAGGAGGAGGGGAATGGAAGGAGGAAAAAATTTCCCGTGTAGAGTGCTTCATAACCTCAGTGTTTCACAGGTAAAAAAATGAAATTGTAATACCCTAGCTAACATCACCAGGTGGTGCTACACGGTACACATTTATATATAGAATTTACGCCCCTCTTTCAGTTCCCCACACCCCCGAATGAGGCTGCGGCCACATAGCCTATGTTACCCCACCCCCCACCCCCAAGACAAAGTCGTATTTGTATTTATACCCCGAGTAAAGTATCAAGGCGTTTATAACTGGAGTACCCAGCATTGCTCAAGCGAAAAAGAAACATTAACATATTTGAAATGAGGGCAAATATAATGGAAAAGGAATTACATCCAAATCAGACTCCATCACAAATGTCAAATCATCATTTTACCTGTTCGTTGAATATATGCTGGTGAATGTGCCATTCATCACGTTACTGAGTTAAGTATGATGAGGTTCAGGAAGAAGAAGAAGCCTTACCACAAACTTTGACCACTTCCAGGATTGTTTTTTATTATTTGTGTTCAAATGTCTGGTAAATGTTTTGTAATTGTTTATGTGAATGTGTATTTGTATATAACTGTCATTAATCAAAAAGGCTAAAGAGCGTTATTTTTAATTAAAAAAAACGAGCTTTTTTTTTTTTTTTCAAAAAAAACTTATTTTGCCTTAAACACTCCCCAGGCACTCACTGATGAACTTCTGAAATTTTGATGAAGATCTGTAAAGCCATCTCTGAGAAAAATTGTGACACACACAGACAATCAGACACAGACCAACGGCTCTCTTTTATCGTAGATATTGAGATATTGCCTGAAAAAATTAAATAATTTATTGATTAATTAATAAATAATTAATCGATTAATTGATTAATCAATAAATCAAAAATACCCTTCATAGCCAAATCACTTGGTCAATGTTGTGTACAAATATCAGCTTCCTACCTCAAAAGGTGCCTCAAATATTGCCCAGATGAGAAAGAAAATAAATAAGTAATTAATAAATCAATATGAATCAAGTAATTAATCAATTAACTGATCGATTGAAAATTAAAAAATAGCGTTTTTGCCAAAGTACGTGTTCGCTATTTTGGCAAAATTTCAGCTTCTGAGCCAAAAGGATGGCTGAGATATCGCCAGGAAAAACAAATAAGAAAGAAAACAAGAAAACAAAACCAAGACCAAAAGTCTAACAGTGGCGTAGCCAGGCTTATAAAATATTATAAACCACAAACACACATGATTAGCTTTTTAAGCAGTTTTCAATGCTGTTTATAGCATCAAAAAAAGAAATTTGGAGGATTATGTTTATTCCTTAAGGGTTAAGGGTATTCCTTAAGGGTTTTGAATGGAGTGCTTGCTCGAATGCTTTAACCAATTGGCGATCTCTCCACAATAAACTTGGTAAATGAACACACACCCAATGTTCTTGAGACCCGACCATAGATCGACTGTAATCTATATACCCCAAAGAGGAATGACCTTTACTGCCGAACTCGAAGTGAGCGGATGTTTATTCCGTAATGACATCATATACATAATGACGTATCCTGACAGTCAGACACAAAAGTTCCGCTACTTTAATATATATAAAAGATACATATTTAACCTCCAGTTTTATAAAGAAAAACGGATTCGCTCATACTGTACCATAGTTCCTGACTTCCTGGCAGAGTACATCTTGACATCACACGTTCTAGGCATGCATCAAAGTATCTGTTAAATTTTTTTTCACATTTCAGAGGTGGACCGACTATTCTGGCCATCTGAGCAAAATGGGGCACATTTCACATGCAGTTTGTAAGATTACTGCTTTATTCGTCAGACCATGTGCTGTGGCATGCTCTCGTGACATCTCATGTGATCTTAAGGTACATAGTGTTCACAAAACACGAAACCAAACACACATGGAGCTCTATTTATTCTTCCGTATTTATGTTTACTGCATTGTAACCTCTTGCATCTCCTATGTTACCCTCATTATTTGCCGGTTCACCCCCACAAGTGCCCCCTCTAACGCCACCTTATCCGTTTCCATTTTGCATTCCATCATGTGTACTGTGTTAAGAAATGTGTGTACATCATGTGTACCATACCACTGTGTTAAGAAAGAAAAGAACGACGATAAACTAAATTTCCTATATGGAGTGCTCCCGCACACAGAAGCAATAGATCGACTGTAATCTATATACCCCAAAGAGGAATGATCTTTCCTGCCAAACTCGAAGTGAGCGGGTGTTTACACCGTAATGACATCATATACATAATGACGTAGCATGACGGTCGGACACAAAAGTTCCGCTACTTTAATATATATAAGATACATATTTAACATCCAGTAATGATGCAGTCACTACAAAGGGATTAGTGTTATGATGCGATTTACTATAATAATAACGTAACGTTATTATTACGAAAATTATATTATTTTTAAAAACACAGAGGTGAATTCCTTACTTCCGCTTTTACACCGCTTCAATCCATCAACTTTCCATTCACGACATTGGGATTAAAGTGTAATGGTTACATTTACTATAATATTATTATTACTACAAAAACGATACTACTGAAATGATACCACTGTATTAAGAAACCTGGGTTTAATTTGTCTGAGGCAAACGGTGAGTCATAACACCTCAGGCCTATGCATACCATATTGTTGGAAGAGCCGTAACGCCGATGCTTTTGATATTTGATGGTCATTTTAACAATCGGTTTGTTTGTGTTTCACACTGAATGAAAAACATAAGGGTAGAGCATGGCAATTGTGATATATGACAGGTTCGACAATATGTTCGGCCTGAACAACATATAAATCTAAATGGCGGTGCGTGGAGAGTCAGCCGCGTACGCCGTTATGACATCAGACGTAATCACATCACGTGTCATGTAACCAGATTCTCAGCTCTGATTGGTATACGTTTAAGGGGACATACATACATACATACAAACAGACGGAAAAACACTGTTCGAGACGGCTCTGCCCGATGGGCTATGCCGTAAAAAAAAACAAGCGGAGTGAAAACTCAGTATTCCCTTTCGGCGCTCGTCATCGCCGGGCCCCCTTCAATGCCCGACGATGATGCCATGCAGTGCATGGAGATGGAATAGGGAGGGAGCGTTGTGCAAAAATGTAACAGTTTACCAATTTGACAATCTATCCAAATCTTTGTCAATCCTGACACAAATATCTGGAAAGGCAAAGATGTGAAAAAACACAAAAAGAGGAGGCTCATGGATTCTCTGGTATTTCCATTTGCAATTTGAGTCATGGACAGTGAAGACGAAAAAAGGTTGACAGTTTTGAAACATGATGTTGAATGTGATGAATGTGAATGTGAAAACAATTCCATGGACTGCAAGAAGAACAAACAAATCAATGCTTGATGAAATTAGACCACCATGTACATTAGAAGTACTGATGTTAAAACAGAAACTGTCATACTTTGGACACATCATGCATGCAGAAAATGAAAGTCTGAAAAACTCAACCATGCTGGTTTATGATAAATATATACATATATATATATATATATATATATATATATATATATATATATATATATATATATATATATATTGTCGGTGTGGTTCCCTCAATTAACACTGAAAGAGCCACGGAAGGCAAGCAAACGAGTGTTAATGGAGGAGTTTGAATCCAACTATATGGCAGATTATCCGCGAGGAGGAAGAAGAGTACTGAGTTACCTGGGCGGGTCTCGCCAACATCTTCACCCTGCAAAAATAACTCAAATGAAACCGGATTTAAAATGTACAGGGAAAATAACAAAAGGGTTGATTAAAACGGATGCGGGGACAAAGAAAAGCGTGACGATAAACTAAATTTCCTATATGGAGCGCTCCCACACACAGAACCAAACACAGACAAAAGGGATGGAAGAACTGGAAAATAAATTATGTGTGTGTGCACTGAGCTCCGATCATTGGTGGGATCTCATCAGGGTCTGCGAACCGGTCCGGGGCACTGGCTACGTTGCGTGCGAAGCACGCGCGTTGGCGGGAACCAGGCCTCGTTGCGCCCTTTCGCGCTGCAGCGCTCGTGCACTCGTCCACGCATGGAGAACCACAGTTCCCAGGCCTCGGCTCTTCCTGCAGCCTCTGTACATCTCCGATGGCATCTCTGAACACAGTCAGTCCAAACACAATTGTTCCCGAGGTCCAGAACGAGAACAGGCACAGGAGCACGAGGAAGAAGATCAAGGGAGCCAGAGGTCGTCGAGGGCAAAAAAGAAGAGAGAGAAAATGTCCGTCCGAGAGTTCTTTTAACATCGGGTCGTGACGTCATCGGCGCTTCTCCACCATTGCCCGCAGGCCACCACCACCTCATCCAGCTCTCCACCAATCAGCGTGCAGCTTCTTGCTCTGCCCGTCTCTCTGCCAATCAGAAGCCCTGGCCAATCACAGCTCCTCAGGGCGTGTCTTCACGGATCTTTCATCCTATGCATCCTTTCCAGTTGGGGTAATCAGCCCAAGTGCATCATCTGGGTTCCGGTTAGTTTTATTATTTTGAGTGGTTTAATTAACGGGCATTTCCTGCGCTACTGTCTATGGTGCGATGCCATAAGGGACAAAGGATGTAAATTACTGAGGTTTGACGAACAGGGGAATTAACATAATCCCTGTACCTAGTTAACATGCCCCATTCCTCGTAATGGGAACGAAGATACACCTTAATCCGACATTCGGCAAAACAAAAATTATTACATGGTGATGGTTCTTACCCGACATCCGGAGCATGTTAATTTATACAAATCTATCTGACTCTACATATTACTACCCCACCGACATAACAATATATTTATGATTATATGTATATATTATATATATATATACACACACACACATGTTTACAATTAGTTCTTTACAATGAGCCATGTCTCAATTTTTTCTATGCAGCACTTTCGGAGATATAGAGGTGCAAAGTTTTTCGTTTTTTCCAAGATGGCGCCCATACCACATGATCTATGACGTCATAATTATCATTACAAAATTCTGCAGGTGGAGATGCGCTGATGTTTAAAATTTCCTGTCAATCAGATCAATGGTTGCAGAGAAAAACACATTTATTCTGTGCGGACAAACAGACAAACAAACGGACTCAAATGCAATACCGTCTCCTCAGGTGAGGGTAACAACCTATTCCTTTAGAAACATGTGCAAGTATGAAGAAAAACGGATTCTCTCATACTGTACCATAGTTCCTGACTTCCTGGCAGAGTACATCTTGACATCAAACGTTCTAGGCGTGCATCAAAGTATCTGTTAATTCTTCTTTTTTTCACATTTCATAGGTGGACCGACTATTCTGGCTGTCCGAGCAAAATGGGGCACATTTCACATGCAGTTTGTAAGATTACTGCTTTATTCGTCAGACCATGTGCTGTGGCATGCTCTCGCAAGATCTCACGTGATCTCAAGGTACATAGTGTTCACAAAACAAGAAACCAAACACACATGAAGCTCTATTTATTCTTCCGTATTTATGTTTACTTCGTGTTTAACCTCTTGCACATCCTCTGTTACCCTCATTATTTGCCCGTGCACCCCCACGAGTGCCCCCTCTAACGCCACCTTATCCGTTTCCATTTTGCATTCCATTATGTTTGTGTTCACTCATCGCCCAATTCCTTTACCTCCATTACTTCGTCCATCCCCCGTTCGATTCCCACGCTCATCGTGTCCATGCTAGAACCCATCACTTGCATTTCACAGCTGATTCTCTCTCATCAACTCCATTATCAAAAAGTTAGTTTTTTGAACGGGGCCATAAAGAGCCTGATATCAAGCGATGCTGGCACGCTGCCTTGTGGCTCAAGTTACATGGATGCCGCAATTCCCCAGAAATATTGAAAGTCTTGAACGTGACTTTTTCCTTGTTGTACACCACTCCTTTCCTATGCCATCTCCAGGCGCTGCATAACATCATTATCGGGCACCGAAGAGGGCCCGGAAATGACGCACGCTGAAAGGGAGTACTCAGTTTTCACTCCGGTTGTTTGTTTGTTTGTTTATATGCTTTCTTGTTTGTTTGTCCAGGCGATATCTCAGCCATCCTTTGAGCTAGGAAGCTGAAATTTGGGCACAATAGTGAGTAAGTACTTTGTCAAAAACTTTATTTTTTGTTTCTTGATTAATCAATTAATTGATCAGTTACTTAATTTTTATCGCTTAATTAAGTACTTATATATTTCCTTTCTCTTCTGGGCATTATCTCAGGCACCTTTTGAGCAAGGAAGCTGATACTTGGGCATGTCAATGACCAAGTGATGTGGCTAAAAAGGATATTTTTGATTTATTGATTAATCAATTAATCGATTTATTATTTATTGATTAATCAATTATTCTTTAATTTTTTCAATTAATGACCGATTTCATTAATTTTCGAAATGTTACAGCTTCGGATGAAGCACTGGTGGTTTAGGTATGCTATTAGCCAATTTATTAATTATTTTATGATTATTATTTATTTATTTTCTTTCTCATCTGGGCAATATCTCAGGAAATTACTTTAAATGTATCTGTACTTGTTTTGGTTCTTCTCAGGCCAAGCTTGTGAAATCAGCAGGGGGTTAGCCCCCACTCGTGCTCTTATAACACCATTTATAACACAGAGTCTACAGGTGATCGATTTAAATAATATATGAATAATAAATTGATCGGAACGGAATCACTTTGTAACCCGGGGATTCCTTGTTCCTCCATTTTCATATTGTGTATTAAACTTGTTTTTCACATGACCAGACAAGCAGGAAATGCTTCATTTTATTTCCCCCAATAACTTATCAAATGAGCACAATTCCTTCCTTCCTTGTCAACGCTGCTTCATTGGAATGAAGGTTACTGCACACGGTACCTCATTGTTCGTTTTAAAATGACAATGCTGTGCTGTTCGATGAATAAATTGATTCGAGAAGGGATTTAAAATATATTAATTAACAGCCACTCAATAACATCATTCTGTCAATCCGGACGTGGCACCAATCCAGCACGAAATACACTCAGGTGTACGAAATGACGACATTATTTAATCATTTTATAATTGGAATCGGTAGCAAAATCCGGCGATTATTAATTCGTTTTATTCGGTTATCGGTTATGGTCAAATTTCCTAATATATATATATATATATATATATATATATATATATATATATATATACAGACTTGGCATTTAATATGGAATATTTTTTTTGTGTGGGTGAACTTACTTTTCAAGATGACTTAGAACCAAAAGTTCATTGGAATTATGTTGAAATTATTCTAGATTTTGTTAATGTGACCTTTAAAAGAAACAAAAACCACACTTGACATTTTGAAGCAAATAAATTGATCCTTGAAAGTGATGTAAACTGATATCGAACTCAATTCACGGACAGTACTGTGTTAAACTTCTGTACGTTTTCCAGAAGTATCTCTTTATTTTGCACATTAGCCAAAAAATTTTTTTAACAAAAACAAAAGTTAAATTACGACTGGGATTACGGACAGTAAAATGACAGTTCAGTACTTCGTGTAACCCCCACGAGCATTCAGGAGAGCACGTACACGTTGAGGCATGCTGTTCACGAGATTTGCCAAGGTTTGGACAGGAATCGCTTGCCATGCAGTGACAATAGCCTGCTGTAATTCACGCACAGAGGTGGGCTGCTGATCCAAGTTGTCCATTTGACACATTAATTCTGCCCACAAGTTCTCTATCGGATTCATATCCGGGGACATGGCAGGCCACTCCATATGCTCTACATCATGGTCAGCAAGAAAGTGTTGGATCATGCGAGCACGATGAGGCCGTGCATTGTCATCTTGGAAGACAAAGTTTCCTCGAAAGGCTGCACGAGCAAATGGAAGCAATGTTTCTTCCAGAATGGCCCTGTACTTGAACTGGTTCAGGTTTCCATTCAGAACAACCAGGTCAGTTTTGCCACCTGTATGAAAAGCAGCCCAAACGGTCACCCCACCACCTCCAGCTTGGACTCTTGGCACTATACAATCTTCATTGTAGGCTTCATGCACTTGTCTGCGCACTCGGACGCGGCCATCTTGACGATCGACCAGAAATCTAGATTCGTCACTGAAGATCACGTGATTCCAGTGTCCTGGCTGCCATTGGCGGTGCTCTCTGGCCCACTGCAATCGGCTCTGGCGGTGTTGTCTGGTCAGGCGTGGCTTTCTCAGGGGACGCTTGGCCTGATAGCCTGCTTGAAGCAGTCATTGGTTGACTAGCCTTCTGGATACAGGCACATTTGTCAGTTGCTGCCACTCAGCCCTAAGCCGATTAGCTGACTTGGTATGGCCATTGCGGACTAACCGGTGCAGCTGGCGATCATCCCTCCCTGTGGTTCTGCGGGGACGTCCTGGCCTCGGTATTGGAGTAGGGACACCCCTCTGAGCATTTCGTTTCAGGATCTTTGACACCTAAACTTGAGTGATGCCATACTGCCGAACAAAAGCACGCTGTTTCATGCCGGAATTTCATAAAGCCACCACTCCATGACAAACAGCATTGTCGAGTTGACGGACCATCTCCAGAGGAAGTGGCAATACCTTTTGTAGACGTGCAGCAGTTGTTTTCCACTAATACAGAACGCAACAACCCATATATACCCGATTGTGAAGCCAATCGTCAAATGTACTGTCCGTACATTTTGTCACGCCACCTGTGATATAATCCTGTTATTGACTTCTTGCTGTGACAGACAATCAGTGACATGGTTCTTTTAACAAAGAAATCACCGAAGCATAAAAGAAACTCACCAGATTGATATACTGAGTTCAGAAAGTAAACCCAAGTCAAGAAAAAAAAAAAATTCCCTATGAAATGCCAAGTCTGTATATATATATATATATATATATATATATATATATATATATATATATACATATACACAGTGCCTATAGGAAGTCTACACCCCCTTTGAAAGTTTTCACCTTTTGTTGCCTTACAGCCAGGAATAAAAATGCATTAAATCAGGCTTTTCCCCTTTATTTACACATCGTAACCCACAACTTCCAAGTGAAAAACAAATTCTACAAATTTCAGAAAATTTATTTAAAATACATACATTGAATATAGGAAACCCCATGTATGAAATATATGAATATATGAAACATCACCCCAGGTTCATGCTTTTTGACAGCAAACCGAGCAGAAAGAGGAACAACACCAGTTTTCGTCAAAATAAGTGAATGAGCAAGGAAGATGGAGTCTTGCTTCTGTTAAATAATTATATATTATTGTTAATCTTAATGTTGTATTTAAACTTTGATTACCGAAACGAACATCTTAAACATATTACTTCCCCAGGTCAAGAAATTACCTTTCATTATCTATCTGATTTTTTTCATGCACAAGAATTGTTTTGTAAGGAAAGAAAATGGACGATCAGGAGGCTGATGTTGGCCGTGCCTGCCTAGTCTCAATGTACCTTGTTTTTTTCGTACGCAGCACATGGCTGTATGCAGAACGTTTTAATTTGGTGCAAAGGTGTTCCACTGATGCAGTTCCCCTTGTAGATTAGAGCAGGAATTTGTAATTTGGCCATGGTGCTGGCAATATCTCGCCAACTCTTCGGGAAGGAGGAACGATACCGTTGGATCTTAATCCACCACCAACTAATGCCGGCAGACATGCCCTCCAGTTTAACATCCATCTAAGAGACGGCACGCATATTGATGACTTGCCCTAAATTGTGAAACACCAGGGTGATATTTTGTATCTGGGTTACATTTGAACCCAGGCTGCAGAGCTCTTCGGCAAGTGTGTTGAATCTAACGAAAATCGTAGTGGAACAATGGTGAGCTAGCCCTAACCCTGGTGTTGCTCTAGAATGAGGGTCACAGCCTCTGGCCACAGGAGAAGACACACTGCATCTCATGTGGAGCAGTTCGGGAAAGGGGAAGGGTGACAGTGGAACCCAGTGTCAGCTCGGATCTGTCCTGCCAGTGCAATCTGTAACTGAAAACACTCTTCTTCAGCTTAATGCTCATAATTTAATGCCGAGCATTCCCAGCGGATACAAGAATTACTTTACCTATTCATGTTTCCTTCCTTCATCTGCACACAACAAAGCGTTCATAAAGTGGTAGAGCTCTGTGCTATTACCGTGATGCAGTCATCCGAGCAGGCTTCATCACATCTGCGGCTTTGTGCGCCATTCCGCACATCAGTGTATCGACAAGCATTTGCTGTATCGAAGCATTTATATGTTGCATTGCATAACAGCACCACCGAGATCGTTATATTCATATAGCAAGCTCGAGTGAACAAAATTAACTTGCAACTGAACGTACCATGCTGACAAACACCGCGTGTCACCTGGCGCAAAATTTCCCCAGGTCTCCAAATGTGACATTATTCCATTTCCTATGGCTCATTCTAATGAAAGTGTGGAATTCATGCCGGCTTGATAAATGTGCCAGAAACCATTCCAGATGTTGGAATAATGAGTGGATTTTACAAAGACTCTCATGGCACAGCATTTCACTTCCATGTGGCAAACAAGTAGACTTTGCACACACCTCAAAACAGCAATTTTGTTCAACTGAGGATGGAAGCTTTCATCATGTCCTTATTGTTCCAGCTGGCAAGGTTCTGTTACGCAAGAAATGGTATGAGGCCTCAGATATATATTAACCAATGGAAAACTATATGAATGAATTGCATTCAATCAATTGAAGAATACCAAAAGGAATAGAACCACCTTTAGAGGCCATTTTCCCCCACAGAGCAGGGGTTGCCTTTTTTGGGGGCACCGTAGTCCCCTTTTTGAAGCAATGTTTTATGGCTGGATGCCCTTCCTGCCGCCAACCCTGTTAGTCACCTCTTGCGACACACAGGGAATTACCAGTGAACTGGTACTCAATTTGCGGACCTCAGAAGGATGATAGGCTGAGTCAACCCCCCTGGTGTTAATTCAGCGATCGACCGCGATTCAAACCCAGGATCCTAGGATCCCAAGCCGGCACCCGAACCGCTAAGCCAACACCAGGCTGAATACCTAAAGGAATGAATCAGTAAAATGAATGATGGTTAAATAATTAATTTGCTACCGGGTCACACCATAGTTCTGCAGATTACCCAATATAATGGAGGATGTGGCCTAGTGGTAGCTTTTAGCATAGTACGTATAGCCTGTAGGACACCGCTTTTACCCTTGACATGCATTCCATGACTGTCACCAATGACAGGTCCAGATCGTTCGGAAAGTGAAGCGGGCACTTTCACCCTTGCGGAACTAGCTAGGTGACCTGACAAAGCATCGAGCACTTCGATAAATCTTTTACCCAGCAATAAATCTCCATCTCGGTAATTTCATTCAGAAGCAGCAGCCTCTTTTTCTTGTATTAAATGTTAAATATTGATCGACGCTTCATGTCGGCAAAAACCAATTCATATTTCAGATGAAATTAGTCCTTGTTCAAATGTCCCGGACGTCTGTCATCTCCTGTGTTCGCACAGGCCTCGGTGTATTTTAAACGGGAGGACACGCAGATGAAAACCGGATGCTGAACTTTAGGAACCAGCTGTGGACCAGCTATTAAGAGCAGATTGGGTTACCGAATGGCTGTGGTTTGTGGGTGACTCTCAACATCACTCAATGTACTTGGCCTGCACGTGTTTTCCTCAATGCCGTTCTCTGCGGGAATTGCACTAGAGTGGCTAGACAATGATGGTTACAACTTGAGGAGATATATAAGAAAGGTTGAGAATCGATTGAGAGGACACAAGTTCATTACATGAAACAAAACAAATATTTAAATTTCTCAAGGTGCTCTCAGGCTGAATTCCCAAATGCTCCGACATTTTCAGCTTTTCAATATTTAAAGCAATTACATAGTGGATTTTTCATTGTGCGTGATTCTCAGGCTAGAAACACAGCAAGTCCATAGAGCATTCCAAGCTGTAATCGCAACTGACTTCATTGTGAAATCTGTTCCTCATTTGGAAGCCTCACCTCCAGGCCACGGCACATGGGATGAAAGACTGCCTATACTACACAGCTTTTTGGTCGGGGGTGGGAGGAGTGGGAAAGGGGCTTGAGAAAAGGGGCACAAAGCCTGGACTGTACAGCTGGGAACATTGTACAATGAATGTATACTTTTTGCTTTTGCTGGAGAAAAATAATCGCAATGAATTCATAATGGTAATAATAGAAATAATAATAATCATTGATATGACCTCTGCCTGCCTGGCCACTCAAATTTATCTACCCGACCATATCTTTTGGGATCAGGTGAAGCCCCATAACCTTGGATCTCAAACTCTTAATATTCCTGAAATGACTGTAGGAAGAGGAGTGATGCCTTCTAGAAAAAAAATCTTTAACAAAATGTTTAAGAACATTTGAGCAAACTCCAATGCACACACAATCTCTGCTTTTAATTATTAATGCATAATCTTTGGAAATGTCTTGTAACATCCTCATATTTATATCCATTTGCTATATCTTGAGTTACTACCTTAAAATTAAAGCAAACAGTGTAATCATCGATTCATACTGGGGTAAAAATGAAACTCTACATTTGAAAAGTCAAAACATTCGAAATGCACTAATACGCATACGCAGAACAATGAGGCTTAAGCTCAAAGATACAAATAAAAATCGAATAGTTTGAACAAAAACCCGATAAAGTCAGGTTCACCGACTAACCGATCATATTCATATCGTCATGTGATGAGGGTGGCACAAGGCAGGTGGATTACTGACACACTTCCAATCCTCCATCATAGAATCGAGACTGCAGTTGCTGCTGCCCAAAAAAGTCCCAACATTTGGAGGGTTTAGTTTTTGCACATTTTGTCAGTTTTTGTTGCACAAAATCTGAATCAGATTTGGGTCTTGGAATATTGGTAGTTTATCAGGAAATGCTACGGATATTGTCGTCACTCTTACCAGAAGAAGAGTACAAGGAATACCGATGGGCAGAATATTGGGCATGGTAGCTCGGGAGGGATTCAAGTTCCGCTACAGTGGAGGAGAAGCGTAGGAAGAATGGAGTAAGTCTTGTTTGGGATAGGGAGTTTGCACAGCAGGTAGAGTGAGGTGTTAGGGGCAGTGAAAAACTGATGTCTGTAAAGCTCATTGTTGAATAATATTTGCTGAATGCCATTTTAGGAGACTCACTTCAGGAAGATGCCACGAACAAGACAGGGAAGAGTTCAGTAATAGGGAAGAGCTTGTCTTGCTCATGAAGTCTACTGTCGATCTGCATCAGCGAACACATAGAACAATCTTCTTACTATAATTCACCAAATGTCTGTCCGTCTGTCTGTCTGTCCGTCTGTCCGTCTGCCCGTCCATTCGCAGGTTCCGCAAAAACGGCTGAACCGATCGCAACGACATTTTGGGTGGGTAATCCTGGGACCCCTTGGAGCAAAATAGGCTATATTGTTTTCCCAATTTTCCAAATTTTCCAATTCCCAATTTTTCCAATTTTCCAGTTTTTCCACAGTGATGTGGCTTTTATTGAAATTCTACAAATACTGTTTAGATTTTGATGATTTGCGTGTGATATGATTTAACAGATGTTTATATAAATCGTTTAAAATTTTAAAAAGCCTTCAAGTTCTGATATTTTACCTTTTCATTTGGGCCTCCCAATTGAAGCCCCACCCTTAGGGTGGGTACCGTTGCCAGTGGATATAATCCACAGAATAGTGATTGAGGTATGCTAACTGCAGTGGAGACCAATGAGAAATAACTTTTCAGGAATTAGTGCTTCTTTGTAGCAAAGGAGATCTTGCGATTGACCCAGATGCTTTTTAAAAAACAGCACAAAGTGGTCTCAGTGGATGTGATGCTGCTCAAAGACCTTTTCTGGCTTTGGCTCTCCCTTTGCCTCTCCCCAACTTCTGAATAATTTTTTTCTTGAACAATTAGTGGATGTGAGAACTAACAGCAAGGATGCCATGAAACCAATTACTGACAATATTCCCTGCAATTTCACCCAACACTTGAGCACCTGTGGTGTTTCTCATCAATAATCCTCTTGTGGTGGAAGTGCAGAGAACAAAAGTTTTTGAAAATTTCTGCCATTTTTGCTTCATTATTATGATGATACCACCGGAGCACCATATCACGGTACAGGTTGCAGGTGGAAACGATATTAAAAAATAAATTCTTTTCAGTGGTGCTGATTTCAGTGGTGGAAGAAGAAATGCGGGCAAGGGGGTTAACAAGGGGAGATGCAGAAAATAGGGCAAAATGGGGAAGATTGTCATGGGGACCGCAAGGCTAACCCCCGCTCTAGCAGGGAAAACGGCTTTAAAATGCATGTTGTTGTGTTGTCGTAGTGGTGATGATTGAGGAAGGAGACCCCAAGTGCCAAAAATCCCACCCTTCTTAGTCTTTGAGTTAAACTTAAAAGCAATGATGGATGGATTGGGTTGGTGTCTCAAACCGCCAACATGTTTCCCTCAGGGCCAATCGACAGCTGCCTTCGTCTCCAAGAACTGCATGTGTAATTCATGGATGAATGGTTCAAAATGCCAATGGTTGCTCGTGACTTATTGTGCAATCAATGTCGTGGCATGTTGAACCCATCATTCAATTTAACCCAGGAAGTTTCGTTGGAAGCCTTTTATCATACCCTTGAGGCTATGTAGAGTCAATCAGACAATGCATAAGACACTTACAGGATGCAGATACGTTTGAAACGTCTTCGGAAAAAGTGAGCAATCCAATTAAGTACAGCATTGAGAGCATCATCTAATATTTTGATTTACTCGCACTCACGCTCATGTTATAACCACATGCCTTGATCAAAATACAGTACAATAATTGCACTTTTTCAATGAATGAAGCAGTGAAGATCCATGAATAATTAGTGCAGCAATGAAAATATAATTTTGAGTACATTCATGGAGTGTCATTTGCATTTCAAAGGTTGAAATATACCATGAAACCTCTGCATAAGGCAAGGTGGCCAACTGTACATCAAACCAGGTGAGGGATTTTAAATTTGGCAGAGGTACAGGCCCCAAGGCCTCGATTTACCACGCCATTTTAACATTCACATCCGAAACAGGACAAAAACACAAAAAGACATGCATGGACTTTCGTTCCATAAGTTATGATAACTAGGGCATGCCCGTACTATATCTATATCTAAAATTATATCCCCCCCCCCCCTCTATTTACATGAAATGGTTTGGTCCAAAGCGAACGGCTTGCGAGTACGGTGACAATCCCCCCCCCTCTATTTACATGAAATGGTTTGGTCCAAAGCGAACGGCTTGCGGAGTTTGGTAAAGCAATCGCCATCGCGTGCACAAACGCGCAGGAAAGCGAAAGAATCGCAAATTACTTTTAATTAGTTTTAAAACATAGTTTAACGCCAACATAGCGGCAACATAGTTTGCCAACGTGAAATAAATGAATACGCTCTCAAATGTGCCGTCCGAGGCAGAGTCTGTTCGCCACGTTCGGCACACGTGATAACTCGCTGCTCTCTGATTGGTTGAATCGTTTTTTGGACATAGCTCGGTAACTACTTGTCCGATTAATATGAAACCTTGAAAAGGCACATCCTCGGGTCCCCAGCAATATACCTGGCAAGTTTCAAGTATATCGGACCCGTGGTTGTCGAGAAACAGCGGTCACAGACAAACACACAGACATACACACATACACACACACACACACACACAGAGATTACTGGAATTATAGATAGACTAGGGCATGCCCGTACTATATATATATCTAAAATTATATCCCCCCCCCTCTATTTACATGAAATGGTTTGGTCCATTCGCAAAGCCAAAGCGAACGGCTTGCGAGTACGGTGACAATCCCCCCCCCCCCCCCCTCTATTTACATGAAATGGTTTGGTCCAAAGCGAACGGCTTGCGAGTACGGTGACAATCCCCCCCCTCTATTTACATGAAATGGTTTGGTCCAAAGCGAACGGCTTGCGACTACGGTGACAATCCCCCCCCCCCCCTCTATTTACATGAAATGGTTTGGTCCAAAGCGAACGGCTTGCGGAGTTTGGTAAAGAAATCGCCATAGCGTGCACAAACGCGCAGGAAAGCGAAAGAATCGCAAATTAGTTTTAATTAGTTTTAAAACATAGTTTAACGCCAACATAGTTTGCCAACGTGAAATAAATGAATACGCTCTCAAATGTGCCGTCCGAGGCAGAGTCTGTTCGGCACGTTCGGCACACGTGATAGCTCGCTGCTCTCTGATTGGTTGAATCGTTTTTTGGACATAGCTCGGTAACTACTTGTCCGATTAATATGAAACCTTGAAAAGGCACATCCTCGGGTCCCCAGCAATATACCTGGCAAGTTTCAAGTATATCGGACCCGTGGTTGTCGAGAAACAGCGGTCACAGACAAACACACAGACATACACACATACACACACACACACACACACACACACACACAGAGATTACTGGAATTATAGATAGATGTCGTTCTCTGTTGTTACTATAATATATATGGGGGGTAATTATTTGTGTGTGTGTGTGTGTGTGTATGTGTGTGTGTGTGTGTGTGTCTGTGTGTGTGTGTCTGTGTGTGTCTGTCTGTGTGTCTGTCTGTCTATGTGTGTCTGTATGTGTGTGTGTGTGTGTGTGTGTGTGTGTGTGTGTGTGTGTGTGTGTGTATGTGTGTGTCTGTATGTGTGTGTGTGTGTGCGTGTCTCTGTGTATGTGTGTCTGTGTGTGTGTCTCTGTGTATCTGTGTGTGTGTGTCTGTGTATGTGTGTGTGTGTGTGTGTGTGTGTGTGTCTCTGTGTATCTGTGTGTGTGTCTCTGTGTGTGTGTGTGTGTGTGTGTGTGTGTGTGTGTGTGTGTCTGTGTGTGTGTCTGTCTGTGTCTCTGTGTATGTGTGTCTGTGTGTGTGTCTCTGTGTATGTGTGTCTGTGTGTCTGTGTGTGTGTCTGTGTGTGTGTCTCTGTGTATGTGTCTGTATGTCTGTGTGTCTATGTGTCTCTGTGTGTGTGTGTGTCTGTATGTCTGTGTGTCTGTCTGTGTATGTGTATGTGTTAGTGTCTGTATGTGTGTGTGTGTGTCTGTGTATGTGTGTCTGTGTGTCTGTCTGTGTATGTGTGTGTGTGTGTGTGTGTGTGTCTGTGTGTGTGTCTCTGTGTATGTGTGTGTCTGTGTATATGTGTATGATATACACATGTTTAATCTCTGCTTGAATTCTCCAAATTCAGAAACCTGGCGGTATGCCAATTAGCCATTCAATCTAATCTACCCCGAGGCAGAATTGCAAGTCGAGAATTTCACCAGACATAAGAAGCTCAGGACTTCAAACCTCCGATTGTTCTCTGATCACTCCTTCGACAAAGGCTGTGTGTTTATGTACACATAACCAGGTGAAGAATTCACAGGTCTTTGATGTCGAATTCCTGAGATTCAGAAGTTATTGCAAGTCTGCAGTGGGCCTATGACATGAACGGTTGCTTGTCAATTGCAAGATTGGTCGTATGATTTGAGAAGGTGCGGAGCTTTTGATGCCGCCATTTCCTCGGCCTGCCTTCTTTGATCCATAGCCGCTATATATCTTATCCAAGTGGATAAAATGATTTGGCATCTCGTCATCTGCAAAATATGGCTTTCGCACACACACATCATATATATATATATAGTTTGTTTGGAGTGTGCAATTGTTAAAGTGTTGATATGAATAAACCAATGATAATGGGAAGATATAGCCAGGATAGATTGTGAGCTCGGTAAAGCTGGCAATTTAAATCGTGTCCTGTCTTCTGCAGGTACGTTCCCTCTCCCAATACAAAATGAACCTCTGCTTCCACTGCTCTTTCAGCTTCTTTTGCTCCTCCCATTATATGATAACAGTTTAGAGTGGTGACCCTCAGCAGACCCTGCTGATGAAGTGCATTGGAATCGTCCACGCAAGACAAGTGAGCGCTCGAGGCTCCGGTGTGAGCTTGATGCGTGCGAGGCTCAATTTCTGCCAATGGCGGTGTGCAAAAAAAGAAAATCGATGCAGCCTTCTTTCAAGGACTACAACCAGACTGTTTCCTGCAGCTAAATCTCATCTGTAATTCAAATTTCCTTGAAGAAAGATGGTGGGAGGGAGTGGGCAGATGTTTGAACTTCGAGCATGTTCCGCCACACTCCAGAAGTCATGTCTGCCTTCAAAACTCACATGGAACCCACCATTATTAGCAACACGTCTTGGCACTGTATACATTCCAAGCATAGCTCTGCATCTCCCATCATTTCCATCAATGGCCAGTATCGCCAGTGATTCTCTTGTCGTGCTCAGCTTCACCTATTTGTTACACTCCTGTACTTGTACCAGTATGAGGGCAAATCTGCAGCAGCCCTGATTACCAGGAATGCTCTATTTTCTCAAGAACAAGCAATGGCCCAATAACCTGTAACTTATATGTAACTGAAAAAAAACAACCATGATGGCTTTGATTTAAAAAAAAGAACTGAAGCAACGTTTACATTCATTGAGGCGATAAGGTATCACCTAACATATTATGTATACAAGGGAATAGAGGAAAAGAACCACCTTTAGACGCCATCTTTCCCCCACAGAGCAGGGGTTGGCCTTTTTTGGGCACCGTGGCCCCCTTTTTGAAGCAATGTTTTATGGCCGGACGCCCTTCCTACTGCTTAACCTGCTAGTCGCCTCTTGTGACACACAGGGAATTACTAGTGAACGGGTACTCAATTTGCGGACCTCGGAAGGATGACAGGCTGAGTCAACCCCCCTGGCTTTAATTCAGCGATCGAGTGGGATTTGAACTCAGGATCCTAGGATCCTAAGCTGGCACCCTATCCGCTAAGCCAACACCAAGCTTCAAACTCAGGATCCTAGGATCCCAAGCTGGCACCCTATCCGCTAAGCCAACACCAGGCTTCAAATTCAGGATCCTAGGATCCCAAGCTGGCACCCTATCCGCTAAGCCAACACCAGGCTTCAAACTCAGGATCCTAGGATCCCAAGCTGGCACCCTAACCACTAAGCCAACACTAGGCTTATGTATACAAGGGAATGGGGGGAAATTTTTCTAAAAGTGGAAGAGAAATGGGATAAATGATAAGAGTGGGTTTGTGGAAGTTTAATAGGATTAACGAAGTAAAGGCCTCCTCGAGAGATACAAATAAGTGAGGGGAACGGATGTAAGATAAATGTATGGGGTACATCTCGGAAGAGGAGGATCACAAAAATCAGCCATCATTAATATATCATATGTGGTTGGCCATTGTTAGTAAATAATAGGAGATAATGGAGGTAAGAAACACAATGATAACTATAAAATAATGCACATCACAAAAAGCATCTCCACTAGCTTGCAATATGTGTATCGTGTCACCATGAGATAGACGGTCAGTATCTGTACTTACTGGGTAAGGAATATACAACAACATTATCCTTCATCGTAGTTTCCATTTTATTTATTGGGTTCACCGAGGACATGCAGGTGCACCCTAAAGCAAGAAAGGCTTCACCTGTGTGAAATTGCTTGAATTTCAAAGGCTAAACGAAGGTTCTTAATGAGTTTCATTATAATTTGCCGAAGGCGGAAACAGTGAGCTGTCAAATCATGAAGATAGTCGAGACGGCCCCGGGTTCTCAAAGGAGAATAATGTGATGTGTTACCTATTAATAAAGATTTGGCGATGTAGAAAACATTCTCTTTGTATGGGAACAGAAACATTTTCAAAGAAGTCCTGAGCTAAAACTACGTTTGTTTCCATGTTTTGTGTTTTGTTTTCACCCCTGTTGGTTTGTTATTTGCAAAAATCGAAGATTTTTTTCATGTATATTGGTTAGTCGTGCATGTTATTCTGTCTGTCTATCTGTATGTATGTCTGTCTGTCTGTCTGTCTGTATGTCTGTCTGTATGTCTGTCTGTCTGTATGTATGTCTGTCTATATGTCTGTATGTATGTCTGTCTGTATGTCTGTATGTATGTCTGTCTGTATGTATATATGTCTGTATGTATGTATGTCTGTATGTCTGTATGTATCTCTGTCTGTATGTATGTCTGTCTGTATGTCTGTCTGTATGTCTGTCTGTATGTCTGTCTGTCTGAATGTATGTCTGTCTGTATGTATGTCTGTCTCTATGTATATATGTCTGTATGTCTGTATGTATCTCTGTCTGTATGTATGTCTGTCTGTCTGTCTGTATGTCTGTCTGTATGTCTATATGTATGTATATCTGTCTGTATGTCTGTCTGTATGTATGTCTGTCTGTATGTATGTCTGTATGTATGTCTGTCTGTATGTATGTCTGTCTGTATGTATGTCTGTCTGTATGTATGTCTGTATGTATGTCTGTCTATATGTCTGTCTATATGTCTGCCTGTCTGTATGTCTGTCTGTATGTATGTCTGTTTGTATGTCTGTATGTCTGTCTGTCTGTATGTATGTCTGTCTGTATGTATGTCTGTATGTATGTCTGTCTGTATGTATGTCTGTATGTATGTCTGTCGATATGTCTGCCTGTCTGTATGTCTGTCTGTATGTCTGTATGTATGTCTGTCTGTATGTATGTCTGTCTGTATGTATGTCTGTATGTATGTCTGTATGTATGTCTGTCTGTCTGTATGTCTCTCTGTCTGTATGTCTGTCTGTATGTATGTCTGTCTGTCTGTATGTCTGTATGTATGTATGTATGTCTGTATGTATGTCTGGCTGTATGTCTGTCTGTATGTCTGTCTGTATGTCTGTATGTATCTCTGTCTGTATGTATGTCTGTCTGTCTGTCTGTATGTCTGTATGTATGTCTGTCTGTATGTTTGTCTGTCTGTATGTATGTCTGTCTGTATGTATGTCTGTCTGTATGTATGTCTGTATGTATGTCTGTATGTATGCCTGTATGTATGCCTGTATGTATGTATGTCTGTCTGTCTGTCTGTATGTATGTCTTTATCTCGATCGCCTCCAGGTGATCATTTTAAACAGATCTTCACTAAACCTCACCAAATGATAGAGTTGGTCTTAAGCAAATAAAAGCCTATTGATTTTGAGGTCAAATGGTCAACATAGCACAAAAGTCAACAACTTAGGTCAGATTTCTAAAATACTCAATTTTTTCTGATTGACTTGAAATTTGAAGAGAATTGCATATAAGGTCACTGAATTCAACCACAAACTATTTTTTAGCTCAACTCTGTGTCCTTTCCTCCTGACAAGGTGGAAAAGTTTCTGTCAACCCTCGACTCTGATTCTGCAACTGGTCCTGACGGCATCAGCCCACGGGTCCTAAAATCATGTTCTTTCACTCTTTCACTCCCTCTTTCTGTTCTCTTCACCCTCTCTTTTGCTCAAGGTCATCTGCCATCTGCTTGGAAATCAGCCAACATCACCGCTTTGCACAAAGAACGTGCAAAAACAGATCCTAGCAACTACAGACCAATCAGCCTTCTCCCAATTATCAGCAAAGTCATGGAATCCATCATTGCTTCAGATATGAAATCTTTCCTCTTCACCAATGGCTTGATCTCTGATCATCAATTTGGTTTCAGACCTGGTCACTCTACTCTGGACATGCTGCTTCTGCTTTCTCAACAATGGATGGAGGTCCTCAACGCCAAACAGGAAATTAGAGCCGTCTCCCTTGACATTTCACGTGCCTTCGATACGGTCTGGCACCCTGCTCTGCTCACCAAACTCTCCTCCTTTGGTATCCATGGAAATCTCCATGCATGGCTGGCGGACTTCCTCTCTGGTCGTAGTCAACGTGTGGCCCTGAATGGGTTTCTCTCATCTCCTCTTCCTGTTCAGGCGGGAGTTCCCCAAGGTAGTGTTCTGGGCCCTGTGCTATTTCTGGTCTTCATCAATGATCTCTCTGACTCTCTTGAAAATCCTCTCTATCTCTTTGCTGACGACTCTACTCTCTGTCGCTCCATTCCTCATCCCTCAGATCGGCAGTCTGCAGCCTCCTCACTCTCTGCAGACCTGGACAAAATCACAGACTGGGCAAACAAATGGAACATGTCTTTCAATCCTGATAAATCTCACACTCTTACGATGTCTCTCCGAAAAGACCGACTGGACAACCCTCCCATCCACTTTCTGAATAATCCTCTCCAAGAAGTTCTGTCACTCAAGCTTTTGGGTCTCACTATTTGCCATGATCTTTCCTGGGAAAACCACATTTCAAATCTGGCCTCCAAAGCCAGTCGCCGACTGGGCATCCTCTGTCATGCGAAGTCCTTCCTTGGCACAGCTGAGCTCCTCACCACATACAAGGCTTTCATCCGCAGCTCTATGGAATACTGCTCTCCCCTCTGGTCTGGTGCTCCTGCCTCACACCTAGCTCGTCTTCACGCTGTTGAAACCAAAGCGTTCAGAATCATTGGAATCTCCCGTGATGAAGCTAACTCCAAGGGCCTTTCACTCACTCACCGCAGGCAGGTTGGTGGTCTTTCCGTCTTCTACAGACTCCTCTCTGGCCTTGCCCCCCCCCACCCCCCAGCTCTCTCTGGGCTCTGTCCCCCAAATATTCCTACAGGTCGCAGAAGATCTGCGTGCAACCCTCTTATGGTTAAACTGCCAAAATCAAGACTTTCTGCTCACCTTCACTCCTTCATTCCTCTTTTCTCCCGCCTCTGGAACAAACTCCCTCACTCTCTTCAATCCCACTCCACCCTCCAGGTCTTTAAAACAGCTGTTCACCACCATCTCTTATCCTCCCCCATCCAAAACCTTGATCTTTTCTACCCCCGCTAATTTCGGTCCCCTTGTGTTTATACCTCTCCCCCCCCCCCTTCCCACGCCTCCTCCCCCCAAGCCCTCGCCCTCCCACACTTCTCCCTGCTCTCAAATGTTGTGGTTGTGTGCTTCCTCTTCTCTCCCCATCTTGTCTTCCGCTCCCTCTTTTTATATATTTTGTCTGTCTGGTTGATTTGTTTGTGAAATAAATGTTAGCTCTTTCATGAGCCTCGATTCAGTATACAACAAAAAAAAAAAAAAAAATATATATATATATATATATAGGCCAAAAGGTCAAAATAGTCCAAAGGTCAACAACTTTGGTGGAATTAATAAAATCCTCAATTTTTTCTGATTGACTTGAAATTTGGAGAGGATTTGCATATTTGGTCATTGAAATCAACCACGAATTATTTTTAAGGTCAAATCTGTTTTATGGATTTTGCAAGTGTCGTGCTATGTACATTTTTCTTGTCTGTTGCTCTGTTTGTTTTTTGTCTCTGAGCAGGATATCAAATAGTTGTGGACGGATTCAGCCGAAATTTGGTGGACAGGTTCGGTGTATGACAAGAACAAATCGATTAGATTTTCGTGAAGATCCGGATCCGGATACAGTTGCAATAATTTTTTTTCAAAGTGATTTTTCACTATTGATAGAAAGGACCAAAAATGATATATAGCACGATATCTCAAAATGTTGAGGACGAGTTATGACAAAATTAGGTGGATGAGTTGGTTAGGCGACAAAAACAAGCCGATCACATTATGCAATCAATTTTTTTTTTCTGAAAAATAATGTATATGGAAATACAGTCATGCTGAAAATGGTATCCTCAAAAGGAATTAAATTGTGGTAAAATAAATGGTGCACCAATTTTTACACCAATGTTTGTAAGAAAACCACAACAAAAAAATTTCTTTCGTATCCCTTGGGCCAATAATGTCTTGAATGCAACACATTCAGCAGTGCGGGGAAAGGTTGCACAAAATGGGAGAGCAATGAATATGGCGCAATGTAATGTTTATTTAACAAATGCTGCAATTGGTAGAAATTTAAAGTTTATAAACTCCAATATGAATCAATGTATATGTTGGAACCCATCTGTGGATCGGTCCCATCGGCCGATGGGTCTGCGCCATCTGCGGATGTGTTGTTCACCTTGAAGGAATGTGTTGACAGAATGGTGCTCTTCAATCAGGTACACAGTCATTGGAATTACATGTGGTAGGAATTTAACAGAGATGATTTTAAAATGTTTTATTATCTATTTCTACACATCTATTTCTACCCATTAAGGCATGCCAGGAATTGCTATATAAACAATGGAGAGCTGAGTCTGCCAGTGCCACCAGCGAAGTAGACCAGCGTTTTTAAATGGAGCGACATTATCTTATTTTTATCTTATCGACAAACGGTTATCGACAAACCACATGTCACGGACTGCTTTATAAACATTTATGACATCAATTGCTTATTTTTAGGTTCAAATAAACATACTCATCCACCATTGATGCATACACATTCCTTCAAGGTGAACAACACATCCGCAGATGGCGCAGACCCATCGGCCGATGGGTCTGCATTGTCATTTCTCGTGCATCCACAGATGGGTCAGACCCATCGGCCGATGGGACCGATCCACAGATGGGTTCCAACATATAGATTACTAAAAGGAGAACCGTCTGTGCATGTGTGTTTGTGAGTGTGTGTGTGTGTGTGTGTGTGTGTGTGTGTGTGTGTGTGTACTCAAGAAACTAGTCAATTGCTTACAGGGGGTTCTAGCTTTTAGAGAAACTATGTTTTAAGGTTTACAATTTAAATAAAGTTGAATATGGGATGCTGTGAAATTAACATCATTTACAACAATCCTTTAAATTATTTATATTTATGTTTAGGAACAACCGATACTGTACAATTAATTAAATGCATTTTAAAATAAGAATTGAAAAAGAGAAATAAGAATTGAAAATCATAAGAGATAGAATTGTGAGAAACAAAAAACAAGTCAGGAGACGACGATGGTTCACGAGCGAGCGGTATTCAATGACAAAGGATGGACTATAACCGAAACAGGCCTGGACTGGGGGGTCGGGGGCCCACGTGGCAGGTGTCGGCCCCCGACATGCGGTGCACATGCCTTTACAAAGGGCCCCAATGCGCTGCGTGCGCAGGCCTTTAAGAGCCAGCTGTACGTAATTGTGTGTGATGCTGGCCTGGAAATGTCAAAACGAAGGTTACGGACCTTGAAATGAGATAGAAAACAATGTATAATCAGTTATGAGGTTAGTTAGCTACACAATACCGAAAATTCGGTTCGATTCCGACAATTTTGAAAATTTGACCTTTGTGACCTTCAAAGGTCAAAGGTCGAAGATTCTGAAATTTGTTGGAAAACTTGTATTTCATGATGTATGTGATAATATAAGATCATGTACGACATTACACCCTATCAGGAAGCGAACAATGTAATAAAACCATCAAAAATCGACTTTTCTAAATTTCGTGACCTTTGACCTTGACCTTGGGGCGAAGATGAAAAATCGAGCTCCGCGGGCCTAGACACATGACATTGGCCTAACCAAATACCGAAACCCCTGTCAGATTCCACCAAACCCCTCGGAGAAGATGTAGCTTGAACTTGATTACCCCCTAAAAATACATCTTTTTCGGGTGTCGCTCGGCCTACAATGGGCACAATACGCCCACTCTAGGCAGGACACAACTAGATCATGATATCAACCTCCCACCCAAGTTTCATGAAGATCGGATGATATCGGGTAGTTATGCTGCGGACAGACAGACACACAGACACACACCCATGACGAATATAGTGGTCACTCTGTTTGATAACTCGTGAACCAATAATCGTACATGGAAGGAGCATCAGCAGCAACAACTGCTGCAGCAGCAAACAACACCAACCACAGCTGCAGTCATATCAGCAGCAGCAACAACAACAACAACAACAGCAACAACAACGTGTTGTAACAAATCTTTTTTTCACTTGTTTAACTTCATTTTACATCCTCATTGAGACTGACAGGTAGATATGCAATTCGTTTGTAAAGTGCAAGATGCTGTCTTTTGATGAAACCCATCAGTGAACTGATGGATATAGGCACAACTAGTATCTTCCAATTCCAATGACTAACAAAGAAAATTAGTTGTTTTGTTTTTGATTGATAAATTCCTGATTCTGATTAAATATTTATTTTTCCTTTCAGGGCTGCAAGATGACTGTTCACCTCCTCCATAGGTTATCATCCAAACATTTTCACATGTTTTACCCTTATTAACCCCCACCCCATTTGCCAAGTTCACCCTTTCCTTTCCAGGTTATTGCGATTTTTTTCCTCCCTCACCCTCTCCCTGCCTTTCTGTTTTTTTGTTACATTTCTCTTTCATCTCCTGGTTTTCCTTTCCTCTTCTTTCAGCTTCCTTGTTGTTGTTTGAGCTTGTATCTAGCTTTTTATCCTCTGTGTTCCCTCCCCCTCTTCTTGCTCTCATTATCCGCCCTCAACTCCCACCCATTCTTCCTCAGAGTCTCCCTTTGTTGTGTCCCTCTACCCTGCTGCCGGTGCATTTCCCTACTTTCTACTTTATTCTTCCTATCTCTTGTTATTTTCTGTTTTTCAGCTCCTCCACCCACGTGGAGTTTTTCTTTCACCAAAAAAACCAACAGGTTTAGATTGCGAAACTCCAAGCTGTGTCCTCCAAGCCAATTGTGCCAGCTGCAATCACAACTCTTGTTACCATATTTTAAAACATAACATTCCTCAAAAATACTAAAAACAAAACATAAAGATAACACGAAAGAGTCCATCTTGTCAAACCAGTGTGTCCTCCCCTAGAAACTCCTCAATCTTCACCACATCTCTTTTTTTTTTCCAAGTCTCCCTCTACCCTGCAGTTGGTGTGCTTCACGGGTTAAGAAATTGGTTCATGTCCATCCATCAGTCTGTATTATCAGTTTATGACCATCAGTTTATGATCGAGAAACAACTTATTTAAATTGAATGTTATATTTTGATCATGAATGGAAACATGAATAGGACTAGAACGCCACTCAGTGGAGCGCATACTCCCGCCGTGGGTCAAGTTGGAATAGTACGATTTCACAAAAGTTTGAGGGAGTAGTTCAGTGACGACACAAGACAAGACAACACAAGACAGACACTGCACAAATATATATTTAGAATATATAGAAGATAATGTTAAAAAAAAAAAACAAGGCAATTTGACTTACATTTTCGGATTCAGCGTTCAATTCTATATAAGTGAGTGTATTTTGAGGCATGTGTGACTTCAAATAGAATTGTAAGCCAGGAAAACGTTCGTTTCATTCCTTAGGGATACAACATGTAAAACTGGTCCAAAGGTGAAAACAAAACTCGCTCATTTTAAGTCGTACAAGCTAATGCGACCACTCATTCTTCTGGGAAGAATCCCGTGCACATGCTTGTCACACTTATAACTCACCTAAGTCTTTATAAGTTCATCAAATACTGACACCGCGATTGACATTCGCTGAGGTAAATGTTGGTATCTCTTCTGAAGTTAAAAAAAAAGAAGCAGTTTTAAAGCATTATATGTATCAAACGATACATTTTATGAAACGGGGAAACCAAATACACACTTTCGTTTTTTAAAAATGACAGAATATGCCTTTATTATAGTAATTTAAAAAAGAACCTTGAAGAAGACGCTGCTAATAAAATACACCGCTCTAACGCATAACCACGAGTTTAAACTACATTTACAACAAATATGAAAACTATTTTCATATCACAATGTTAAATATAGAATATATAGAAGATAATGTTTAAAAAAATGAGCCCTATCTTCCAATGGTAAACAATCCTTCAAAAAATTCCTGGATCCGGAATAATATCCTGAGCTTCACCAAAAACTAATCAATTCTTCCTTATCCCAAGGGCAATCATCCCACCAACTTTCATCCAAATCCGTCCAGAACTTTTCCAGATATCTTGTTCACAAACACACGAACACACACGCGCACGCACACACACACACACGGACACGATCGAATGCATTACTCCCGCAAGTCTGCCATTTTAGCAGAAGTTGCCTCTGAATTAGACCCAATCACATATGTGCAATGATGAGTAAGATAATTATTTTACTCTGCCTGCCTGGAAATCAAAAAAATTGAAAATCATTCCAAACAGGAAGCAATAAGGACGTCAAAAGACACAAAAACAGGCACGAATATCTAATGTAACGTGTTCGACAGGGTGATGCAATGGACACTCCGGAAAATGGTGGCAAAACCTGGAATTGTTTTTATTTGTTTGCCTTTAAACCTTTATTTAAATTGAATTATATGCTTGAAGCCTGTATAACACAAATGGCCTTCTTTATACTTCCAAGAACCATTCAATATATTGATATATAGCATTAGATGGCGTGGCACGGGTTTCGGGGTAAAGAAGAGGCCGCCATTAAATGGCGATGTACCATGTTGATTGATGCTGTGTTCAGTGGTGATCAATAAAGCCTCCATCTCCTACATCGTGACTCAACATTGTCTTCGTACAGTGTATAAGGCTGGTTGGTGTGTAAGATTGCTTCAGGAGGACTAAACCTACGGATTTCTTAACCATTTTAAAAATCATTATTTTATTAAAATGGAAGTACAGGAAGGAAGACCTTGCCCGTTGTGCATTTCCCCTTCACGGATTCACTCCATCGCAATGAATTTAATGAGGCAGTGGTCAATGCACTTGAATAATCCGGGTTGATGAACTGTTTACCACATTTACTCATCTAATTAATTAGCATGGGCCGTGAACTCAAAACACCCCTCAAACTCCCCCAACATAATCATCACCATCACCTCCATCAACTCATCAACATCGCCATCGCATTATTGGAGCAAATTTATCATCATTATTATTAAAAGTAAGTTTTATGATCTTAATAACCTAAGAACATAAACTTTATTGTATGCTCTTCATACAGGAAGTCAAGCCTGGTGTTGCCTTAACTTAATCTTCTCACGTATTTTTTTGCCAATTTTATGGAGAAATAGTGTTCAACAGTCTAGAGTGCGAATTGACTCGATCGGTCCAAACGTCCCGCTATCTCCTTTATTTCCGATCATACGGCTAAATAAAAGTGACAATTCGTTTTTAAAGAGTTTTTTGTTTTTCATCAAAGAAAGTTCCTTCAAAAGTTATAAAAGAGAGAAAGGGTGGGAGTGGCAACATCGGGGCCCCTGCTTCCTGCCCTTTATATCCCTTTATCTGATGAGTTTCTTTCATTCTTGACAACACATTGCTTTATTTTATTTATTTATTTTTTGTGTACAACATCGAGGCTCGTGTAAGAGCTAACATTAATCACAAAAAGACAATCTGACATATAAAACATATGATAAAGGGAGCGGGAGACAAGATGGGAGCACACAAGTACAACAGCAGAGATCAGAGACATCGGGAGGGAGACGGTGGGGGGGAGGGAGAGGGTGGGGGAGGTATAACCTACCTCACCTGTTCACCCCAACCCCCTCTCCCACCACATTTTCACCCCAACGGGCAACCCCCCCTCCCACCACCCATTCACCACAACCCCCCTCCCACCACCCATTCACTCTAACCCCCTCCCTCCAATCACCCATTCACCCCAACCCCCCTCCCACCACCGATTCACCCAACCACACACCTCAACACCTGTTCAAACCAACCCCTCACCACGGAGCAACACGTCGAATAATTAGACCACATTGATGAAGCAGTTAAATATAGCGGCAATACCCCCGGCGCTCACCTGGTAGAATAAACAGTATACTGCACCGACTGAGGGTATTTTAAACCAATTTCGATGGTTTCTGGAAGACAGGACAACATGTAGAATCATACTAACATAATCATAAGACTTTAACCAAACAAAGAAAAAAATACCTATTTTGGGGGAGCAACCCCCCCTCCCCCATCCCAAAAACCTCCTAAGACACCAATTTTTCTAATGCCTTGAACAAACATTGGTACATCATGGGTGATTAAGGTTGTGGTGAAGTTTCATTGAAATTGCGTGTGTAGTTTATGAGAAGAAAGCAAATACCTATTTTGGGGGATCAAACCTGGACCCACTTTGACCCCGGTAAACCCCCTCAGACCCCGATCGTTTTTAATGCCGTGAACAAACTTTAGTCACAACACAACAAATATCATTTGTGCCAAATTTTGTCGCAATCCCATCAGCGGTTTCGGAGAAGAAGTTTCAAGTGTTTATGGAAGGACTGACAACGTGCCATCGCATAAGCTCCCCTGAACTTCGTTCCAGATGACCTAAAAATTAGTGAGTAAACCTAAACTATACGAGTCAGACAGGCACTAGTCAGTTGAGGCTGTGAAGCAGTTTCCCTTGAAGGATAAGCCGAAGCGGTGCGTTCGTAGGCCGCCCTGCAGGATCTGTTGGCTGTCGCCATGCTGCGGGCCAGTTTGTGCAGAACAATAACATTTAAATATGGAAGACTGCAAGGTGCAGACTTCACGAAGGCAACAGCACATCATCTAATGGCGCTTTTCCATTGCACAGAACGGTTCGGTACGGTACGGTAATCCCTGTGTCGTTTTTCCATCGCACAACAGAACCGTGAAAATAGGCGGAGTTATCTGAAGTGACGAAAAAACCCCGCCCAAAGCGGTCTGCAGTATTGCTGGCTCTCTCCACCCATAGGTCCGGGTTCGGCTCACTTGGAACCTATCCATAGCAGGAACCAAATTTATCACGGGTACTTAGGTACGGTACGGTTCGCTTGGCAATGGAAAAACGAAAAAAATGGATTTTGGTTACAGTACGGTACGGTACCACGGTGGAATAGAGCCATAAGATGAGGGATCTCTGGGTCGTTCCTGGGACTGCGACATTGTTCGGCAATCCTACGAGAATACAAACTTCCCTCGGCGCATATGACAAACAAAGGTGTGCCTCACTGAACAGTCACTGAACAATTATATACTTGAGGGCACTTCCATAAAGAAGAAAAAGAAGAACCACCTTCAGAGGACATTTTTCCCTGCAAAGCAGGGGTTGGCCTTTTTTGGACACTGTGGTCCCCTTTTTGAAGCAATGTTTTGCGGCCGGATGCCCTCCTGCGCCAACCTTGTTGGTCACCTTTTGTGACACACAGGGAATTACTATGCAAGCTGGTACTCAATTTGCCGACCTCGGAAGGAATGGACAGGCTGAGTCAACCCCCTGTCATTAATTCAGTGATGAACCAGGATTCGAGCCCAGGAATCCTAGGTATCCCAAACCTGCACCCTAACCGCTAAGCCAACTGGCAGGGCACTTCCATGAATGATGAAATATTCCCACATGCTCGTAGAGTTTATTGTCGAGCCTGTTTGCATAAAAATGTCTTCTATGATTATCTTTTTGTTGTCATATTGCAGATGCTGGTAAGAAAGCGAAATGTAGCCTCGGAATTATTTGGAGATCTTTTTCGTCATTAGATAAAAAGGGGCTTGCGCTATTATACAAAGCCATTATATGACCAACGCTGTAGTATTGCAATATAATTTGCTCACCTTTTTACAAAAAAAGATGAAATTGCCACGAGAAGGTGCAACAAAGAGCGACTAGATTGTTACCAGACTTCGTAGACGACAGTATCCAGATGGATTGAGGACACTTGGTCTTACCACTCTTGCATGCAGACGAAGTAGAGCAAAGGTAATTCAATTTTTTTTTTTTAATTTTCAGAGCATTGGATAATGTGGACTATAAGAAGTTTTTCACACTAGATGAGTCGACCAGGACAAGAGGGCATTCACTCAAGCTGCATAAGTTTCATTTTAAGACTGAAATCAAAGAATGTGCCTTTTTTTTGTCCGTTGTATAAATAATTGGAATTCTCTTCCTTGTCATGTGATTGAGTCTGGCACATTAAATCAGTTTAAGTCTGGTCTTGAGAAGCATTGGTTGGACTGTCCATTGAAGTTTAACCCCTGTATTAGAGTTTAGCAAACTGTGACGAGGGCACATAAGCTACGCTTTATGTCTCAAATTCCAGTAATCCAGTGATGTACGGACTTAATACAGACGTAGTGAACCAACATAGCAATTTTCGTCAAACAGGACGACTAATTGGTCCGTCAGCGAAGCGACAGGTAGGCTCTGCTAGTATTCTAGTAATATACATAACTACTTGAAGACGAGCTCTGAGCTTGGGGCACAAGGGCCTGGCTTCGAATCAACACTTAACTCTCGCCCTGTAGGTGTCGGTACGGAATCGTGTTTCAGCAATTTCCGAGGCTTCTTTACCAGGTAGTCATCTCCTGCTGATAAAATACGAACACTGAAGGCTCGAAGTGGCCTTCACAAACAACACGATATTTTGAATGAACGTACGTTTGGATATTGAATTTGGTTGTTACTAGGTTTTTCCACCACAAAGCACACGATCACTGACAATCTTTTTGTGCGTCATGGATGCAAAAAAACCATTTCTGAGTTCTGTGGGCAAATTCCTTGATGATTCGAACAGTTAAAAGCTTGGCACATCGGCATCTTGAACGCCAGAATAACTTGTGATGAAACGCAGATGTACAAATCAGTCAATGAGTTGTGCAGCTGTGACGTCACACAAATTGACGGAAGTGAAAATAGTCCGATTTTAAAACACGATGATACGGCTAATTATTATCCCATTTTTTTTGTGCTAATGGTTCAAGGATATCATCCACTAAAACATATCCCTTCAAAAATTTCACATTTGTGTCCCTTTAAGCTTTAATATATTTACCAACACTAATACTCAAACAGGTCAGACATTATTTTTTTCATACCCGATTGACAAGGCTCAACTAATGTTAAATTCATATCATCTTCACCCTCCTACACCCAATCCCACAAGTTGATTGTTATGGAAAATATGTCAGTAATTCACCTACGTCGTCTAGTATGTCAGTACTGCTCTATCAAGTAACAAAATAAAATGTAAGCGACGCTGTTATGGGTTAGCAGTTCGCACATCAGAATTGTGTGTCAAAGGATTTAAATATATTGGGAAACATGCCAGGAACATAACAAAGGCACTTGGACATTTCCATGATGTGGAGGGCAAGAGGTCAAGCTGAAGCCATTCATAGTGGGATGAAAGAAGATCCAGATTATCTTCCAAGTGTTTTCAGCAGTATGTCAAGATGTCATCTAAACTTTCGTAAACTTTCATGTGGCAGAATAAAATTATTGCTTTTCCAAAAGTTTCCAAAACTATGTTGTAGCATGTTCAAAATGACAAGTAAGAATTCTGACACATTCTTTGAAATAAGTTTACTGTGATGGATACTTCAGTTTTTTTTGTCTGTCTTTTTTGATGTCTTATGATTGCTTAATTATCATATAATTGCATGACACTAAAGCTGTGGGCAAAGAAATTATTTTTGGGGTGGGCAGGCAGGATATCATAGAGGAATGCCTCCTAGAGGTAAGTAAACTTGGCTGTGAACTATTTAGTCTGGGTTCGGACCTCAAAGTTATCCTAGTATTTTGCATGCAAGGGAGATTTTGCATCCAATGGAGGCCAGTCATCAATATGTGCACCATTCATTGGATACATGTTAAACTGGAGGACCAATCTTTCAGCATTAGTTGTTGGTGGATGTTAAATATCCCACAGTGTTTTTCACAAAGAGGGGGCACATAACCACCGGAACCTTGGACAAACTCTAAATTTCTGAAACTTCAGTTGAGTATCCTGATTTGGAATGGCAGCCTGTCTCGGATTTGGTCAAGCCGAGAAACATTTCTCCACAGGTCATGATACCCAGTGGAGCGATTTATAGAGTATGGGTGTCTAATTATAAATTATCACTGGAATATAAGATCCGTCGCTTCGCTGACAGGAATTCTAATATTTATGTAATTGCAAAAAAAAAAAGATTTTGTTTTTCAAAAAACCAAAAAATTAGGTGGTGTATAGATGCCGGCCGAGCTATATACTCAGGGAGCGAGGAGTTTAACAGCGTTAATGGGATATTAATCACAGCCTTTTTAGATGATGAATTGCGAATAATATACAACACAATAAGAGTAAGATCAAAATAAAAACAATTTTTTTTTTTTTTTTTTTTTGTATACCGAATCGAGGCTCGTGAAAGAGCTAACATTTATTTCACAAACAAATCAACCAGACAAACAAAATATATAAAAAGAGGGAGCGGAAGACAAGATGGGGAGAGAAGGGGAAGCACACAAACACAACATTTGAGAGCAGGGAGATGTGTGGGAGGGAGAGGGCTTGGGGGGAGGAGGCGTGGGAAGGGGTGGGGGGTGGGAGAAGTATAAAACACAAGGACACCAAGGACTTCCAGGACAGAAGTTGGTATTTCAAAAAAATGGATTTGGGGTGAAATTAGCGGGGGTAGAAAAGATCAAGGTTTTGGATGGGGGAAGATAAGAGATGGTGGTGAACAGCTGTTTTAAAGACCTGGAAGGTGGAGTGGGATTGAAGAGAGTGAGGGAGTTTGTCCCAGAGGCGGGAGAAAAGAGGAATGAAGGAGTGAAGGTGAGCAGAGAGTCTTGATTTTGGCAGTTTAACCATTAGAGGGTTGCAGGCAGATATTGTGCGACCTGGAGGAATATTTGGGGGACAGAGCCCAGAGAGAGCTGGAGGGGCAAGGCCAGAGAGGAGTCGGTAGAAGACGGAAAGACCACCAACCTGCCTGTGGTGAGTGAGTGAAAGGCCCTTGGTGTTAGTTTCATCGCGGGAGATTCCAATGATTCTGAACGCTTTGGTTTCAACAGCGTGAAGACGAGCTAGGTGTGAGGCAGGAGCACCAGCCCAGAGGGGAGAGCAGTATTCCATTGAGCTGCGGATGAAAGCCTTGTATTTGGTGAGGAGTTCAGGTGTGCCAGGGAAGGACTTCGCACGACGAAGGATGCCCAGTCGGCGACTGGCTTTGGAGGCCAGATTTGAAATGTGGTTTTCCCAGGAAAGATCATGGCAGATAGTGAGACCCAAAAGCTTGAGTGACAGAACTTCTTGGAGAGGATTATTCAGAAAGTGGGTGGGAGGTTTGTCCAGTCGGTCTTTTCGGAGAGACATTGTAAGAGTGTGAGATTTGTCAGGATTGAAAGACATGTTCCACTTGTTTGCCCAGTCTGTGATTTTGTCCAGGTCTGCAGAGAGTGAGGAGGCTGCAGACTGCCGATCTGAGGGATAAGGAATGGAGCGACAGAGAGTAGAGTCATCAGCAAAGAGATAGAGAAGATTTTCAAGAGAGTCAGAGAGATCATTGATGAAGACCAGAAGAAGCACAGGGCCCAGAACACTGCCTTGGGGAACTCCAGCCTGAACAGGAAGAGGAGATAAGAGAAACCCATTCGGGGCCACACGTTGACTACGACTAGAGAGGAAGTCCGCCAGCCATGCGTGGACATTTCCATGGATACCAAAGGAGGAGAGTTTGGTGAGCAGAGCGGGGTGCCAGACCGTATCGAAGGCACGTGATATGTCAAGGGAGACAGCTCTAATTTCCTGTTTGGCATTGAGGACCTCCATCCATTGTTGAGAAAGCAGCAGCAGCATGTCCAGAGTAGAGTGACCAGGTCTGAAACCAAATTGATGATCAGAGATCAAGCCATTGGAGAAGAGGAAAGATTTCATATCTGAAGCAATGATGGATTCCATGACTTTGCTGATAATTGGGAGAAGGCTGATTGGTCTGTAGTTGCTAGGATCTGTTTTTGCACCTTTTTTGTGCAAAGCAGTGATGTTGGCTGATTTCCAAGCAGATGGCAGATGACCTTGAGCAAAAGTGAGGGTGAAGAGAAAAGAGAGAGGGAGTGAAAGAGTGGAAGAACAGGATTTTAGGACCCGTGGGCTGATGCCGTCAGGTCCAGTTGCAGAATCAGAGTCGAGGGTTGACAGAAACTTTTCCACCTTTTCAGGAGGAAAGGACACAGAGTCCAGGAGCAGCTGGGTAAGACTGGGTACGGTGGGTACAGAGAGGGATGGGTTTGGGACACAGGATTTAGAGGCAAACACAGAGTTGAGGCATTCAGCTTTTTCACGTGCGGAGTCAGCCGTGTAGCCATTTGAGGTGAGGGAGGGGATGGAGGGGGAACAAACACCAGAAACAGATTTGACCAGACGCCACCAGGATTTGGAAGAGGGAGACAGATAAGAGAGTTCGGTCTTGAGAACGGAGAGATATTGTTTCCGGACTCTCCTGAGGGTGGACACACACTTGTTTTGGGCTTTGTGAAAGGAAATGAGATTTACTTCCGTTGGATTTGCTTTCCAGGAGACGAAAGCAAGTTGTTTCTGGGCAACAGCCTCACCACAAGATTCCATGTACCATGGATGGGAGGAAGGGTATGACAACTGAAGACGAGATGGGATAAATCTGTGCATGAGAGAGAGCAATTTACTTTGGATGAATTCCCAGGATGAGTTGATGTCAGAGGCGGTAGAGATGGGAGACCAGTCCAGATGATTGATGGCGGCTTGAAGACCGTGCCAGTTGGCCTGAGTGAAATGCCAGACTCGTCGACGCTGAGGAGGCTCTCTGAGAATGGCCAGAGAGATGTCCACTTTAACAAGAACATGATCAGATGAGCCGATTGGAGCAGAAGAAGAGCAGCAGACATTTTCAGGGAAGGTAGTCATAACCAAGTCCAGAAGAGAAGATGCTCTGTTGACTGAGATCCGGGTTGGGAAATTGACAGATTGTGTCAGTCCCAGTGAGTCGCAGAAGTCCTTTGCTGAAGAGCCATGGCTGGTGAGAGAGGTACCCACACCCAGCCAACTGGCATGGTGACAATTGAAATCACCACATATGAGGAAGAGAGAGTTGGGATGGGTAGATAGAAGTTGGTCCATATTATCAGACAGCGAGATGTAGATGGAGTCATCACTGTTTGGTGGACAGTACACCACACATATGAACAAAAGGTGGGAGCGAAGGGGAAGCCATAGCCAAAGGTATTCCTGGGGGTGAGGTGGAGAGAGGGCAGTGCAGGGCGAGTCAGGAAGAGAGTTTTTTTTATAAAGATAGCAACCCCACCTCCAGGACGAGGCTCAGGTCTATCATACCCGAGGAGGGAGTAACCTGGGAGAGATACCAAGGAATCAGAGACATCATGAAGGAGGAAAGTTTATGTTAAGCAGATCACGTCTGGTTTGTCAGAAGCAACCTGTATGGGGAGATCAGTCAAGTTTGAGCGAAGGCCCCGGATGTTTGAGGTCCATAGCGTTAATAAAGAGGAAGGGGGAGCATCAGATACAGAACAAGGGGGGGGGGGAGGGGTAGGGTAAGATGTGGAAGAGGAGGAAGAGGTAGGGTGAGCTGTTGAAGGTGTGTCAGAGATTTCAGAATAGCTTGGAGAAAGGGAAGAATGGGGCGGACAAAAGGTTTGATGGTGATTGGGTGAGGAACAGTGAGGTGTTATTTGAGGAGGGGGAAGAGCGAGGCAGAAGGTTGGGGGAGATGAAGGTGAAAGTTGGAAGGGGGAAGAAGCGGGGAGGACGCTTTCAGGAGGAGGGGTGAGAGGGGATTCGAGGAGGGGAGGAGCGAGGGAGAGTCTCGGAGGGGAGGGGTGTGGGGGGCGTTGAGGAGGGAAGGGGCAAGTGGGGAGATTTGAAAGGGATGGGTGATGGGGAAGATTTGGAGGGGAGGGGCAAGGGGGAATATTTGAAAGAGATGGGTGATGGGGAAGATTTGGAGGGGAGGGGCAAGGGTGTAGATTTGGAGGGGAGGGGTGATGGGGAAGTTTTGGAGGGGAGGGGTGATGGGGACGTTTTGGAGGGAAGGGGTGATGGGGAAGATTTGGAGGGGAGGGGCAGGGGCGAAGATTTGAAAGGGATGGGTGATGGGGAAGATTTGGAGGGGAGGGGCAAGGGGGAATATTTTAAAGAGATGGGTGATGGGGAAGATTTGGAGGGGAGGGGCAAGGGGGTAGATTTGGAGGGGAGGGGTGATGGGGAAGTTTTGGAGGGGAGGGGTGATGGGGAAGTTTTGGAGGGAAGGGGTGATGGGGAAGATTTGGAAGGGATGGGTGAGATTGGATTTTGAAAATTGTACGATTAATGGGAAACGAACATTATTTTATTGCAAAATGAGTTTCTTGAGACTTTCGAGTCAAAAATATGTTTGAGGATGCTGAAGGAGGGGTGGAGTGCAGGAGAGTTTCGGGAATGTAGAAAAAGGGAACTGTAAGAGATGGAATTTTTTTTTGGAATGAATAGATTTGGTGAGCAAGTCGAAAGCATCCTTTTATAGAAGAAGAAGAAGAAAAAGGTGTTATAATATACAACAGAATACAGTTCTTCAGGGGAAAGTTTAAACATTTTTAACAACGTGATCACGTGATCACGAACAACGTGATCGAAGAACGAATGAACAAATAAGAACAACGAATAAACGAATAAGAACAGAGAAGGAATTTTTTTTTTTTTTTTTTGAGTTGAGATTTTAAACAAGGAAGTATGGGGTGAAAGACTGGGACAAAAACAGAGAACGAAAGTAATTGCAGCGCAATCGACGAACCGCTGAGAGAAAAACAAAGCCTCAAGGTCTAACACAGTAGCCTACTAGGCCTCAGAATACGCGACACGAATTAACCGACGATTTTGTATACAGGTATGAAAATTAACACCGAGAATCTTACTAAAGACACACTATAGGTACACACATCGAAAGATAGATACAGTTTCGACAAAAACACAATTGTGAAAAATTACTTAACTTCGAAAGCATGAGCGCATGGACAGCTTCGAAAAGACGTGACATCCAATCTTGCGCATGCAAAAATAATTTCTCGCATTGCCCCTCTCTTCTTTCTTTTGATTAAACTATCTGGGGTACGTACTAAGCACGGCCTATGGCAGGAAACAAACTCTGAGGTCTCCTCATCTCTGCCTTTGTGTTAATGCAAAAACCGGAGTTTCCCGCTACCTCGGCATAGCTGCGATGGCTAATCTATGGAGCAAGAACAAAGAAGGATTCCTTGGAGATCCTGCCCTCTGCGCAGGGATAACCATCTTAGCAAGTTGGCATTTGCAGTTTCGACTCGTGTGCCCATGTACCCATAAAAAAATTGCATCACAAACCTTCCCGGGAGTTCCCTGAATCCACTGTAGTGGGATTTATTGAAATCTGTTAACCCGTTCTCAAGTTACAACACGACAAACAAACAAACAGACAGACAGACAGACATACATGGCTTATCGTTTGGGTAAAACTGAACAATGGATTTTGAACAGTTTGATGCATCTTTTTGTGGAATCATGGAGGAAGTGGTGCATAGATTTTGATACAACGAGGTGTTCGGTTCTAGGAAATGTACCCAAATATTGTGAGAAAGATTATCTTACTATAATTCACCAAATGTCCGTCCGTCTATCTGTCCCTCCGTCTGTCCGTCCGTTCGAACGTACCGCAAAAACGGCTGAACCGATCGCAACAATATTTTGGGTGGGTAATCTTGGGATCCCCTAGAGTAAAATAGGCTACATTGTTTTTTCCAATTTCAGCTTTGGCCTCCAGCATTTTCAGGTTTGGACTCCCGCTTAACGTTATTTTCCCGGGTGCCGCACCAACGGCTGCACCGATCGCTGCACAGCTGCACCGATCGGACTCGGTGACCTCGGACAAAGACCTTTTATAAGGACATGGGTTGAATCCCTGCTTGAGAGAATGCCAACCCCCTCCCCGCCATCATGGTCATCTCTCCAACTCCCAATCCCATGAGATATGCGGAAAGGAATACCCAAAACCAATTATCTTGTTTTTGATTTGTATATAAACATCATTAAAAGTAAATAATGACCTTGGCCAAAGTTCAAACGACGTGGGTATAATCTCCACATGAGAGAATTCCACATAGCTATTTGGGCGGTGTATAAGCCAACAGATCGCTGTCTCCATCGATCTTGCCGAGGCCGTAACACCTATCGGCTCAAAATCCTTTTAACTGTTGACTTGGTCGTTTTTACAATGAAGGAAACATTAACAATATTGTTAAAAGTTTAATTTGTGATTAATTTGTGATTGGAGATATGTTGTTTGGAATGAAAAAAGAGATATCGAGTTCAAGTGAATGATGACATGCCGTGATGGTTTCTACTTTCTGAAGTGAACTTCGCGGATCACCATATGCAGATTCGCCACGGATTCACGATCGATGTTTCCACACGTGAATGTACCCGTTTCTTTGCGAACGGGTACGTTTTTCATGGAAGTCCTTCACGAACTTGCTGTCCATGTCTGAAGTGTGACTGAGGGTGCTGCAGTAATGTGGAATTTATTGGTTTCATGCTTTGCCATTCGCCGTATCTGCATTGCCTGTTTGCTTCTGGCCTCCCACCCGTGCGTAGCACGGGTATCTCTCTAGTTTTCTTAATGGAGAAATTTCACATCATTAAACTCAGAAAAGTATTTAAAAGTAATATTGCAGACAAACATAAATAGTCATCTCGGTGTTACTTAGACTATCGTCATTAAACAGAAAACAGGAATATGCAAGGATGTGAATGCTGAGGTATAGGATGGTTTCCTCTTTTTGAAAGGCATTGTGAGAGCTTTCACATTCACAATGAAATGATCTTTAACTATTATGCTAACTTCGGTTTATGGAGCAGACTCAGTGGAATTGTGGTTAAAGCATCAGCTCAGACTCAGTGAGGTTGACGGTTTGATTCTGAGCCAAGTTGAGTATGACAACATAGGCTACTTTAAACATAACCTCCATCCACCTTTGGTGGCGGAGGTAAAAATGTTACATGCTGCTTTCTCCCGTGTTCCAAAGTATTTATAGTACAGTGGATAACAACAACAATTGTGCATTTTATGAGAAAAGCATGAAATTTCTAACATAGTTGGTGCATACCATAAGGTTTATTTTCAGATGTGGAGGGAAGTCAGATTTGACCTCTGAGGACCGTGAGAGGTCAAATCCAAAATGACCGCAAGTCCACCGAGTCTAATGTTCAAACGCGCTTAATTCTGGAACCAAATAGTGTAGAAAAACATTATAGGTGTCATTTCCAACTAAATTGGGGATGCTCCTGATGAGCTGTGGGTTGCCTTTGGTGTTGGGTCAAGCTTTCGGTACATAGCTGTTCACGGAATGGTTGCCACATTGAATCCAACACAGTGTCTGACTCTCCCAAACTTTCACGCTTTCACCGGGTGTGATACTGTATCTGCATTCGCTGGCAGAGGAAAGAAGACTGCCTGGGAAACTTGGAAGTCTTTCCCAGAGTTGAATGATGCTTTCAATGAACTCCTAGGCATGCCAAGTGAGGTCAGTGAAGGCTCAATGTTACTGCTGGAGCGATTTGTGGTGCTGATGTACGACCGAACCAGTGAGAGCACGGAAGTGAATGATGCCAGGAAACAGCTCTTCACAAAGAAGTGTAGAACTCTAGAGAACATTCCTCCAACCTAGGCAGCACTCAAGCAGCACATCAAGCACACTTGCTACCATGCCAACTGTTGGAACCAGGCATTGGTCATGGATCCAGAGATGCCAGACCCATCTGACTGGGGCTGGACAAAGGAGACAACTGGGTGGCAGCCTCTTTGGAGCACTCTCCCTGAAGCATCAAAATCGATCCACTGTGGCTGCAAGAAAGGGTGCACTGGACGCTGCAAGTGCCAAAGCTGCACTCAAGGGCACTGCACTGTGTTTCTGTTCTGGAGACTGTTAGATTTTGATCATTACCAATTTTCATCATTGCACTTGATTTAATGTAAGCTTTTGTGGACATACTTGGTTAACTACAGTTATTTTTTCAGAGGATATTGCATCATTCCTTGCAGTGTAAACACTTTTTTTCATCATTTCTGGTCTTTGGGTGTTCTGTACCTATCCCTCCCTGTAAATGAAAACAATAAAGTTTTAAAAGTTCAAATGAACTTTTTCCAATAGCAGTTCCAACTGCAGTATCATAAAAATAGATATTTAACGTAATTTGACCTTGACCTAAATGCATTTCCTTCAAATCTGGCGATCTCAAAAGTATCACCAAATGAATGGCCACCCCCAATTTAGTTGCAAATGATACATTAAATGTTTTTCTACGCTGTTTGGTTCCAAAATTAAGCGCCTTTGAACATTACCCCTGGGAAACTGGCGGCCATCTTGTATTTGACCTCTCACGGTCCTCAGAGGTCAAATCTGACTTCCCTCCACATCTGAAAATAAACCTTATGGTATGGTATATACTAACTATGCTAGAAATTTCATGCTTTTCTCAAAAAATGCACAATTTGTTAAAATATGAGAGCTTATGCGCTGTACTATTAGAGGAGAGAGCATGGAAAAGGACGTGGGTTCGCATCCGATATTTAAGGGAAAGGAGGGGAGCGGAGATTTCTGCTAAATTGCCATGCTGTCTGAGAAGAGAAAAGAAATGTCACAATATGGCATCATCAGCACCCAGAATGCCTCGGGAAGTTACATCTCCACCCAGAATCACCGGCTGTGCAAATTAACTAAAAGTCCTGTGTTCTCCGGTGTCTGTCCGCATGTGTTTATGGGACAACTCTTCCGTGAGCATCAGACCCTGCAAAAAAATGCGAGGAAACTGGAAGTATTTTGTAACGGCATCGGAATAACAGCATACTCTATGAAACGAAGTCCCATTTGAAAAGTATGGACAAGTCTTTCTCGTTAATAATACTCTCTCATTAATTGAACCGATATGAGACAACTCCAAGTTGATTAAACTACGCGCACCTGTAAGCTATCGTGTCAACCTCAAATTCCACAAATCATTCCTCATGTATTGATACATTGCTCACAATACTTTGAATACTACAGTAGCCTATATATAATACGATATATACGGAAGCCTCTACTCAGTGAAAGACACATGAAAGCCCGCTTTGAGTTTGCAAAAAAGCACCTGAAGGACTCTCAGACAGTGAGAAACAAGATTCTGTGATCTGATGAAACCAAGATTGAACTGTTTGGCTTCCGTCTGGCCACTCTGCCATAAAGCCCAAATCGGTGGAGTGTTGAAGTGGTGGTTGTCCTTCTGGAAGTTTCTCCCATCTCCACACAGGATCTCTGGAGCTCAGCCAAAGTGACCATCGGGTTCTTGGTCACCTCTCTTACCAAGGCCCTTCTCCCCGGATTGCTCAGTTTGGCCGGGTGGCCAGCTCGAGGAAGAGACCTGGTTGTTCCAAACTTCTTCCATTGAAGAATTATGGAGGCTACTGTGCTCTTGGGAACCTTCAATGCAGCAGAGATTTTTTTGTACGCTTCCTCAGATATGTGCTTCGACACAATCCTGTCTCTGAGCTATGCAGGCAGTTCCTTCGACCTCGTGGCTTGGTTTTTGTCTGATATGCATTGTCAGCTGTGAGACCTTATATAGACAGGTGTGTGCCTTTCCAAATCATGTCCATTCAATTGAATTTACCACAGGTGGACTCCAATCAAGGTGAAGAAACATCTTAAAGATGATCAAGAGAAATGGGAGGCACCTGAGCTAAATTTCAAGTGTCATAGCAAAGGGTCTGAATACTTATGTCAATGTGATATTTCAGTTGATTTTTTAAAATAAATTTGCAAAACTTTCTAAAATCCTGTTTTCTCTTTGTCATTATGGGGTATTGAGTGTAGATTGAGGAGGAAAAAATGAATTTAAACGATTTCAGCAAAAGGCTGCAACATGACAAAATGTGAAAAAGGTGAAGGGGTCTGAATACTTTCTAAATGCACTGTATATAGGTGTATATATATATATATATATATATATATATATATATATATGTCAAGTCGTAGATTCGTTATTGCTAAGAATTCTGTATAAGACGTCTTGAATAATATGTTATGATTTTAATGTTGCTTATATACTATTTACATAAGTAAATAAAGGGGTTTTCGCTTTGCTGGGGATAAATGGGAAAGTACTCGATGCATTTCGTGCTGGACGGATGGCTCGTCCTCCATGTGCCCTCTCGATGCAAGATAAAGCCCGGTCATAAATTCTCTCCATTCGGTCCGCAGATGGCGCCTCGAGCCGCGGGCTGGCGGACGTTTATACGCGCGTGAAATGTGTAGTTTCAAGTAGAATGCTCGAATTGCAGATATAAACTTAAAAAACATTAATTATATTCCATATAATCATAGCGGCGCCTGAATTACAATAAACATGCTTCAGTTTGTGTTTAAAATGAGGAAAGGCTCGCTTCGGTCGTGTTGGGCAAATGGTTTTTCGTATACGTGTGCCCTTTTTGCCTAGATGGTCTTATCTGGCTGGCCAAGCATGGTCTTATCTGGCCAAGCATGCACTCTTCTCTTTGTGAGTTACATTTTTCGTCACCTCGGAGCTTTGAAACTATATCTGGTCCGAATGATAAGGAAGGGCTGACTCCCCCGAATGACAGAGCGGATGACGGTGGGGGCTAGGATGACGGCGAGGGACTCTCGCCAGTCGCTTTGTTCTCTCGGAGATTTTCTGATAAACTTGTCAAGTATTTATACGGACTGCGAATCAATGTGCTTCAGGAAGGCTAGACGTGGCATGAAGCTGGTTCTTGCTGTAGATGTCTGTCTCCTCCGGATCTGTATAAGTTGGTTTTTAATAAAAGCTGCGTCATTTCAGGCTATTTGTGGACTTCTTTTGCAAACGAAGAGCTGCTTCTTCACAGATGGTACCAGGAGTGGGGTCGCAACAGACGCGGAGGACGGGAAGCGGAACCCGGGCGACAGGAGGAAGGCTGCCCGAGGCCGGGACGCTGGCACTCTAATTTGATTAAGGTGAGCAATTGTTTTATACCAGAGGGCTATCTTTCCAAATTTGTACCTTGCTTCCTCGAACGGCTTCAGGCCGCTTCCCTGTCATCCGCGCTGCCTGCACTCGAACAGAAATTGTAAGTAAAGGCTCATTTTAGGCCTCAGAATGACGTGGCTTTGTTAAAGCCAGGATAAACAATTAAGGATACCAGTAAGGACTTAACAGTAAGCTTAAAGTTACAGTTAGCACCAGGAGGGGAAAATGAGGTCGGACAGCCATATAGGTTGAAGCCAGGTGGCCAAGATTTTTCCAGGAAGGAACAGCCCAGAGACAAGATGGGGTATGCCATTGCATGCCAGGGAACGAAGGGCTGTGGCTAACTTAAGAGGGCCATAAGAACATGGCCAGTAAAAGGATTTGCGCAGGATATCGGTAAAGATAACGTTCGATAAGGGTAACGTTATAAGTTAACAAGGGAAAGGGGAAAATGAGGTCGGACAGCCATATAGGTTGAAGCCAGGTGGCCAAGATTTTTCCAGGAAGGAACAGCCCAGAGACAAGATGGGGTATGCCATTGCATGCCAGGGAACGAAGGGCTGTGGCTAACTTAGAGGGCCATAGGAACATGGCCAGGAAAAGGAAAACGCGCAGTAGGTAGGCTTGACAAGTAAGTAAGCAGTTAAGCAAGTAAATCAGCGATTGATGCCGCTGGACCAGATGCCAGACCAAGACCCCCCAACCCCCCCAAGACCTGAGCTCAGTCCCGGGGCTCTAGGCAACACCCCCCACCCCCCCAAGACCTGAGCTCAGTCCCGGGGCTCTAGGCAACACCCCAACACCCCGCCCTGCCTTCCCTTTTTCACCTCAACCCACCCCGTCCAACCCGTCCCAAAAATCCTTTTCCTTGAATGAGAGACGTAACATGAATGAGGAATGAATGTATATTGGGATGTTAATTGACGTGTGTATCTGGCCAATGTATTTGTCTGTATGACATATGCAAAGCAGAGGGTTTCGGTGTGAAGCTTTGTAAGTGGTCTACTTGACATTCCCTAGCGACTATCCGAGGGAACAGGTGAGGTCCTGAACTGAGTCCGGATTTTCATCTGTTTGGGAGTGTTGGGATTCGTGTGGAGGCACGAGGGTGCGCGCCAGGACGGAGGGCGGCGTGGCGTCGTCGCGTTGAGATGGTTGTGCCAGGTCGATCGGCGATCTCTGAATTTAAATCGGATTCTTGTCGTGTGTGTTGTGAAATTAACGTCTATCCGAGAATCCTGGCGATGTTCGTTTAATTAAAGTGTGGTACAAACCTGTGTTTCCGCCGTGCGGCTCCGTGGAAGTTTGGGTAGAGTTATTGTGCGTTCGGGCAGGAGCCGAGCGAGCCGCGAGTCACGGGTGTGCTGTATGAGGTTGCTCGGAGGATGTGTGCCCAAATGCATTGTGGGTCATTGCGACTTTGATGGATGTCGGACGTTCATGTCAGACGAGCCATGTCAGAATAGTGAGCACCTGCGACATACATGCCAGGCAATGTCACAGGACGAATACGTTATTTAAGATGGATTTATAGGATGGATGGATTTATTTAAGATGGCTAAAATAAACGATTTCAAGACAGAGTAATTAATTTCCGGTGCCAAGTTCCAACAGGAAGTCTTGTTCATACAGTAAGTGAGGTACAGTGCGGAGTGGCGGCTGGAAGATGCATCGATGCATTTGTGTTGATCGATGCGCCGGACAAAGGGTTTGCTGGCGAGCGATGCTGGTAAGGTTAAGTTATTAAAATTCAATAATTTGAGCAGAAATGTCACGTTTTCAACAAAACGCTTATCCGAGGAAGGAGGACGATCGAGGTTTCAACTGTCGGTATGTGGTGTGGCTTGTGCCAAGGTGTGCGGTGGTCAGGTGTGTAACGAAGCCATTTGTCCAGTGTCAGGAGTGGGATGGGAGCGGAATGAGTGTACTTGGGAGGATATTGTTCCAGGTACAAGACAAGATGCTCTTGCAATGACGGGGGGCAAGGAGACACCTAGATGTGTGAATAAGGTACGTCGAATGGTTGTCGGAGGTTGTGGTTTCATTGCTGTCTGTTCTGTGGAGTTATATTTCTGAGGCATGGATTTCAAGGAGGAGGTGTGTGCCCCGAGAAGATTGTGGGTCGCAGATTGGGCACTCTGGGTGGACACGGGGGTTGCAGTTGTGTGGGCGCGAGGAGGTTTGTTGATGAAGCGTTGTGCGAACGAGGAGGGATGTGCGAAAGGTGCACCAGGTAGCAAGGGTGCTGCATTGTAAAGCACGCCTCGTACGGACGTTCCTGGGCGGATTGTGACGGTTGTTGGATTCGTAGAAGTTAGCATTATGCTATGTAGAGCCACATTAATGGTCATTTGTCCATTGTCGCCGGACTTGCATTACTTGTGGGATAATAAAGCGCTGGTTACCCCAATTTGAAGTTTGACCTTTCGAAGTTTATTTGACCTTTGTTCGAGATATGTAAGGGTAAGAGGTCAGAGGCAATTCACTAACCTTGGAAGAACGACAGGCGGAGTCAGTCTACAGGGTGTTGCTTTAACGACAGGATATAGAACTTAAATCTGGAGAGAATATCGGGACATATATTGTTGGATAAAACTGAAATCATGTACGTAATTAGCGAACAGAGAATATCGAGTTTTTTGTTGTTGTGGAAGCGTCAGGTACAGTACGCTTGGAATTTAATTTAACCGGGCCGAGCACAGTGACGTGTTTGATCGAGCTGTGGGGATAGTCATGTTAAATGGAGGACAATTGGGAAGATGCAAAGAGATGCAAGTAACATGAATTAAGTTGTGGTATCAAGAGGTGGGTGCTGTATATTGGTATATTGGTACACCAAGTAAGTATATTGTGGTTATTATTACTCGCTGATTATAGGGGGCGCCGGGCGCACCAAGTACAGATCGGGTTGCATGGTGGAGCAGGCGCAGGGTGGAACACCCCGTGTGGTTGGAGGTTGAAATGCAGTGAACATGCCCGATTTTGGCTTTGCGAGGCTCCGGATAGAAATTGGCATTTCGATACTGTGGATTATATTGTGCCTGCCCGGAAAGGTGATGTCCTGTGCTGGGGCTGGCGACATGCCTCTGTTATTTGTCTGTCTGTCGGTCTGATTGTAAGTCTTTGGTACTGGGAGGGCTAATTGAGTGCTCAGGCGTCATTGTTCCATGGAGGCAGGTACTGTGAGTCACAAAATTTGGACCTGGGATGGGATATAAGGTCAATGACTCAGGGAAAAGTGATTTCTGATCGCTGATCCGATCTGGTTTTGAATTGTTTGATTTAATTTTGAGTTGATTGGAGGTAATAAGGATTTGTGTCGATTTCTTGATTTGAGTTGATCTGGAAACAAAGACAGATGGGATTAATGTGTATATCAGGAACATTTTGGAAAAGAAATATGGATATATGACATTACTAAAATATAACCAAGCAATTGAGAGTTCTTGGGTTAATGGGATATAAATAAATGCATCTACAAGTTGATGGTTTATAAAATTTTAGTTCTGGATGATACTTAAACGATGAACAATGTTGGCAATATACAAAGAATGTGACTTGTTTTTTGGGGGGAAAACATGTGGTTTAAAAATGGTTGGCTAAGTTTTAAAGATGGAGATGTTTCGCAGAACTCTTATGATTATTTATATGAGTGGTGGACTATTCCATGGCGAAGCATTTTTCAGTTTATTGAAAGTTGGATTTTGTAAAATAATGGTTTAATATAACCACAGTAGAAAATAATATACAGATTTGGGACATTTTGTAAACTTTCGAATAATGAGAAGATTCATAAAATTCATTTTATTTATTTCATGGAAAATATTTGGGTTGCAAGTGGAGAAGCATGGTATGGTATAAAAATAAAGAGGGAGTATCCAGGAAAAGGATGTTCAAGTGAACTTTGTGCTGTGAAAAGAATGTCGAGTTAATGGAAGTGTTTTGTTCGATTAATTTTGTTCAATTTGTGTTCAAATGACCATCGATGTTGGGGGCAAAGTTATGGGTGGATTTGGTGAGTGGTTTTGGGCAAACGAAGATTAATTTAGATTTATCATAGTTAAGTTCGAGGAAGTTGATTTGAAGCCAGAATTTTATTTGGATGCCAGAAAGGAGAAAGGAGATGCTGAAAGCCAGAAAGGAGATGCTGTTGTCTACTCTGAATGACAGGTGGTGGTATCCAGGGCGCTGAGGAGTTTGTTCACATTGTAAAGTTTGTTTATTTAGTTTGTTTATTGTAGAGAAGAGTGCTTTTGGGATTCCGGAGCCAGAGTGGATAATTTGAGGGTAGTAGGTGGAGTAGAGGACATCTTTGCAGTGCTGTAGGTGGTCCTTGTAGGCTTGGGAGTGAACTGATTTGGGTTTAATAGGCACAAGCTGGTCTAAACAGGGTGAGGAGGATGGTGTGATTGATGATGTCAAAGGAGGCGTTGAGGTGAGGAGGATGAAAATGTTGAGGTTGCCGGCGTCAGAGGAGAGAGAAGGTCGCTGGTGATTTTGAGGAGAGCAGTTTCAGTACTGTGGCTGGAGCAGAATCCGGATTGGGATGTTTCATACAGGTTATTGGCAGAGTGGTGATGTTTGAGTTGAGTGGCCACAGCACGTTCCAAAACTTTTGACAGAAAGGGTAGGTTGGAGATGGGTCTGAAGTTATTTAGGGTGTCAGGGTTTAGTCCAGGGTTTTTCCAGAATGGGGGTGAAGTTTCACGAGTTTTTGGGGAAATCGGTATGTGAAGCTGGATTAAGTTGGAACTGCTTGATGAGCCATGGAGATGGATTGGGTTTTGTTGTTGGTTGTCTGGGAGTTCGGTTGTTGCATTGGTGTCAGGAGTGCCAAAAGTTTCTGTGTGGTGGACACACTCGTTGGCTGTTGTCTTGTGTGACGTGGATGGAGATGTATGTGGCTGCGTGTGGCTGCCTGGAGTCGGGAAGGCGGCTACAGTGGTTGATATTGGTTGTGGATTGTCCGGGGTGCTTCGATTTGCATAGGGGGTGAAGATTGGGATATTACATTATTTTAAGTAAGTATTGGCATGAGTAATTACATAAGTAATTATGAGTTATTATGAGTATTAGTTATGAGTAAGTGATTATTACCTTCGCAAAAGCGGAAGGTTATGTTTTGATCGCTGTGTATTTATTTGTATGTCAGTGTGTGTGTGTGTGTGTATGTGTATGTTATTCGCATAACTCAAAAGGTATTCAACCGATTCGCATGAAATTTGGTGGGATGATAGGTTATTATCCGGGAACCATTTGATTAGATTTTGGAATCGATCGGGTCAAAGGTCAAGGTCATGAAAAGGTCATGGATGTGATTACAATATCAAACTTTTGGCGGGATAGAATGGTTTAATTTGAAACAAATCTTCCCGCATGACAACGTAGGTGTGGCTTTGCTACACAGATCTTGTAGTCTTTTATTTTGGCAACAAAAGTAGCTGCGGCGAAGGTATGCGCTCTACCGAGTGCCCGTTCTAGTTTTAGTAAAGTTACATGTTTCGCTGTGTTGTGGATCTGGGGACAAGCTAGTTTGATGGGTACCCTGGGGTCTTCGGCGTGTCCATGTGTTTGGCTGTCTGTTACACCGGACTCTTGAATGGGTTTTCATGAGACGAATTTCAGACATAACAGTGAGAATCTATTTTGAGCGAATCACAGTGGGTGAGGAAAACATTGTGTGTGACCAGACACCAGAACTGACCAGAATTGAAATTGGAAGTAGACCAGGTTATTTCTATTATTTGTTTATTCGTGAAAATAAATAAATAATAGGGGGAGGTTAATGGAGGTTAATGGTGGTTTGTTTGTGTTAATGGAGGTTAATGGTGGTTTGTTTGTGTTAATGGAGGTTAATGGTGGTTTGTTTGTGTTAATTCTAGTTGAAACTCTAGCTGAAGTAATTTTCGTTTATTTTTATTATTTTATTGATTTTTATGATTTTGATTGATTTTTTGATTTGATTTGAGATTTGAGATGATTGATTTTTATTAATTTTATAATTTTATTTTTATTGATGTTGGAAACAGGTAATGGGATGCTGAGAGAAGGATTGAATTTAATTTGAATTGGACTGGATTAAATGGGATTGAATTTAAAAATTGAATATTGGATAAAATTGGATCCACTTGAAAAAAGTGGATTAGGAAATTGGAGAAAAGGTGTTCTATGAAACTATGAATTGAATGAATTGAATCTATGAATTGGAGACCTGTAGACCAGGCGTTCCCAGGAGACTTGTGGACTAGGTGTTCCACCAGAGGAAAAAGACCAGGTGTTCGTGGAGCACTTCACCTGCAAGAACGCCTTGGAACCAAGGTGGAAGGGACCAGTCCAGGTGTTGCTGACTACACCAACGGCAGTCTTTTGCGAGGGCAAGACCTCGTGGATCCACGCCACGCACTGTAAGTTGGCCATACAAGCACCAGACACTACACCACAGCAACCACAGTAAGGATGGGCCTAATCATAGGTACAATACTATTGATAGCGACAGCAGCTAGGGGAAACTCCGATTCCAATAGATGCGAAAACGAAACCCGACACCTCACCGTAACATGGGGACAAAGAGTATCACTACCATGTTTCGAACAGAAAGCCCTGCACACAAATTGGGTGAACATAAATTGGCTAGCACTGTCGGCAGGGCCTGGACGCGTTGGCATGGTACTACAAAAGCAACGAGAGTTCCGGGAAGACGGGCAAGCTAGCATTAAGACCTTGGCCCAACCAGGATACCAATGGGGAACCCCTGATTTTAAGCTACAAACACGCACACGCCTAGGGAAAGACATGACCATGCAGGTCCGGTGCAGCGTCTGGACCCCTGGCGCGGCCGGTGGCGAAAAGAACTACATACCATGCATCGAATACATACTCACGCCACAACCCCAGAATAAGGCCCCAAAGAAGGGTGAAAACACATATTGGAAAGTGGCCAGGGAGGTGGCAACAATTCAAAATAGGACACACTGCTGGTCGTGCATGCGCTTTCCCCAAGCAGGCACCACAGGAATACACATGATAGTGCTACCCTTGTCCCTCAATGACCTCTGCTCACAACCTATCGATTCCCCATGTTTAGTCACCACGCTGGAAAGAGAAGGGGTTGACAACGGCAAGAGTTGCAACCGACAATTTAATTATCGCCCGTCAATGATTGCCCATGTGGCCGAGAGGCCTGCCCCCGTCTGGGTCAAACCACAGAAAGGGAGGGTCTGCCTCCAGGGTTCCGGCCACTTGCGTATGGGAGAATCAGAATGCGCCTACACTCTCCCCGGGAAGCTGGGACAAGGGAGCTCAGGGATTACATTACGAATAGTACTGCAAGATAAACACAACCACAACATAACGGCTATAACATTCTCCAGGGGGGTTAGTAGGATTAATGGGGTGGTAAAGGGACTCCGGTGCTTATCCACCCACCTGGTCCCACCCCATGGGACAATGTTTATATGCGGCGACAAGGCTTACCCCTATTTACCAAATAATTGGGGGGGCACATGTTATTTGGGTTCAGTCCTTCCTGACGTTGAGATACTGGATGAGCTAGACCCAAAGTCCTTGGACAGGCGTTATAAGAGGTCAGTCATGAACGAAGATGGAACCACTAAACTACACGGGAGCCTATGGGAAAAGGTGTTCGGTTTCTTCTTCCCAGGAGCGGGCACAGTCATGGATAGTTTCCGGATAGACAAATTGGCTTTGGCCCTAGAAAAGGTGGCAAACGACACCGCTACGGCTCATGACATACTACTGGATACGGTGATTCACATGCGTACAATGGTGATGCAGAATCGGGTGGCTTTGGACATGCTCTTGGCAGAGAAAGGAGGGGTATGCGGAATTATAGAGGGAAAATGTTGCACTTACATACCCGATCCATCTGAAGGAGTGTCAGCCGCAATAGTGAGACTAAGGGAAACTAGCCACGCCCTGACAATCGATCGGATCGCGCGCGAGAACTCTTATAAATTTAGCTGGCTCACTGACTGGTTCCAGGGATGGACGGGCACCATAGTGAAGTGGTTATTGACCGCACTGGCTGTGATAATCGGGGTAGTAATTTGGGGGGCACTAATGAAATCTCTAGTCCTCCTCTGTATGAGAAAGTATTTTACAGGATGGAAAGTGAAGAAGCCGCCGACAACGACTATGGCTCTGACCACAGAGGCCGTCGACCTGAACGGGTCCTTCAACAAGGCAGTTGCGACCAGCGCTCCAGAAAATTGTATTGAATTTTGTGACGACTGTGATACTTGTGCGGATCCCATGTGGGAACTGGCTGCTGCCTGTAACGGTGTCTGTGATGACTGTGATACTTGTGCTATAAACCCCTTGCGTGTACTGGCTAACGCTGCTTATGTATTACAAGCTGACAGCTGCACGCCCCCTTCCGACCCAACTATGGATCTGATTGCGACGCTGGGTCTGGCGATCGAGGGACCCGACGTGGATATCCTAGACCCGCAAGCCGACCAGGCGCCCAAGGGAGACTTTGACATAAAGGAAGTTCCTCTCTTTGCTCCATATGTATTAAGTTCAAATGCTTCAAGTGAATCGGATTTTTACGCTCTGTACCCTGACCAGGAAATTGAGACACAAGATACTGACAATATTATGTATTCCCCAGAACAGCAGCACGTGAGGGACCTCATGGGCATGATCGTTGATTAACTTCGAAGATCTGCAAGGACTGAGTCTGCAAAGGGTGGGGGGAGCAAGTTCCGCAGGGGAGGTGATGGGCCCTCTGGCGGAGCAGAACCTCATCTGGACCAGACACCTTCGTTGTGGATCCGAAACGTTAATGGACTTTCATGTTCTGAGCCCTCAGGTTCAAAGCACGCACCACACGACACGTTCCCCAAATGCACGGGCGAGGCGCTATGGGCGCACGGTATGCCCTCGGGAGATACCCGCATTACACAATTATTTTTCAATAAAGGCCGATGTGGCACGTTGTCTCTTAAGATACTTTGTCTCGACGAGACAAGAGGAAGGAATGTCAAGTCGTAGATTCGTTATTGCTAAGAATTCTGTATAAGACGTCTTGAATAATATGTTATGATTTTAATGTTGCTTATATACTATTTACATAAGTAAATAAAGGGGTTTTCGCTTTGCTGGGGATAAATGGGAAAGTACTCGATGCATTTCGTGCTGGACGGATGGCTCGTCCTCCATGTGCCCTCTCGATGCAAGATAAAGCCCGGTCATAAATTCTCTCCATTCGGTCCGCAGATGGCGCCTCGAGCCGCGGGCTGGCGGACGTTTATACGCGCGTGAAATGTGTAGTTTCAAGTAGAATGCTCGAATTGCAGATACTAGGGCATGCCCGTACTATATATAAGCTAGGACGTGCCCGTACGTGGGTGCCCGTTCCTTGCCAAAAAAAAAAAAAAAAAAAAATTTGTGTAGGGGTGTGTGTGTGTAAACATCCTAGGGCGTGCCCGTACGTGGGTGCAAAAAAACATGCGTGCAAACAACAACAACAAAAAAAAACTTTGAAACCACGTGGCAGTAACGACCACAGAACCCCCCCCCCTCTATTTACATGAATGGTTTGGTCCATTCGCAACGACCACAGAACCCCCCCCTCTATTTACATGCAATGGTTTGGTCCAAAGCGAACGGTTTGGTCCATTCGACGTGATTCGATGATTCGATGTGAATGGTTTGGTCCATTCGCAACGACCACAGAACCCCCCCCCCCCCCCACTATTTACATGAATGGTTTGGTCCATTCGCAAAGCCAAAGCGAACGACCACAGAACCCCCCCCCCTCTATTTACATGAATGGTTTGGTCCATTCGCAAAGCCAAAGCGAACGACCACAGAACCCCCCCCCCCCTCTATTTACATGAATGGTTTGGTCCATTCGCAACGCCAAAGCGAACGGCGAACGGCTAAATCGCCATAGCTCGGTAAGTACTTGTCCGATTAATTTAAAACCTTGAAAAGGCACATCCTCGGGTCCCCAGCAATATACCTGGCAAGTTTCAAGTATATCGGACCCGTGGTTGTCGAGAAACAGCGGTCACAGACACACAGACACACAGACACACAGACACACAGACACACAGACACACAGACACACAGACACACAGAGATTACTGGAATTATAGATAGATAAACTTTAAAAACATTAATTATATTCCATATAATCATAGCGGCACCTGAATTACAATAAACATGCTTCAGTTTGTGTTTAAAATGAGGAAAGGCTCGCTTCGGTCGTGTTGGGCAAATGGTTTTTCGTATACGTGTGCCCTTTTTGCCTAGATGGTCTTATCTGGCTGGCCAAGCATGGTCTTATCTGGCCAAGCATGCACTCTTCTCTTTGTGAGTTACATTTTTCGTCACCTCGGAGCTTTGAAACTATATCTGGTCCGAATGATAAGGAAGGGCTGACTCCCCCGAATGACAGAGCGGATGACGGTGGGGGCTAGGATGACGGCGAGGGACTCTCGCCAGTCGCTTTGTTCTCTCGGAGATTTTCTGATAAACTTGTCAAGTATTTATACGGACTGCGAATCAATGTGCTTCAGGAAGGCTAGACGTGGCATGAAGCTGGTTCTTGCTGTAGATGTCTGTCTCCTCCGGATCTGTATAAGTTGGTTTTTAATAAAAGCTGCGTCATTTCAGGCTATTTGTGGACTTCTTTTGCAAACGAAGAGCTGCTTCTTCACATATATATATATATATATATATATAAATACAGACTTGGCATTTAATATGGGATATTTTTTTGTGGGGGTGAACTTACTTTTCAAGATGACCTAGAACCAAAAGGTCATTGGAATTATGTTGAAATTATTCTAGATTTTGTTAATGTGACCTTTAAAAGAAACAAAAACCACAGTTGACATTTCGAAGCAAATAAATTGATCCTTGAAAGTGATGTAAACTGATATCGAACTCAATTCACGGACAGTACTGTGTTAAACTTCTGTATGTTTTCCAGAAGTATCTCTTTATTTTGCACATTAGCCAAAAAAAAATTCAACAAAAACAAAAGCTAACTTATGACTGGGATTACGGACAGTAAAATTACAGTTCAGTACTTCGTGTAACCCCAACGAGCATTCAGGAGAGCACGTACACGTCGAGGCATGCTGTTCACGAGATTTGCCAAGGTTTGGACAGGAATCGCTTGCCATGCACTGACAATAGTCTGCTGCAATTCACGCAAAGAGGCAGGCTGCTGGTCCAAGTTGTCGATTTGACGCGTTAATTCTGCCCACAAGTTCTCTATCGGATTCATATCCGGGGACATGGCAGGCCACTCCATATGCTCTACACCATGGTCAGCAAGAAAGTGTTGGATCATGCGAGCACGATGAGGCTGTGCATTGTCATCTTGGAAGACAAAGTTTCCTTGAAAGGCTGCATGAGCAAATGGAAGCAATGGTTCTTCCAGAATGACCCTGTAATTGAATTGGTTCAGGCTTCCATTCAGAACAACCAGGTCAGTTTTTCCCCCTGCATGAAAAGCAGCCCAAACGGTCACCCCACCACCTCCAGCTTGGACTCTTGGCACTATACAATCTTCGTTGTGGGCTTCATGCACTTGTTTCCGCACTCGGACGTGGCCATCTTGACGATAGACCAGAAATCTAGACTCGTCACTGAAGGTCACGTGATTCCAGTGTCCTGGCTGCCATTGACGGTGCTCTCTGGCGCACTGCAATCGGCGCTGGCTGTGTTGTCTGGTCAGGCATGGCTTTCTCAGGGGACGCCTGGCACGATAGCCTGCTTGAACCAGTCGTTGGTTGACTAGCCTTCTGGATACAGGCACATCTGTCAGTTGCTGCCACTCAGCCCTAAGTCGATTATCTGACATGGTACGGCCATTGCAGACTAACCGGTGCAGCTGGCAATCATCCCTACTTGTGGTTCTGCGTGGACGTCCTGGCCTCGGTATTGGAGTAGGGACTTCCCTCTGAGCATTTCGTTTCAGGATCTTTGACACCTGACCTTGAGTGATGCCATACTGCCGAGCAATAGCACGCTGTTTCATGCCAGAATTTCGTAAAGCCACCACTCCATGACAAACAGCATTGTCAAGTTGACGGACCATCTCCAGAGGAAGCGGCAATAACTTTTGTAGACGTGCAGCAGTTGTTTTCCACTAATACAGAACGCAACAACCCTTATATACCCGATTGTGAAGCCAATCGTCAAATGTACCTGTCCTTACATTTTGTCACGCCACCTGTGATATAATACTGTTATTGACTTCTTGCTGCGAAAGACAATCAGTGACATGGTTCTTTCAACAAAGACATCACCGAAGGGTAAAAGAAACTCACCAGATTGATATACTGAGGTCAGAAAGTAAACCCAAGTCAAGAAAAAAAAAAAAAATCCATATTAAATGCCAAGTCTGTATATATATATATATATATATATATATATATATATATATATATATATATATATATATATATATATATATATATATATATATATATATATATATATATATATATATATATATATAAATAAATATATATATATCTATCTATAATTCCAGTAATCTCTGTCTGTCTGTCTGTCTGTACGTTTGTTTGTCTGTGACCGCTGTTTCTCGACAACCACGGGTCCGATATACTTGAAACTTGCCAGGTATATTGCTGGGGACCCGAGGATGTGCCTTTTCAAGGTTTCATATTAATCGGACAATTACTTACCGAGCTATGTCCAAAAAACGATTCAACCAATCAGAGAGCAGCGAACGATCGCGTGTGCCGAACGTGGCGGGCACACTCTGCCTCGGATGGCACATTTGAGAGCGTATTCATTTATTTCACGTTTGCAAACTATGTTGGCGTTAAACTATGTTTTACAACTAATAAAAACGAATTTGCGATTCATTCGCTTTCCTGCGCGTTTGTGTACGCGATGGCGATTTCTTTACCAAACTCCGGAAGCCGTTCGCTTTGGACCGAACCATTTCATGTAAATAGAGGGGGGGGGATTGTCACCACTCGCAAGCCGTTCGCTTTGGACCAAACCATTTCATGTAAATAGAGGGGGGGGGGATATAATTTTAGATATATATATAGTACGGGCATGCCCTAGTATATATAAACATACATACACATGTACAGTCACATGAAAAAGTAAGTACACCCCATGTAAAGTTTTGACTTTTTCAACATATTTCAACATACAGCTATTTGATCTTCATTTCAACAATATTGATAGATAAAGGTGAGATAATATAACAAATATCATGTAACATTTACATTTTGTAGTCCATTGTATAATTTAAATAAACATAAATGCAAATTTCGCATGTGGAAAAAGGAAGTACACCCCAACATTTATCACTACTTCAAATACCTAAAATTAGAATCAGGTGCACCAGCTCAGGTGCAAATGATTAGAACATCGTTAGAGAGGATCTTGGAGGAACCTGTCTTATTTAAACCTCAGACATTTCGTTTGGTTTGCTCTAAGATGTTGAAGTGTGCGGCGTCACCATGCCTAGATCAAAAGAGCTCTCTGAGGCCTTCAGAAAGAAGGTTATAGATGCCTACGAGTCTGGGAAGGGATTTGAAAAGATCTCCAAACAATTGGAAATCAATCATTCGTCTGTCCGGAAGATCATCTACAAGTGGAGAAGATTCCAAACAACTGCCAACTTGTTCAGGCCAGGCTGCCCCAGCAAGTTCAGCCCGAGAGCAGACCGCACGATGCTGAAAGAAGTCTCTAAGAACCCCAGAATGTCATCACAGGACCTACAGGTGCTCTTGCCACTGTTGATGTCAAAGTGCACGAGTCTAACATTAGAAAGCGGCTGCACAAATTTGATATACATGGGAGGTGTGCCAGGAGGAAACCTTTGCTGTCCAGAAAGAACATCAGGGCAAGACTAAAGTTTGCCAATGAACACCTAGGCAAAGACCAGCACTTCTGGAACAATGTGCTCTGGACAGATGAGTCAAAGGTAGAACTATTTGGCCACAGGACCAGAAGACATGTTTGGCGAAAACCAAAGACAGCATTTGACCACAAGAACCTGATACCAACTGCAAAGCATGGCGGTGGAAATATTATGGTTTGGGGCAGCTTTGCTGCATCAGGGCCTGGGCAGCTCACCATCATATAATCCACGATGAATTCTTCATTGTACCAGAGCGTGCTTGAGGTTAATGATAGCCATCTGTCGGAAAGTTGAAGCTCAACCGAACGTGGACCTTGCAACATGACAATGACCCTAAACATACCAGTAAATCCACCAGGGAATGGCTCAAAAGAAAGAAATGGAGGGTTCTGGAATCGCCAAGTCAAAGCCCGGATCTAAATCCCATGGAGATGTTGTGGGGGGATTTGAAACGAGCTGTGCATGCAAGAAACCCCTCAAACATCGCACAGCTGAAATAATTCTGCATGGAGAGGTGGGCAAAAATTTCTCCCAGTCGATGTCAGAGACTGGTAGACAGTTATAAGAAACGCCTACTTGAGGTTGTTTCTGCCAAAGGGGGCAATACCACCTATTAGAGCCAAGGGTTCACTTACTTTTTCCACATGCGAAATTTGCATTTATGTTTATTTAAATTATACAATGGACGACAAAATGTAAATGTTTCATGATATTTGTTATATTATATCACCTTTATCTATCAATATTGTTGAAATGAAGATCAAATAGCTGTATGTTGAAATATGTTGAAAAAGTCAAAACTTTACATGGGGTGTCCTTACTTTTTCACGTGACTGTACATATAAACGGACATATACAAGCATACATACACAGATATATTATGAACTTGTAAGTACTTGTCAAATCTATTATATTTGAAGTTATAACCTGAACTTATAAGCAATTGACTGAATTTTCCAACTGCCCGGATCATCAGCTCGGCACCGTTTTTCATCGCGATTTCGATCCTTTCAGCCCAGAACCTCTCCAAACGGCAGATCCACAACCCTGGTCGTTGGTCCACATCAATAGATTCCTCAACATCAATGGACCCACCACCTAAACGGTCAGTCAACACAGCAACGCATTTTCCTTATTCAAACTTAATTACCGAATTAATGCTTGTATTTAAAGTATTACCACAAACTAATAACAAATAAATCACTTTCTATGATAATATATTCAGCCATAAACACTTTACCTGATAGATATGTCCATAACACAGCACCTCCATCTAACCATCGACTCAAACTGTCATTTATAACCGATTTTACCATGCTGCATTGCGTATCCTACCAACCACCAACAAATTATTTTAATGCTTATTTACAATGTATTTTATAAATAATATTTTTATTTAAATACCTCCATTTTTTAATACTACCTATAAACAAATATATGTGTTAAACCATTCATGTTAACAAGTACAGATACATTCAAAGTATACCACGCCCATGCCAAATAATTAAATATCCTACAGCGCGGCATTGCCAGGGCGCCTCCGGCGCCCGGCAATACCGCCATGCAGCTCATAGAGACTGTGTTTGGAAGGAGAGGTGCACAATAATTGATTGATTAATTGTATAATTAAAATCAAGAAAAGATTGTCATAAAATATTTTCTTAATCAATTGGCTAAGAGCATAACAAAACCACTAATGCTTCATCCGAAGATGTATCTTTTAGAAATGTAATTAAATAAGGCATTAATTAAAAAAATTAAATAATTAATTGATTAATTAAAAAATAATGAATCGATTAAGTGATTAATCAATTAATCAAAAATATCCTTTGTAGCCACATCACTTGGTCACTGTCATGTCCAAATATTAGCTTCCTAGCTCAAAAGGTGCCTGTGATATTGCCCAGATGAGAAATAAAATAAAGAAATAATTAATAATGAAAATAAATAAATAATAATCATAAAAAAATGAAATAATTAATCAATTTGCTAATAGAACACATAAACCACCACCATTTCATCAGAATCTGCTACTTAAAAAAAAAAAACAATTAGTCATTAATCGAATAATTAAATAATTAATCAATTAATTGATTAATTAATAAATCAAAAATAGCCTTTGCAGCCAAATCACTTGGTCATTGGCATGTCCAAATATCAGCTTCCTAACCCAAAAGGTGCCTGAGATAATGGCCAGAAGAGAAAGGAAATGCAGATGTACTTAATTAATGGTTAATAATTAAATAACTCATCAATTAATTGATTAATAAAAAAACAAAAAATAATTTTTTTGACAAAGTACTTGCTCACTATTGTGCCGAAATTTCAGCTTCCGAGCTCAAAGGATGGCTGAGATATCGCCCGGACAAACAAGAAAGAAAACAAACAACCAGAGTGAAAACTGAGCACTCCCTTTGAGTGTGCGTCATTGCCGAGCCCCCTTCTGTGCCCGGCAATGACGTTATGCAGCGCCTGGAGATGGCATAGGAAAGGAGCGGTGTACAATTAAATAATTAACTTCTCTAAAATAGTAAATTCAATATTATTATATAAAATGCAATGCAATAGGAACTTGTTTAGATGAAAACCAACCAAACTTAAACAAAAGGTGACGATGGAGTCGAAAGACATTCTCACAAGACCTGATCAAACAATCAGGCAAATATCACCTGCTCAACATGACGGAAAATACCTTCTCAGCACATTCCACAAAATCATTCTTTACTGAACAAATTCTTGCAAATCTAAGTAGTTGAGATGAAAAGAAAATGTAACCCATTTTAATTGGTACATTGCCACCTGGAAAGGTGTTCAAGACTACAGGGAACCTGAAATTGATTCACCATTGAGAGAACGGGTGAAAAGCGATATATAATATGATATTTTAAAAAATTAGGGACGAGTTATGAATAAACTTTTTTAAAATTTCTTTTTAATTTTTAAATATTTAAAAATTTTTATTTAAATATTAATTTCACATTAATTTAAATATAAATTAAAATGTTTATTTCACATAAAAATCGATCTTTCCTTTCTTCAGACCATGTATCCAGGGAAAATACGAAATTAATCAGCAGCTGCATTTTCTAATGTGAAAGGGTGACTTATTGAGCCAGAAGAGCAAATAGAAGTACGATTAAGATGAAATCGAGATAATAAGGCAAGAAGAAGAGCACGTTTTCTGTGACTAATTTAAAGGCATTTAGAACACAAAACGCTAATAATTAAATAACTCATCAATTAATTGATTAATCAAAAAACAAAAAATACTGTTTTTGAGCTTCAACAAACTTCAAAACTTCAAAACTTTCAAAAGCTTCAAAAGTGTTAATCAACAAACGGATGATGAGATGACATCAAGGTAGACACAAAATCAGCATCAGATAAGGTCTCCATATAATATGCAACTCAGGAATGCTCAACATCTTGAACTACCTCGGTGTAAGACTCAGGGATACAAGAATTCAACAATTTCTTTTTTGATTGAAATGTTTAATTACCCTTGCCAGAGGAGAGGGTACTGCATTTCAGTCCGTTTGTCTGTCTGTTTGTCCGCACAGAATAAATATGATTTTCTCGGCAACCCTTGGTCCGATTGACAGGAAATTTTCACCACAGGTGCAACTCCACGTGTATAATTTTTTAATGATAATTATGACGTCATAGGTCACGTGGTTCGGCCGCCATCTTGCAAAAACCAAAAAACTTTGCACCTCGATATCTTCGAAAGTGCTGAATAGAAAAAATTGAGACATGGCTCATTGTAAAGAACTCCCCATGGGGAATAAAATATATTAATGATGATGTCATAGGTTCCTACATTATGACGTCATAATTCAACAAGTACAAAACTTCATCCAATCGAGATGAAATGTATTGAGCGAAATGTCGGCATAAAGTGGCGGAGAAGAAAAACATGATGACGTCATCGGTCAAGTGGTTCGGCCGCCATCTTGCAAAAACCGAAAAACTTTGCACCTCTATATCTACGAAAGTTCTGAATAGAAAAAATTGAGACATGGCTCATTGTAAAGAAATCTCCATGGGGAATCAAATATGTTAATGATGATGTCATAGGTGCCTCCATTATGACGTCATAATTCGACAAGTACAAAACTTCATCCAATCGAGATGAAATTTCTTGAGCGACATGTCGGCATTAACTGTTGGAGAAAAAAAAATGTATTGATGACGTCATCGATCACGTGGTTCGGCCGCCATATTTGTTTTAACACAAAAGCCTTAAAAACCACTAAAAATACATCCTGGCGAGGGTTTGCAAACTCTGATTGCTCGTTTTCTTGTTCGGTTATGCAGGTGCATAAAATCAATTACATGCATAATATGTTTGTTGAGCTTCTTTAGTTTTATGCTATTTTTGGTTATTTTGTTGGTATAATTTGTTATATTTTTTATTGTTGTTTGATTTATGTATGTTTGTTCATTCCTTATACTTATTTTGATATTTTGATTAATGTAATTTTATATGATTATTATTGTTTTCATATACATTTGTAAGTTTCATGAAATACTTTTATCATTGTAAACTTGACAAAATTCAATCTTCGAACTGCCATGTCCAGTGTTTAATTATTTCAATAAACCGAAATGAATGAATGAAAAAAAATGAATGATAAGGTGTCATTCAGCTCTGGACAGACATCTTGCTGGCTGGTGGACCTCTGGTATATATAATGCAATGGACTGTAAAATCTGTGAGCTACTTTGTTTTAATGCAGGTTAAAGCAATGAGCGAATTCCGGCATTGTCTCATGAGGTGTGCAGGGAGCAAAGGTGAAAATCCAGTGAACGTTTGGACACTAGACCTGATCTTTAACGAAACACAGGAGTCCGATAAAAGAATGCAGACAGAAATTTGATCCTCAGTGGCAAAAAAGAACTACATCAATGAAAAATTCCTGCCTGCTGAGGTGGAGAGCGGGGTTGAGAATGATTGAGAAGCCAGGTGCCAGGATGTTTAGAAGAGCTACGGAAGGAATAGTAATGTGGTAAAGAATATGTGGAAGAGATTGGGGAGTGGGAAAAGGTGGGAGAGTGTGTGTTGCATGTGAGTGCAATATCTCTGAACTGCCAGGAATATTGGGCAACTCTGATTTAAACATATTGACCATACTCAGACAAGTTCATGTCCATGACGTGGAAACTGCAGGAGCACGCTTTGGTGGAGCACGAAGTGAATTTGTCCATATTTCCCGGTGTTCAGATGGATTCACTAAGCTCTGCTTGGATGAGTGATGTCACACATGAAAGATGTTACCAATGAACATTACAGAAGAACTGACGAAAAGAAAGATCGACATAATGTTGTTTTAGAAGAGTCTTTTCAACCTATTTTATTAGGGAACCATTGGTTTTCTTTTGAAATTGCTAAGATTATTATTATTCTGATTCCATGAAATTTGTATCGACCGACAGGCCAAACCATTTGTCAGATGAACTTGAAACCTTGACCAATTATAGTATGTCACTTGATTGGATGCATATGCTAACGATGACGTCATAGGTCACGTGACATGGTGACCATATTGGATTTTATGAAAACCTTAAAAATGCATCTTTGCCTTCATTTTTCGATCAATTGAGTTGAAACCTTGACCAATTATAGTATGTCAGGTGATTGGATGCATATCCTAAATATTACGTCTTAGGTCACGGAACACGGCAGCCATGTTGGATTTCTTGAAAACATTTAGAATGCATCTCTGTCTATATTTTTCGATCGATTGAGTTGAAACTTTGACAACTTATAGTATATCACTTGATTGGATCCATATCCTAAATATGATGTCATAGGTCACGTGACATGGCGGCCATATTGAATTTCATGCAAACCTTTAATATGCATCTCCTCCTTCATTTTTTGAATGATTGAGTTGAAGCTTTGACCACTTATAGTATGCCATGTGATTGGATGCATATCATAAATAGGACATCATAGGTCACGTGACATGGCAGCCATATTGTATTTCTTGAGAACTTTTAAAATGCATTTCCGCCTTCATTTTTCAATCAATTGAGTTGAAACTTTGACCACTTATAGTGGGACATGTGATTGGATACAGATCCTAAATATGATGTCATAGGTCACGTGACATGGCGGCCATATTGGATTTATGAAAACCTTTAAAATGCATCTCCGTCTTTATTTTTTGATCGATTGAGTTGAAACTTTGACCACTTATAACATATCACTTGATTCGATGCATATCCTAAATATGACATCACAGGTCATGTGACCTGGCGGTCAAATTGGATTTAATGCAAACCTTTAAAATGCATCCCTGGCTTCATTTTTCGATCGATTGAGTTTAAACTTTGACAACTTATAGTACGCCACGTTATTGGATACATATCCTAAATATGAGGTCATAGGTTACGTGACATGGCGGCCATATTAGATTTTATGAAAACCTTTAAAATGCATTTCTGTCTTTATTTTTCGATCGATTGAGTTGAAACTTTGATCACTTATAGTATATCACTTGATTGGATGCATATGCTAAATACGATGTCATAGGTCTTATGACCTGGTAGTCATATTGGATTTCATGCAAACCTTTAAAATGCATCCCTGCCTTCATTTTTCGATCGATTGAGTTGAACCTTTGACCACTTATAGTACACCACATGTTAGAATACTGTTACAGACGCGGTTTAGATGTTATGATGGGCCGAGCGGATGGTCCAACCGCGACCGTTACAGGATCCCCAATTGGCCCGATTCCACCCGACGTTGACCAGATCGCACCACAGATATTCAATCGGGAAACCTCTAAAGCGACCGAAAGAGAAGGAAAAAGAGAAGAAGACAGAGTACGGAGGAAGAACAGATTTATTATACACACACAAGCAATGGATGGAAGAAGCAGTCACACAGCGAATCGTTAACTTACACTATTCAATTTACTTAACCCCAGGACAACGATTAGGACAGACGACGTTCACACTTACACGGGGGAAATTGCAGGCAGGTATGGCTTGAGGTGGATTGCTGGAGAGGGAGGCAGGGTCGGAGGCAGCAGCTCTCAATTCCTCGCGTTTTTGGCGGGAAAACCCTCCGTCGCGTATCCGCTGCCGATGCTGTAGATGTCACGCGCTGGCTCGGTTACACCTGTTCCGCTCCTTCTGGTGGAGCCGTCTCCCTCCTCTCAGCGCGTCACTCCTTCAAACCTTGTTTCCTCCCCAAGTATCTCTCCTTTTTGGGTTTGGAGCGTCTCTCGTCTCACAGCTCACTCACAGCTCCTCTCGCAGGTCACCTCTTCTCTCATCTCCCATCTGGTGAAGCAATCCCTTCCAGTCGCTTTTATCACTCGGGGCCGAATCAAGCCGCCGGCTGCGAGGGCACGCCTACCGGGTCGCTAACCGCGGTGCTGGTTGGCTGTTAGGGCTGTCCGATTCCTCCTTTGCTCATGACGACGTGCCACGCCTGTGAGTTGGCGGCTCCTACCCCCCCTCTTCTCCGAGATGAGCACATGGGCAATGGCGGCTTGCGGGATTGAACACCACTCGCACCCCTTTTGAAAGGAACTTTGGAGAGCGGAGATGTTTGGGGAAATTGAAAGGGCCTACGCTTATTTTGTTTGATACAATGCAAAGTCAATCTAGTGGGAAACACATATTTAGCCTACATGGAATAAGGAAATAAACTATTTAAAAAGATATATCGTGGCCTGTGTGTAAGTTTCATGGAATTAACTAGGAGGACGGCTGCGACCATTATTTACATTACGAGGGTGTTACACACAACAAAACCATACTTTTCACATTCGTTACACTTCCTCCAAAATTGTTACACTTCTCAAAAACCGTTACACTTCTCAAATTCGTTACACTTCTCAAAACCGTTACACTGCACCCTCCTTTCTTCAGGACCGTACACGGGCCTACAAAACTTTAACTTAGTGTGACACGTAGGTGTAATTCCCTCTACTTTTAACCTGACCCTGAGTGTGACAATCTTAAAACACAAATAAGTATGTCCCCCTATTGCATTGCACCCTGTCTAACAGACTCAAGCCCACAGCTAACCGAATTACGGAATTATTCTCAAACTATACATTTACGGTGGGGAGTATTATTTACAATGACGTTATTTCTTATTTACAACGCAACCCAGGACCTGTGTTTTTTTTTTTGTTTTTTTTTTAGGGAACAAGAAAAAAGAAATTCCTGTTGGGAGGGAGGAGACAGCACGCATTGCATCGATGCACCAGTACCAATACCACCAAAGCACCCAAAAGCACCAAAAGCACCACAAGCACCACAAAGCACCACTCGGTGCGCAGTCACCATGGTTCATAATAAACACAACAAAACAACTGGTGGTGGTCTTCTCTTTCTCTGCTGGGCCGATGTTCTTCCCGACGTCTTCTGGCTTCATGCGGCCTACTTGGAAATATAAAAAGCACAAACCGTGTCCATTTTTATTTAGGGCAACAGGGGCCAACTAAGGGTGGTCCACCTGTTTGGCATAGGTGCCACCTTACCGAGGTCCGCAAGCAAGATTCCCTGGCCACTATGGCCGGTCTCCAACAGAGGTGCCCTGCCCCAGAACCTGGGGTCCATCAAGTGGTACTTGGCCGCAGAACAGCGGTCCATAAAGTGGTACATCAACGCAATGCATGCTGGTTCTGGGAATCTCGTGCGCACAATGGCCACCTCACGCACGCTCCCCTCGGCCCCCAATGGCGCACAGGTCATGTGGGAGACAAAATAGACAATTGAGCGAGGGGTAAGGTCACAAGGGTACACATCAATAAGGCAATGCAAGGCGAAATGCGTACGGAGGGCGAAGTGAGAAAGCTCGTCCCTACCGTACGTCACCCCCCTGTCACCTACACTACCCTTGCCCTTACCCCATATGTACAAAAATCTACCCATTTACAAGTTCGTCACTACTGTCACGTCTTCCCCATATTTCTCCTATACCAAATTCGTCTCCACAATCCCTCTAACCAAAATTTGCCATCACCCATTTCATCATCAATCCTCATAAGGAGGAAGAGATGGAACAACAAAGCACAATGTCACACCCACGTCATGATGCGTCTCACAATCCAAACATTTGCATCATAAAAAATAATCAAACCATGGCATGGTGTGGAGTACCTGTCACCTCAGGTGAGTGGATGCAGATGGTGCGAGGAGACTCCAATCCTAACTATCCTCTAAATGACCTTAACACACTTTACACTACCCGGGGTCTCTCCCTGCCAATCCATTTGCCACTTACACTATGGGTTCTAAAAACCAAATTCCCATCGACCAAACTGTGGTGCTTCTCAATTTGGGGTCTCACTCCCCCGATTCATCTCCCGGTGCCCTCGCACAATTTCTGGGCTGCGACGTGTAGCTCTCCCAGCAGGTCTACCCACCTGCACACCTCCACCACTGTAGTTGCCACCCGAGCTTACCTAGCTCCTCACCCTAACCTAACTAACTGGGGACAGCCCCTCCTGGCTCTGTCACCCCACTCGGTGCCCTCCGGCACTGGGCTACCCGGGTCCGTCCTCCGGATCCTCGGGCCCCATCCACAACAACTACTACCGGCTCCCAGAGCCCACCTGCGGCCTCACCTGGCCGACATCCTCACAGTGGTGGAGCGCCCAACCAACTACACACACTAACAGGCTACACGCCCAGCCATTTCCACAACACTAATGCACCCATCCAAAGACCATTCTTTCACCCGCACCACAGCTGCCAATATCCAACCACAATTTACCTGTACCCTCTACCTAACACTTACACTACCCGCCCCGGGTATCCGTGATGGGGGTCCACTCTTCCCCCATTCACACCTTCGCACCATCCACTCCACTCCACAATTTCCACCATACTCACTCCACGACCATCCATTCCAATACTCCATTTATTCCACACTACCATTTATTCCACACAGCCACATACACCTGTTGTTGCACACCTGTGCCCTCACTCCTGGTGCCACCTGCACCCTCCTTTCTTCCTGGACCATTTGGTCAGCACAACACGCAATCACCACTACTCCCTCATACACTGCTCCATACATACACCCGTTCAGTTGCACACCTGTGCAATCACACCTGTTCAATCCTCACACACACGGCATCATCTCATCTAACTACTCCCCTCTGAAACTTGCGCTTCCCAGTCGTCCCTTTAAACTATTGCGCTCCCACGTCATTATAATCCACACTAATCTACCTGCGTCCCCCCTACAGGTATCAGTCACTAACTAAACCTTAACGTTACCTAATGTCCTCTTCGCTAGATCCCTACACATGATATATCCTAACCCACCCGGGCTAGTTTTCACTGCCATCAACCCCATAAACTATAGCGCATTTGCCCCCCTGTGAGGGATGGTGGATTTGCCATCCCACCACATCGGGGAGGTCCTACTATCAATTTCGCTCGTCCAAATCCAACAAATCAACAATTTGCCATTTACTGCTCACCACCGTACCATCATCAAATGTTGCTTTTTTTTTTCTAATTTCGGGGCCAAAACACTATCCTCATCACCCGTCTACTTATTAGGTCCTCTCGGTGCGCCAATTCCCTTCTAAAGCTCGGCTTCGTACAGCCGAGCAATGAACGCGGGTTCTTTGGTGCCGGCGGCTGGATGCGTCCGGCACTCGGTGCAGGGACGGGGGCTTACCCGTGCCGAGATCCCACGCACCACCTCGGCGCGTAGCCATCCAATTGCCCGATCTCCACCTGCCGGAACGTCTCAATAGAAAGTGGTCGCCATGACGACCCTTCCTATCGGGCTGCCCGCTCCGCCTAGTGGAGCCCGGACGCGGCCGTTCCAAGCGAAGCCCAGCGTGGATCGCGTACGGCGGTCCTTTCGAACCCGCCGTGGCTCGGATCCCCGCTGGTTCTCGCGGCACGCGAAGCCCGGCACGCACCGAGGGCCCGATTCGGCTATAAGTCGCTCTAACCGCTAACCCAGTTACCGTCGATGCCTGACCTGGATGCTTACACGCATACGCTACCCCTTTCTTGCTCATACCTCCAGCTGTTCCCATGCTCCTCGTACCTTTCCTTACACACCTCGGTACACTCATTCCGCTCACAGACTTGGTCACACACCTGACCACCGAACACCTTGGCACACATTCGTCGCTCGCACACCTCACCAACACACCTCTTCGTGCCCCTTCCTCGGTCACCTATTCTGTGACCATCACAGGTGTGCTTTCACTCGCACACCCAACTACGTGCCTCACGACCAACTCAAGTGTGCATTCCCACACACGCTCTACCATTCCAGGTGTGCATCCTTCCATTCCAGGTGTACATCCTCGCTCACCTGTCACAACCAACTCACGCTCCGTGTCACTCTCACTACTTTCACCTCCATTCTTGACAGCGCACTCACCCTTACTCTCGACAGCGCACTCTTTCCTCATGCCCCTGTCCGTTACACACCTTTCTCGCGCACACTCTTCCGTTACACCCTCTGTAACACTCACCACAGGCGTACACTTTCTCGTTACATCCTCTGTAACACTCACCACAGGTGTACACTCTCTCGTTACTTCCTCTGTAACACTCACCACAGGTGTACACTCTCTCGTTACTTCCTCCATAACACTCACCACACCGCGCTTCCATGTACCCCCTCGCACACGCGCTTCGACCAACTCACTCTTGACGGCACACTCACTCCTTGGCGTGCACTTTTTCCTCACACACCCCATGGTCGGACATTCTCGCACACCTCTTTTTTCGCACACCTGACCTGTCACACACTTCACCAACGGCCTTTCACGAACACCCGGATCCAAACCAATCCCCAAGCCGACTGAAGCTTTCCTCACATCATATACATTGCCGAATATTTCGCCACTCACCTTGGCACCTCGTCTCCGCACCTCTTTTGCCACCTGCAAACTCTTTATTTGGTTAGTGAGCAGCACATTATGAGTTGAGCACCGACCTTGTACCAATTCCATTACCTCCTCCTGGATTTCTCTCTTAGTTTCTGTCCGTCTCTTCTTAATTTCACTCACCTCTTTTTACACTTCCTCTAATTTTTGTTTAACCTCTTTTATTTCTCGGTGCGTCTCCTCAAGTTCGTCCTCTAAGGCTACCGTGACCGTCTCTATGTGCATCCTCACCTCTCGGTCCTTTGTCTCCATTATCTCTGTCACCTCGTCCACCCTCATTGTCAGTTCCTCACGCACCATCTGACATTGCCTCTGTGTCGCTATTAATTCGTTTTTAATTTCTTTTTGTGTCGCCTTTAACCCTCCTAGTACCGCAGTGTTCTTTTGAACCTGCTCCACTAACTCCGTCTGTCCCTCTGTCAGCTGTTCCACCTCCTCCGTCAGATCTTCTATTCCCCCCTGTAACCTAGCCGTATTATTTCTCACCTCTTTCTCCATACGCTTCTCACCTCGCTTTACCTCCTCGCGTAGCCCCGAAACCTCCTCACTTACACCTCGTCGTATCTCCTCCATCTCTTTTGTAGATGCCACCCTCATCTGTCCCAATTCATCCCTCTGAGCATCCAATTTGGTTTCTACCCCGATTTTTACCTCCTCTATCTGCTCTCCCATTCGTTTGATTTCCCGGGCAGATTGTTCCCCTATTTCCCGCAATTTGTCCTCCATCCTATTTTCTAACCCCATTAACCCATTTTTCACCTCTTTTATCCCGTTGTCTAACCCCTCACCGGTACCCCTCGCTTCGTCCCTCATTACCCCCATTTGGCCCTCCAATCGCTCACCCTGAGCATCCATCCGGTTCCCCATTACCCCCATTTGGCCCTCCAATCGCTCACCCTGAGCATCCATCCGGTTCCCCAATACCCCCATTTGCTCACTCTGAGCCCTCATTTGCTCACTCTGCAGGTTGAGGGACGCCTGCATTTGTACCATAAATTGCTCCATGAGGGCCTGCATTTGGGTCATCCCTCCCACTTGTGCAGCGGGTGCGGCCGCCGTAGCCATGTGCGAGGCGCCATTTTGCGCGCCCGCAACCTCGTGCGCGAGGACGCCATTTTGTGCGTCTGATACACCCTCAACCACCTCATTGCTCTCCTCCTCCCTTTCTTCCCCTAAGTCCTGGGTTACCCCTAACCCGTCTATCTCCCCCACCGACATCCGATCGCCTTGATTGTCCATGGCGCGATCTCAAAATTCGGGTTTTATAAAACAAAATAAATTTCGGCAGCTTGTAATTTTGAGCGCGTTAAGCGCGCTTCGGGTCCGATCCCACTCCTCGACACCAATTGTTACAGACGCGGTTTATATGTTATGATGGGCCGAGCGGATGGTCCAACCGCGACCGTTACAGGATCCCCAATTGGCCCGATTCCACCCGACGTTGACCAGATCGCACCACAGATATTCAATCGGGAACCTCTAAAGCGACCGAAAGAGAAGGAAAAAGAGAAGAAGACAGAGTACGGAGGAAGAACAGATTTATTATACACACACAAGCAATGGATGGAAGAAGCAGTCATACAGCGAATCGTTAACTTACACTATTCAATTTACTTAACCCCAGGACAACGATTAGGACAGACGACGTTCACACTTACACGGGGGAAATTGCAGGCAGGTATGGCTTGAGGTGGATTGCTGGAGAGGGAGGCAGGGTCGGAGGCAGCAGCTCTCAATTCCTCGCGTTTTTGGCGGGAAAACCCTCCGTCGCGTATCCGCTGCCGATGCTGTAGACGTCACGCGCTGGCTCGGTTACACCTGTTCCGCTCCTTCTGGTGGAGCCGTCTCCCTCCTCTCAGCGCGTCACTCCTTCAAACATTGTTTCCTCCCCAAGTATCTCTCCTTTTTGGGTTTGGAGCGTCTCTCGTCTCACAGCTCACTCACAGCTCCTCTCGCAGGTCACCTCTTCTCTCATCTCCCATCTGGTGAAGCAGTCCCTTCCAGTCGCTTTTATCACTCGGGGCCGAATCAAGCCGCCGGCTGCGAGGGCACGCCTACCGGGTCGCTAACCGCGGTGCTGGTTGGCTGTTAGGGCTGTCCGATTCCTCCTTTGCTCATGACGACGTGCCACGCCTGTGAGTTGGCGGCTCCTACCCCCCCTCTTCTCCGAGATGAGCACATGGGCAATGGCGGCTTGCGGGATTGAACACCACTCGCACCCCTTTTGAAAGGAAATTTGGAGAGCGGAGATGTTTGGGGAAATTGAAAGGGCCTACGCTTATTTTGTTTGATACAATGCAAAGTCAATCTAGTGGGAAACACATATTTAGCCTACATGGAATAAGGAAATAAACTATTTAAAAAGATATATCGTGGCCTGTGTGTAAGTTTCATGGAATTAACTAGGAGGACGGCTGCGACCATTATTTACATTACGAGGGTGTTACACACAACAAAACCATACTTTTCACATTCGTTACACTTCCTCCAAAATTGTTACACTTCTCAAAAACCGTTACACTTCTCAAATTCGCTACACTTCTCAAAACCGTTACAATACATATCATAAATATGACGTCATAGGTCACGTGACATGGCGACCATATTCGATTTGATGAAAACATTTAAAATGCATCTCTGCCTTCATTTTTTGATCGATTGAGTTGAAACTTTGACCAATTATAGTATTGTAGCGGTTACCGCTGGATGCACACAATCGCCTTGCACCGGCCAGAACACGGCCAGACGCGCCTCTCCCGGGCATGCCCAGACTCACCGTTCCCGGGCACGCCCGAACCTCCCGGGCACGCCCGGTCTCGTCTTTCCCGGGCATGCCCGCTCTCGCCTTTCCAGGGCTCGCCCAGAGCGTCCGGGCATGCCCGCTATCGCCTTTCCAGGGCTCGCCCAGAGCGTCCGGGCATGCCCACTATCGCCTTTCCAGGGCTCGCCCAGAGCACCCGGGCATGCCCAGCCTCGACTTGCCAGGCCGCAGCCAAACACGCCCGGGCAGGTCCAGACTCGCCTTTCCAAGGCTCGCCCTTGACACCCGGGCATGCCCGGTATAGCTTTTGCCGGGCAAACTTTCCGACATAAATGTGTATATATATTGCTGCACGATAAACGGGCTTGTCAGAATACCTGAGCTGTTTTGTTTCAATAAAGCAACTCGGACGAATTCCGTCTTTGGTCGCGTCAATTCTTTCGACTCGCGTTGGAGCGCAGTTCCTTCATTGGTGACCTACCGACATGGATACGGCAGTGACGCTTAAACTGCCTACCTTCTGGGAGGCTCACGCCGCTGTTTGGTTCGCTCAGGCGGACTCTCAGTTCGCCCTGCGAGGCATCACCGCGGACGACACCCGCTTCCACCATGTTGTGGCGGCGCTCGGTTCCACCACCACGGCCCGCGCCTTGAGCCTCCTCGAGCACCCGCCGGCTGCTGACAAATACGACGCGCTGAAGACACTCCTCCTCGACGCTTTCGCCCTCTCACCGGCAGCACGCGCACGGCGCCTGCTCGCTCTGCCCGAGCTCGGCGACACGCGCCCGTCAGAGCGCATGGACTATATGCTCTCGTTGCTCGGTGAGCACTCTCCGGATTTTATGTTCCGCGAGCTGTTCCTTCGCCAGCTGCCTCACCCGGTACGCCTCGCCCTGGCTGGCACGTTGATCACGGATTCCCGCGCCCTCGCCAGGGAAGCCGATAAGATCTCCTCGGCGGGCCAGCACATCGGCGTGGTTACCTGGAGCCCGCCGCCGTCCGAGGCGACGCCCACGACGCCCGAGCACCCTGCGCGGTTGGAGGCCAAACTGCCGGTGCAACTGGCGGCCGCCACGCCGCACCGCCCGCTTCCGACACGACGGCCGGGGCCTTCACCTGACCATGCGTGGTGTTATTACCACGCCAGGTTCGGACACAAGGCTCGGACGTGCCGGCCCCCGTGCACTTTCGGCAGGTCGGGAAATGGCCGGGCCGGCGTTCATTCCCAGCCATGAGCGCCGGCCACTCGGGCAACTTGCTGTTTATTCGGGACAAAGCGTCTGGGCGGCGTTTCCTGTGTGACACCGGCGCCCAACTGAGCGTCATACCCGCCTCCGAGCAGGAAAGGCGGGACGCCGTTTGCGGCCCCTCTTTGGTCGCTGCTAATGGCTCGGCCATACGCACTTTCGGCCCACGCGTCGTCACCCTCTGCTTCGGCAGCCAGCGTTTTCAATGGACTTTTGTGACCGCCTGCGTCCCCATGGCTTTGCTGGGCGCCGACTTCCTCTGCGCGCACGGGCTGCTGGTCGACGTCAAACGTCGTCGCCTTGTCAACGCCGAGACCTTCAGCTCCCTGGCGTGCACGATGAGCAGCTCCACGCCGACCGAACTGGCGTGCGCCCTCCCGGCAGCGAACGAGTTCGCTCGCCTGCTCGCGGATTTCCCGGCCCTCACGCGGCCGCCGTTTTCGGCCGTCGCGGTGCGGCACGGGATCGAGCACCACATACCCACTATGGGCCCGCCGGTCTACGCCAGGGCCCGCCGCCTCGACCCAGCCAAGCTCGCCGTGGCGAAGGCCGAGTTCGACGCGTTGGAGCACCTCGGCATCGTGCGGCGCTCCGATAGCGCGTGGGCCTCGCCACTGCACATCGTGCCAAAGCCGGGGGGTGGATGGCGCCCGTGTGGCGACTACCGCCGTCTCAACGACGCTACCACCCCCGACAGGTACCCGATCCCGCATATTCAGGACTTTTCCGCCCGTTTGGTGGGACGGGTCATCTTTTCGAAAATTGACCTGATACGGGGCTACCACCAGGTACCTGTCTGGGCGGCCGACGTCCCGAAGACGGCCGTCATCATGCCGTTCGGCCTGTTCGAATTTTTGCGGATGCCGTTTGGCCTCAAGAACGCGGCCCAGGCGTTCCAGCGCTTGATGGACGGCGTGCTGCGCGACCTGCCGTTTCTTTTCGTCTATCTGGACGATATCCTCGTCGCCAGCACGTCCCGCGCCGAGCACCTCCTCCAGCTCCGAACACTGTTCGGTCGCCTCAGCGAGCACGGCTTAATTGTCAACCCGGTCAAATGCCACTTGGGCGCGACGACCGTTGACTTTTTGGGCCACCGCATCACCAAGACCGGGGCCGTGCCGCTGCCGACCAAGGTCGAGGCCATCACCACGTTCCCGCGTCCCCGTTCCATCAAGGACCTCCAAGAGTTCCTCGGCATGGTGAATGTTTATCACCGATTCGTGCCCGGCGCTGCTCAGCTCATGCGGCCCCTTTACGAGGCCCTCCGGGGCAAGCCGGCCAAGCATGACATTGTTTGGTCCGCGGCCATGGACGCGGCCTTCGCCAGCGCCAAACAGGCCCTCGCCGACGCAACGCTGCTGGCTCACCCGGTGCTCAACGCGCCCATTGCCCTCACTACGGACGCCTCCAACTACGCGGTGGGCGCCGTCCATGAGCAATGGGTGGACGGGGTTTGGCAGCCACTCGCTTTTTTCAGCCGGCAACTCCGGCCGAACGAGTTAAACTACAGCACGTTCGACCGCGAGCTGCTCGGGCTATTCCTGGCCGTTCGCCATTTCCGACACCTCCTGGAGGGCCGCCCGTCCACGGCTTTCGTCGACCACAAGCCGTTGGTCTACGCAATGGCTAAGGTCACGGAGCCGTGGTCGGCCCGCCAGCAGCGCCACCTCTCCGCCGTGTCGGAGTTCACCACGGACATCCGGCACGTCGCCGGCAAAGACAACGCCGTGGCCGACTGTCTTTCTCGGGCCAGCGCGAATGCGGTCCACCTCGGCGTGGACTTCGCGCTCATGGCGGCCGACCAGACCACCGACGCCTCGGTGCAGGCACTCCGTGCGGCGGACACGGGCCTCCGCCTGGCCGACATTCCCTTCGCGGGCACCATCCTGCTCTGCGACGTCTCCCAGGGCCAGCCTCGCCCCATCGTGCCCATTTCCTGGCAGCGCCGCATCTTCGCCTCCATCCACGGCCTTTCTCACCCAGGCCGGAAAGCTTCTCAGAAGCTGGTGTCGGCGGGTTTCGTCTGGCACGGCCTTCGACGAAACATCCGCAACTGGGCCAACGCCTGCACGGCCTGCCAGCGGGTCAAGGTCCACCGCCACACCCAGGCCCCGCTGGCACCTTTCGCCGTGCCTGAACGGCGTTTTGACCACGTCCACGTGGACCTGGTGGGTCCCCTGCCCCCCTCGCGGGGGTTCACCCACCTGCTCACCATGGTGGACAGGACCACCAGGTGGCCGGAGGCTGTGCCCCTCGCCTCCACCACCACCGCCGACGTGGCGCAGGCGTTCATCGCCACCTGGGTCGCGCGCTTCGGCGCACCAGCGGACATCTCGTCCGACCGCGGCCCACAGTTCATGTCTGAGCTTTGGGGCGCGGTCGCCCTTTCGTTGGGGGTCATGCTGCACCGCACCACGGCCTACCACCCCCAAGCCAACGGGTTGTGCGAGCGGTTTCACCGCTCCATGAAGGCCGCACTCATGGCCGGCCTTCAGGACGACGGTTGGGCCGACCGGCTGCCGTGGGTCCTTTTGGGCCTTCGCACGGCCCCCAAGGAAGACCTCCAGGCGTCCGCCGCCGAGCTCGTCTACGGCCAGCCGCTCCGCGTCCCGGGCGAATTCGTGCCCGACGCTACCAGTCCCTGGTCCGCCGCTCGCCAACGCTCGGACCTCCAGGAGGCCGCCCGACGATTTGCCCCCGTGCCAACGTCCCGCCACGGTGGCCCCCAGTCCTACGTCCCCCCGGCGCTTCGCACAGCGGAGTACGTCTTTGTGCGTCATGACGCGCACCGGGGGCCACTCCGGCCGCCGTACGACGGGCCCTTCCGGGTCCTGCGACGGGGCGACAAGTCTTTCATCGTCGACTTCGGCGGCCGGCCGGACCGGATTTCTGTGGACCGCCTCAAACCGGCGCACATGGACGTCGACCGACCACCACGGTTGGCCCTTCCTCCGCGGCGAGGCCGCCCCCCGTCCACAGTTCCCCCCGCTCGACCACCCACCACCACGTCGGACCCCTCCCCACGACCCTCCAGGGGTCGCTTCGGCCGGGTCATCCGGACCCCCCTTAAATTGACCCTGCCGGTGCAGGTCGATTCTGGAGGGGCATGTGTAGCGGTTACCGCTGGATGCACACAATCGCCTTGCACCGGCCAGAACACGGCCAGACGCGCCTCTCCCGGGCATGCCCGGACTCACCATTCCCGGGCACGCCCGAAGCTCCCGGGCACGCCCGGTCTCGTCTTTCCCGGGCATGCCCGCTCTCGCCTTTCCAGGGCTCACCCAGAGCGTCCGGGCATGCCCGCTATCGCCTTTTCAGGGCTCGCCCAGAGCGTCCGGGCATGCCCGCTATCGCCTTTCCAGGGCTCGCCCAGAGCGTCCGGGCATGCCCGCTATCGCCTTTCCAGGGCTCGCCCAGAGCGCCCCGGCACGCCCAGCCTCGACTTGCCAGGCCGCAGCCAAACACGCCCGGGCAGGTCCAGACTCGCCTTTCCAAGGCTCGCCCTTGATACCCGGGCATGCCCGGTATAGCTTTTGCCGGGCAAACTTCCCGGCATAAATGTGTATATATATTGCTGCCCGATAAACGGGCTTGTCAGAATACCTGAGCTGTTTTGTTTCAATAAAGCAACTCGGACGAATTCCGTCTTTGGTCGCGTCAATTCTTTAGACTCGCGTTGGAGCGCAGTTCCTTCAGTATGCCCCATGTGTTGATGTATGCCATAAGGATGATGTCATATGTCATGTGACCTGGAAGCCATATTTAAAACCTTTAAAATGCCTCTCTGCATTCATTTTTCGATCGATTCATTTCAAATTTTAAACAATCGGATCTGCGCTGTCGTTGGCAATGACTCTGGCGTGCACTTGTCCAATTAGGCTGGAGCGTCTTGGTCCCTGGAACATCACTGCTTGTAGTTTTAATTACCTTTAATTTTTGCTTTATGCAGTACAGCCATTATCCTGACAAATGCCTTAATGAAGTATTTAAAACCTCATAAGTTAACATTGGCACTTGGAATGTCAGAACAATTGCCTTTTTTATTTCTTCCAACATTAAATTCTCTCCAATTTGTCTTCTTTTACTGAGCTTTTGCTCATATGCATTCACCTCAAAGGATGTTTAAAATCTCTATATACAAGTTATTCGCAAAACCCAAGATGTACCAATGTTAATTTTTTCAAATTACTTTTTACAATTTAGTAAGAAAAATATTTCATTTTTTTTTCATATATACCGGTACACATTTTGTTATACATGTTTCATTATACACGTTTATTTATACTTATTTTACGTTTTTGGACTACTGATCCTTGTGCAACATTTTGAACACCATACAAATTGAACATTATAAATAAATAAATTATAATAAGTTATTGTAATTTACTTTATCCAATTCCCAAAGAAGAAATGAAGAATTGTTCTCTCAGAATTAAAAATATATATATCACTGTGCTTGTATTTTTCAAAAGCAGAATGAAAATTAAAAAAAGATAAATACATATGCAAAACTAGAACAGCACTCGGTAGAGCGCATACCTCCACCAGGCTGAAACGTTTTTAGTTTTGTAGCCCATTTATAGACTGGATCTGGATCTGCACCTCAACCAAAATTTGATCAACTTGTTCAGAACACCGACCTGACCCATCCACCAAGTTTTGTCATATTAACCCATCTCCAACTTTCCTAAATATCATGCTATACTGTATATCGTTTATGGCACTATCTCTAAATGATGAAGAATCAGTTTAAAAACTAAAAAAAACTCTTGTATCTTGATCCAAATCTGGATCTTCACCAGCATCAAATTAATTCATCCTTGTCACACAATCAACCTGTCCACCAACTTTTGTCCGAATCTGTCCACAACTTTTTGAAATATCAACCCCCCCCCCCCCCCCCCACTTCCAACCCCAATCCCACAGCTCCCCCTTTTTTGTTCAAGCATACACTTCCCTAATTCAAAATCTGCATAATAGTCATTTAATGTTAAGTTCAGCCTGCTAAGGTTTCTTGATTGATTAAATTGATGAAAATGAAATTATTGTTGTTGGACTTGTTAGACAGAATTGACTGCATTGAGTAATTTGTGGTTATTAACCAACCTTGAGGTCTTGAGGTCTTGAGGTTATGTCTTTAACATAAATGTATGTATGGAGGAGGCATCATATTCCAATCCCTCCACTATTTTCTGTGCTTTTCATTTTTAAAGATTCTGGTATCAAAAATCATTCCCTGATCATTATTTCATTTATATTTGAATCGGAACCATCAAATGCACAAGCTGAGAAACACCTGTTGGAGAAAGAAGACGACAAAGGCTAGCTTTTTGGGCGTGAGACACAAATATGATGAATGATTTGGATGTGAATAGCACCATGCAGGCATTATCTTATTATGTCAAAGTGGATGGATATCCCAGAACTCAGCCACAATTTGGGCAGGGATCATCATACCAAAGTGCCTGTGAGAACACTTTATTGTCTTTTAAAAGAGCATGAGAACAGTAAGAGACAAAGAGGGGAGGAGGCCATGTATTGAGGGCGGTTTGTGTTTAAGAGAAATGCGCACACTCGCTCGGCAGGCGGGGATCAAATCGCTCCTCTGCACATCGCCTGTGTCCAATCTACAATTACGTCTTTATGTGAATCTTCCTGACATTGTCTGATTAAAATATGGACGAGAATATAATTTAAGGTTCCCCTTGGATGGGAGACAATGTCTATAAATATAGCTTCAAAACTTTCAATTGCCGAAATGTTATTTCATTCAGCTGTGCAAAAAATAACCTCTGTCATTATCTCGAGTTGATTATACTTCTTATTCCATTGATTTTCAACTGCATTTGTCATAAAAAAAATTCCAATCCTCCTTTTCAATGCAACATTCAACATTAATGGTGACCTAATCAAGTCCTGGAAAGGCAAGTCTGTCCGAAAGGTTTCGAGACCAAGTTCAAGTCGTGATTTCTATCGTTTGAATTCAAGTCCTGAAAATGTATGAGAAGGAAATTAAATGATATGGACATAATATTTAATGTTCGATTGTTGTCAACTTGTTACAGAGCTTGTTTATTTAGAATTTCCTTCATTTCCATAAAAACCATCAGACAGCCTATCTTAGTCCACTTGCAGGACAAAGGCCTCCATCAACTCTTTTTGAGAGTTGTTTGACAGAAAAGTCACGCTTGTCAAGCACGAGCTGGAAAGAGTAAACAGCCATGGGAATTAAATCCAAGTCTTGAACCACTCAAGCAAACAGCCAACTTATATGTTTTCCTTTTGCTGATCTAAAATAATATATATTGTTTGGTTTCTCCATGGTGAGCTTTACAAAATATTCAAATGTGCTGTGATCCTGGAATTACTATAAAGCCCTGAGAGCAGCATGATTAAAATTGTATTGCAAATTGCATAAAAGGAAAATAAATAAATTAATAAATGAAGTTCAAAACAGCTGCGATATTGCATATCGAGCAGGTACCAAACGCCCCAAAAAGTCATGGTAAATGTTAATCAGGCCGACTTGTCCTCTGATTAAAACAGCAATTCCTATTGCATCAAATCAACATGTAAAAGGATCTTATAAACAGGACAGGACAAACCTAAGTATCCTCAATGGGTGAAGCGAGACTATTGCAGTGTGTGTGTGTGTGTGTGTGTGTGTGTGTGTGTGTGTGTGTGTGTGTGTGTGTGTGTGTGTGTGTGTGTGTGTGTAGTTGGTATCTCCATAATTTAGGTTTTAGAAGATGGAATGGAGTCCTCCCAGGACTCGAAGTATTCACCCCCACTTCGTTGAAGGATTTCGATTCATGGGCTAAGTTGTGTTGTTCTCAGAGTTTTGTTCCGAGGACTCTTTTCAGGATTGTCACTGAGCCTCGTACAGCCTCCAAATGTAGTTTGTTTGTGATAATATTCCCAGGGATGGTTTTGTAAGATCTCTGTAAGGTTCTTCTTTAGCCTATCATTGCCGTTGTCCCAATTGTCACCGGTACAATGTTGGTGCTCTTCAGCTTCCAGGATATTTTCACTTCATTCTTGAGGTCTTGGTATTTAGTCTTTTTCTTGATTTCTGCATTATTTAGGCCAAAATCGCTGGGGACTGATATCTCAATCAGCAATTCTGTCTTTTCCTTTTTGTCCTGAGTACTATGTCCTGTTGCAATGCTTTGTTTTCTATGTTCACGCTGGATGGGAGCATTGGGTCATACGTGAACATGATGTCCTTGTTTTCAATGATGGCTTTTGGTTCATGTTTCCATGAGTTTTGTGGAACTGGGACATTGAAATTTCTGCAGATGTGTCAGTGGACTACTCTAAATACGTTGTTGTGCCTTTGGGTGTACAGCTGCTCTGACATGAGTTTTTCACATCCTGATAGGAGGTGGCTCGTACTTTCTGTTTCTAACTTGCAGAACCAACACTTGTCCGATTGACTCAATCCCACCATTTTATTAAAGCCATTGGTGTAATGTCCTTGGGTGGGTGTGTGTGTGTGTGTGTGTGTGTGTGTGTGTGTGTGTGTGTGTATCTATATATTTTCACATTAAAAATAGTTTTCTCTCCAACCGCTTGTCCAGTGAATGTGAAATCTTAAACATAGGAGGCACTCCCCATGGTGAATATTTTTAATGCTAACTCTGACATCATAGGTCAGTATGGAAACCATATTTTATTAAAGGGAAAACATTTGGACACAATTTTCTATGAAACGGCTCAACGACAAAAATTGAAACTTGGCATATGTCATAAACGCCCAATGAGATAGATAGGGTGATAATGACATAATCTCTGAAGTGGTATTACAGTCATAATTGGTTGAATTAAAATTCTTAACTGAAAAATCTGAAATTCATACTGTATATCTGATATATGACCCGATGTGAGTAAATAATTAAATTTATGATGTTCATAACCCATGCCAAGAAACTATGTGACATAATAGGGTGCGCGGATGATATGGGTATATGGGCCATACTAGCAGTGGGCCATAATAGTAGCATGTCCACTGTCCAGTTAACAATGGTATTTCTGTTCAGAATAAACACGCGAGGCGAGACTATGCACTCCACGAGTGCCGTTCTAGTTCATCAAGGTTTCCCAGAATCCCTGCAAATGGTGGGTCCACAATTCAAGTTGTGTCTAAACAGTCAATCCAGCCAAACAGTATCTCTATACATATGTGTATCTATTTGTGTATCTCTACAACAGTAAAACGATATAATGACAAATCTCCACCCATTGAGAATGACACACAAATACACACACACACACACACACACACACACACACACACACACACACACACACACACACACACACACACACACACACACACACACACACACACACACACACACACACAAAATTAATTGTGCAGTATCGGTTGTTCCTAAACTTTAATATAATTTAAACGATCGCTGTAAATGATGTTCATTTCACAACATCCCATTATTCAACTTTATTTAAAATGTAAACCTCAACCTGTGCAGAAATAAATTGCCTTTGGGTGTACAGGTATATGACCTTGATCTCGTTGTACAGATATGTATGGCACCAACGTGCGCGCGCACACACACACACACACACACACACACACACACACACACACACACACACACACACACACACACACACTTAATTAATAATGTAAGAGTAATAACTTGTGTACTGTACATCATGTGATGGAAAAGGTAATAATAACATGAACCCTACCAATCGTAGTATCACAAAATGATGGCAAGGGAGGTGGTGCGGAGAAAAGAGCCCTTTCCCAGTGCACATTTACAGCGAGGGTCATGCCCAGCCTGCACAACCCAGAGGCCTGACACCAAAACTAAGAGGCTTTGATCCGGCTTGAGATCTGCCCGACATGCTTTCATCATTTCTGAGCCTCGCACAGCTAGCTGTTCCAGAGGAAACGTGGTGAGTCGCACTGCATGGCCGCTGATAAGGTTTGCACGAAATTTCGTTTCACGGTCTTGCATCCGGAGCTGAAGATAAAAGGCTCCGGAGGCCCCGGAAAAGGGCCCTCGGACACAGTCCCCTCGCTGTCATTTTAGCCTCTCTTGGCATGTGGTCATTCTCAGCCTTGCACAGATGGACAAACCACCATGACAAATTGGCATTTACTTTGTCAGTGTGAGAATGCATTTAACCTCTGTCCTTCAAAGCCATGATCAAACCAATAGATTAATATAATGGTTTCTATGGATTTTTATGGAATCATCGACCCCGCAAAAAGTTCATCTTCTTGGTAACCCAACCCACGGAGTTCATGTCAATATCAGAGTTGTGTCCAATTTATTTGCAAATGAACTAATTTGCTGGTTTGCTTTTGGGACGACTGATTGAAAAGGGCACAATTTGCTTTTGGGAAATTTGACTATGGGTAACATTTCATTTCATAGGTGATAAACTCAATTTCAAAAGTTACAAACAAATGCAGAAAAAATCTCAGAAAAATTATTGTAAAAATTGACCTTAGTTATGCGTAACCTTCGACCTTAGAAGAGCAGGAGTGTTACGGTTAAGGTAGTATTTTGAAGAATTGGTCCCATACAGTATATATTTGTTTCTTTTGCCATGGATTGATGTGGATTTGATTCACAGGACTAATCACCAATCACTTTTATCAATCCCCATATGGCAAGTGTGGAGAGTATGTGAAAAACCCTTCCAAATGGGTCGAGGAATTCCTCCATCCTGCAGTGGAGCACAATAGGTTGGTTTATGTTGTACAGCTGTCATACTGAGATTTACTGGTGTTTATCATGTCATATTTGATTTTACTAGTACACCCGCAGACTCCGGGAGGGGCAGGAAGGGTCATTCCTCTTTGGGTTATATAGATTACAGTCGATCTATGGTCGGATCTCAAGAACATTGGGTGTGTGTTCATTTACCAAGTTTCTTGTGGAGAGATCGCCAAGTGGTTTAAGAATTTGAGCAAGCACTCCATTCAAAACCGTTAAGGAACGGCTGGCTTGGCAAGCGCTAGCTAGCTGCTTGGTAAAGGAGCACAACCCGAGCTTCTCCCTTTCAGTTTCGTATGAAACAGCAGGAGCGAGTTTTAAAAGTTCACGACGAAAAATGCCACGGTAGCAGCAGAAAAGGCTATGGTATTAACCCAACATTTGTGGGTTATTTAGAGTACAGTAGATCTTCGCTCAGTTCTGTAAGTAAACCTCACTTCACAGATGTCGGGATTCCTCCAAATTTCTTCATTTAGTGTTATAAAGAGCATTAGCGACTTTTAAAAAAGCTAAGCATACGTGTTTGTGGTTTATAATATTTTTACTTCCTGTAGAAGCCGTTGCTTCCTGCGAGGCAGCACACTTTTCTCCACACTGGATCTGCAAAGTGCATACCACCAGGTTGTATAGCATGAGCACAGCAGGCTCACTGTGCTCACTGCCTTCATTACACATGAGGGACTGTTTCGCTACAAACGAATCCCTTACGGGCTCGCTTCAGCACCCAGTTGTTTCCAGAGGATGATGTCTGCCATTTAAAAAAACCAGCCCGGAGCTCGGTGTTACCTAGACGATGTAATCGTTTTCGGAGGGACTCCCGAAGCACATGATAAAAACCTCAGAGAGGTACTACAACATATCGATGCAGCTGGGCTGAAACTGAACCTTTCAAAATGCTACTTCAGACAGACGAACCACCTTTAGATCAACTACTTCAGACAGACGGAGTTGTCATTTTTAGGACATGTGGTGTCACACACAGGACTTAAACCTGACCCTGCTCATGTTGTTGCGGTGTCACAAGCACCCCCACTGAAAGACGTGCAGAGTTTGAGCTCTTTTCTCGGACTCACGTCATGGTATGCAAAATTCATCCCTAACTATGCATCAGTCATGGAACCTCTGAAAGAATTACTACGGGGACCATCCACCGTCTCCTGGTCAGTCAAGGCACAGCAAAGTTTTGACTCATTTAAAGAACCTATTGTGAGTAGTCCAGCTCTCGCTCTTTTTGATCCAGAGTTATATACCATAGTGACAACTGATGCCTCTGATTATGGTCTTGGAGTGGCCTGACGCAAATCCATGCTGACAAAACAGAGAAAACCATCACATTTGCATCACGAACGCTGACTGAATCAGAAAGAAAATATTCCACGGGGGGAAAGGAAGCACTTGGATGCGTGTGGGCGACAGAGAAGTGAAGGACTTATCTTTGGGGCAGACATTTCACATTACGCACTGACCACAGTCCTCTCACTACACTGCTTTCCACAAAAGGATTGGGAAGAGCTGGAATGCGCATGGCCAGATGGTCCGCACGGCTTCTGTCATTTAATTATGACATTCAGTACAAGCCTGGCTCTGAAAATGTAACAGCTGATTGCTTGTCTCGCCTGCCACTACCTACTTCAGAGCCAAGCCTGGAGGATGATGTTGAGGTTGTCATGCTCACATCAACCCTCACTGCTGTGATAGCTGAAGAATTCAAAACTGCCTGTATTTCCTGCCCTGTTCAAGCAAAGCTGCGGGAAATGCTTGCAAAGCGCTGGCCGAAAACGTCAAAAGGCCTGGATCCTGATCTCCTTCCTTACTTTAAATTGCAACGTGAACTATCATTACAAGAGGACTGCATGATGAGAGGTACTGACCGCCTTCTTGTCCCGGATTCACTTCAACCACATTTCATCAAATTAGCGCATGACACTCACCAGGGCATAGTGAGGACAAAACAGCGGTTAAGGGATCTGTACTGGTGGCCGGGAATGGACACGCACATAGAGTCCGCAATCAAAGCTTGCATTACTTGTCAGCAGCACGACAAGACAGCTGTGACACACGCATCACCACTGCAGCCGGTTCCTTATCCTGACGCAGCTTGGGAGAAACTGGCAATCGACATAGTGGGGCCCTTTGATTCTGCACAACTGGACTGTCGTTTCGCTCACACTCATCGATTACTTTAGCAAATGGCCAGAAATTGCCTTCACCTCCCAGGTCACTTCCACTACAGTGATCAAGTACCTGTCATCTGTCTTCAGCAGAGAAGGTAACCCAAATGAGTTGATATCCGACAATGGTTCACAATTCACCCCTCGGGAATTTGAAACCTTTCTGAAACACAGAGACATTACACACAGAAAGTCAGCAGTCTACTACCCGCACGCGAATGGAGAAATAGAAAGATTCAATCGAAGCTTAAAAGAAAGCTTGCTCACTGCTAACATCGAGGGGAAAGACTGGAAAACATTTACAACTGACTTTCTTCAAACATACCGGGCAACCCGACATGCCACAACACAGCGATCACCTGCTGAACTGCTTCATGGGAGAGAGATGCACACCAAGCTGCATGTATCTGGGTTACAGATGCCAAAGGCCAACACTCCATCACGCAAAGACACAGCACTCACAGTACAAGAGAAGCAGGACAAGCAAAAGGCGTACACCGACAAACGGTGGGGGGCAAAGGATGGGAACTTTGAATGTGGCTCCTTCGTCCGAGTGAGGAAACCTGGCATCCTCTGAAAGGGACAATCTAAATTTTCAGTGCCTTTCCAAGTTATTGAGCGAAGAGCATCTCACATGTACAAACTGTCCGATGGATGGATCTGCAATGCTTCTCATTTAGCATCTGCCTGCCAAGTGAATGAAAGAGATGATACCAAGCAACCACTCCTTCCTGGCATCACCACACCACCAGCTCAAGACACATCAGAATAGGTGCCGGTCGGCCGGGATGCCAGAGTTCGCAGACCTCCAGTCTGGACACGAGATTATGTGATGATGTAATCTAAAGTTCTTAGAGAGTAAGAAAAAGAAGCTATGATAAACTGTTGCATGTCTATTATTACTTGTTTAATGATTAATACATGCTGTGGCATTACTACATTTCATCTTCTAGTTTAACTATATACAGTCACGTGAAAAAGTAAGTACACCCCATGTAAAGTTTTGACTTTTTCAACATATTTCAACATACAGCTATTTGATCTTAATTTCAACAATATTGATAGATAAAGGTGATATAATATAACAAATATCATGAAACATTTACATTTTGTAGTCCATTGTATAATTTAAATAAACATAAATGCAAATTTCGCATGTGGAAAAAGTAAGTACACCCTTGGCTCTAATAGGTGGTATTGCCCCCTTTGGCAGAAACAACCTCAAGTAGGCGTTTCTTGTAACTGTCTACCAGTCTCTGAAATCGACTGGGAGAAATTTTTTCCCACTCCTCCATGCAGACCTCTTTCAGCTGTGCGATGTTTGAGGGGGTTCTTGCATGCACAGCTCGTTTCAAATCCCCCCACAACATCTCGATGGGATTTAGATCTGGGCTTTGACTTGGCCATTCCAGAACCCTCCATTTCGTTCTTTTCAGCCATTCATTGGTGGATTTACTGGTATGTTTAGGGTCATTGTCAGGCTGCAAGGTCCACCTTCGGTTGAGCTTCAACTTTCCGACAGATGGCCTCACATTATCCTCAAGCACCCTCTGGTACAATGAAGAATTCATAGTGGATTCTATGATGATGAGCTTCCCAGGCCCTGATGTAGCAAAGCTGCCCCAAACCATAATATTTCCACCACCATGCTTTACAGTTGTTATCAGGTTCTTGTGGTCAAATGCTGTCTTTGATTTTCGCCAAACATGTATTCTGGTACTGTGGCCAAATAGCTCTGCCTTTGACTCATCTGTCCAGAGCACATTGTTCCAGAAGTGCTGGTCTTTGCCGAGGTGTTCATTGGCAAACTTGTAGTCTTGCCCTGATGTGCTTTCTGGACAGCAAAGGTTTCCTCCTGGCACACCTCCCATGTACATCAAATTTGTGCAGCCTCTTTCTAATGGTAGACTCATGCACTTTGACATAAACAGTGGCAAGAGCTACCTGTAGGTCCCGTGATGACATTCTGGGGTTCTTAGAGACTTCTTTCAACATCTTGCGGTCTGCTCTCGGGCTGAACTTGCTTGGGCGGCCTGGCCTGAACAAGTTGGCAGTTGTTTGGAATCTTCTCCACTTGTAGATGATCTTCCAGACAGTCTAATGATTGATTTCAAATTGTTTGGAGATCTTTTTAAACCCCTTCCCAGACTCGTAGTCATCTATAACCTTCTTTCTGAAGGCCCCAGAGAGCTCTTTTGATCTAGGCATGGTGACGCCGCACACTTCAACAACAAAGAGCAAACTAAACAAAATGTCTGAGGTTTAAATAAGACTGGTTCCTCCAAGATCCTCTCTAACGATGTTCTAATCATTTGCACCTGAGCTGGTGCACCTGATTCTAATTTTAGGTATTTGAAGTAGTGATAAATGTAGGGGTGTACTTACTTTTTCCACATGCGAAATTTGCATTTATGTTTATTTAAATTATACAATGGACTACAAAATGTAAATGTTTCATGATATTTGTTATATTATATCACCTTTATCTATCAATATTGTTGAAATGAAGATCAAATAGCTGTATGTTGAAATATGTTGAAAAAGTCAAAACTTTACATGGGGTGTACTTACTTTTTCACGTGACTGTATATTGTTGGTCACTGAGTTATGGTATGCATGTGGTTAAAGAAAGGGGGACATGTGGTGATGTGCATCGAAGGTACGCTATAGGGGGCATGGCCAATAAGAGGAGGAGTTCCGGGTAGAGGACGGAGCGTGGAGAGAATGGGAACGGGACGTGCGTTCGATGTTGGATTGAATAAAACTGTTGGACCTTACTGAATTCTTCATTCTTGGAATACTTTACGACACAAAAGGAGGGGGGAAAATGAATGCGCTACAACGTTCATTGTGTAACCCTTCGTCATCCTGTCAAGTTTGGTTGAGATTGGATAAGTAACGACAGCATGTATTGGCGTCAAAAAATCATCAGACAGACAGACACAAATGGCGTATTTTGGTATGATTAAATCACAAATTTTACAATAATCACAGAATACGTCAAGTATCTGCAGGTGAATGCTCACAGGGTGACCAATCTAAAGACTGCCTTGAACAATGGTGTACTTTTTGATAGGGCACTGCCTTTGTGTAAAACAAGAATGAAAACAATATCTCTGAATGATATTCAAGAATTGCACAAACAGAATTGAAGAGATTGCAGGATCTCTCAGTTGGATACGTGCTCGCCACTGCACTTGAAGGTGCTGGATTTGTTTTCCTACGAAATCAAATCAAACTAAAACTTTCCTCCTATTCGCTTCTAATGGGGAAAGAAAACTGGCTTTCCCATTTCCATTTAGTTTGTGGAAGTCAAAGATCTCGTAGTTAGAGTAGTAAATAGAAAACAGGACGTCATTGTGTACTGGTTGTCGTGAAAATCAACCACAGACACGACTTGTCCCTTGGGTAGGTTTAATATCATTTAGATCTGTGGTAGCATCCTGTAAAAATACATGCATGCAATAGACATCAGAATCGGAGTATTATAAGGGCAATGTCCGATATCAATAGGCAAAGCAAAACAAAACAACTGCAGCATATAGGGGCGTACATACCATTCAAACTACAGGACTATATGTCACAGTAAGTGTCGCTGGAGTGTATTTGCGCCGCGGTTGTCCCGGGTCTTATAGACGCCCCCTTTAGTGGGATAAGCGAGCACTCCTGGGTTCACCTTCAGTAAAATTCCACTACACTGGTATTCTGAATAAGCAAGTAAATCAATATACTGTAGCGAGTGTAGCGGTTACCGGAAGCATGACACAATCACCTTGCACCGGCCGATGACGTAACCGGTGGGCGGTTACGTGCCAGGACTCGCCCGGACGTGTCCAGACTTGCCTTGCCGGGCGGACTCTCGATTTGCATACCACGCCCCGTTGAGAGGCGTGGCTGACTTATTTGCATACCATGCCCCGCCTGAGAGGCGTGGCTTTTGTGTGTTGAACTTTTGATATAAATTGCCGCCCATGTTAACGGGCTATTCAGTGCTTTTGAGTTCTTTCGAGTTGAGCTAAAATAAATAGCTCAGTGAAACTTCGTTCCTGGTGTCGTCCATTTTGTCTGGCTTTATTGTGCGAGCATAGCTCCACAATTGGTGACCCCTTTTCAAGAACATGGCGATGGAGTCATCTGTAGCTTTGAAGCTCCCTGGCTTTTGGGAATCGCACGCGGCCGTCTGGTTCGCCCAAGCGGATTCTCAATTCGCCCTACGGAACATTACGGAGGACACGACGCGCTACCACCATGTGGTCTCCGCGCTCAACGCCTCCACTGCTGCCCGGGTCCTGAGCTTCCTAGAGAACCCGCCGAACGCCGCCAAATACGGCGCGCTCAAAGGCCTACTCCTCAGTGCGTTTGGACTCACGGAGACCGAACGCGCGCGACAACTGCTCGACCTCCCGGAGCTGGGTGAGGCCCGTCCATCCGAACGCATGGACCACATGCTTGCTCTACTCGGTGACCACAGCCCAGATTTCCTCTTCCGCGAGCTGTTCCTCCGGCAGCTACCCGGGCAGGTATGATTAGCTTTGGCTAATTCGCCCATCACGGACGCTCGCGCCCTGGCCAAGGAGGCCGATACATTTATCTCAGCCAGGCGACACGTCGGAGCGGCCGCCTGGAACCCTGGGCCGACTGAGGCAACGCCCGCGCCACGACCGGCGCCACCACCGGACGAGTTAGCGCCACTGGCGGCAGCGGCCGCCACGACGCCCCATCGACCGAACCCGACGCGACCGCTGGAGCCTCCACCAGAGCGGACCATGAGCTACTACCATGCCAGGTTCGGGCAGAAGGCCAGAACGTGCCACCCACCATGCACTTTCGGCAGGTCGGGAAACGACCAGGCTGGCGCTCGCTGCCTGCCATGAGCGTCGGCCATTCAGGCAGCCTTCTGTTTATCATGGACACAGCGTCCGGGTGGCGTTTTTTGTGTGACACCGGCGCTCAGCTGAGCGTGATATCCGCCTCGGTGCAGGACAAACAGGCATCGCTTTGCGGCCCCGCCTTGGTCGCCGTAAACGGCTCCTCCATCCGCACCTTCGGTTCGCGCAGCGTCGCACTCTGCTTCGGGGGCCAGCGCTTCAGGTGGGACTTCATCACGGCGAACGTGCCCATGGCCTTGCTGGGTGCAGATTTTCTGTGCGCGCATGGGCTTTTGGTGGACGTCAAATGGTGTCGGCTCATCAACGCAGAGACCTTCAGCTCGCTCGCTTGCTCATTGAGCGGCTCCGCACCAACCAAGCTAGCCTGCGCGCTCCCGGCCGCGGACGATTTCACCGCCTGCCCGCCGAGTTTCTCGCCCTCACGCAGCCGACGTTTTCGGCCGTCGCCGTCAAACACGGCGTCGAACACCACATCCCGACCACAGGTCCACCGGTCTACGCCATGGCTCGTCGCCTCGACCCGACCAAACTCGCCGTGGCGAAGGCGGATTTCGACGCGCTGGAGCGATTGGGCATTGTGCGGCGCTCGAATAGCACGTGGGCCTCGCCCCTGCACATCGTGCCCAAACCGGGTGGCGGATGGCGACCATGCGGCGATTACCACCGCCTCAACGACGCCACCACCCCCGACCGGTACCCGATACCACACATACAGGACTTTTCCGCCCGTTTGGCGGGGCGGGTGATCTTTTCCAAGGTCGACCTCATTCGGGGCTACCACCAGGTACCCGTCCGACCGGCCGACGTGCCGAAGACGGCGGTAATTACACCTTTTGGCCTCTTCGAGTTCCTTTGCATGCCGTTCGGCCTTAAGAACGCGGCCCAGGCCTTCCAGCGGCTGATGCACAGCGTGCTGCGTGACGTCACCTTCCTTTTAGTCTACTTGGACGACATTCTCGTCGCCAGCACTTCCCGGGTGGAGCACCTCATCCACATGCGCATGCTTTTTGAGCCCCTTGGCCAGCACGGCCTCATCATCAACCCAGCGAAATGCCAGTTTGGCGTAACGGCCGTCGACTTCCTGGGGCACCACATCACGAAGCGCGGGGCCGTCCCGCTGCCTACCAAGGTGGAGGCAGTCACAAGTTTCCCGCGCCCCCGCTCCATCAAGGCCCTACAGGAATTTTTGGGGATGGTAAATTTCTACCACCGGTTCGTGCCTCGCACCGCCCAACTCATGCGCCCCCTGTACGAAGCCGGTTCGTGCCTCGCGCGAACAGGCACAGTTCTCCGGGCAAGCCGGCCAGGCACGACGTCGCCTGGACCAAAGAGATGGACGAGGGGTTCACGGGCGCTAAGCTGGCCCTCGCCAACGCGACCATGCTGGCGCACCCGGCGCTCGACGCACCCACCGCCCTCACCACGGACGCTTCCGACTACGCGGTGGGCGCCGTGCATGAATAGTGGGTGAACGGGGCTTGGCAACCGCTGGCCTTCTTCAGCCGGCAGCTACGCCCTAACAAGCGCAAGTATAGCGCTTTAGACCGCGGGCTCCTCGGCCTTTACCTAGCCGTTCTCCACTTCCGCCATCTTTTAGAGGGCCGCCCGTTGGGTGTTTGTGGACCACAAACCCCTGGTCTTCACCATGGCCAAGGTTGCAGAGCCGTGGTCGGCCCGCCAGCAGCGCCACCTCTCCGCCGTGTCCGAATTTACGACGGACATCTGGCACGTCGCGGGCAAGGACAACGCTGTGGCCGATTGCCTCTCCCGGTCCGGCGCAAACGCCGTCCACCTCGGTGTGGACTTCGCCCGCATGGCGGCCGACCAGACCGCCGACCCCATGGTGCAAGCCCTCCGGACAGCGGACACAGGCCTGCAGTTGGCCGACGTCCCCTTCGAGGACACAGGCACAGTTCTCCTGTGCGACGTTTCCCTGGGCCAACCTCGCCCCATCGTGCCCACCGGATGGCAGCGGCACATTTTTGATGCCCTCCACGGCCTTTCCCACCCGGGCCGGAAAGCGTCGCAGAAGCTCGTGGCAGCAAAGTTCGTCTGGCACGGGCTCTGTAAGGACGTCCGCGACTGGGCCAATGCCTGTGTCGCCTGCCAGCGCGCAAAGGTCCACCGGCACACCCAGGCCCCGTTGGCACCATTCGACGTGCCCGTGCGGCGCTTCAACCACGTCAATGTGGACCTGGTGGGACCCCTTCCCTCCTCGCGGGGCTTCACCCACCTCCTCACGATGGTGGACATGACCACCAGGTGGCCGGAGGCCATCCCGCTGGCATCAACAACATCCGCCGACGTGGCGCAGGCCTTCATTGGCACCTGGATTGCCCGTTTCAGCGCCCCCTCGGACATCTCCTCCGACAGAGGCCCGCAATCCACCTCCGAGCTTTGGGGCACGGTCGCCCAGGCCTTGGGGGTCAAGATACACCGCACCACGGCCTACCACCCCCAAGCCAACGGCTTGTGCGAGCGGTTCAACCGCTCGATGAAGGCCGCTCTCAGGGCCAGCCTCCAGGACGACGGTTGGGCCGACAGGCTCCCGTGGGTCCTATTGGGCCTCCGAACGGCCCCTAAAGAGGACCTCTAGGCTTCCACCGCCGAGCTGGTCTATGGCCAGCCACTGTGCGTGCCGGGCGAGTTCATCCCTGTTGCCACCGGCCCCTGGTCCGCGGCTCGACAACGCTCAGTCCTCCAGGAGGCCGCCAGGAGATTTGCCCCCGTGCCCACGTCCCACCACGGCTGCCCCAAACCCCACGTACCCCCAGCACTTCGCACTGCGGAGTACGTTTTTATCCGGAATGACGCACACCGGGGACCGCTCCGGCCGCCGTACGATGGACCTTTCCGTGTTCTGAAGAGGGACGACAAGTCGTTCATCATTGACATCGGCGGCAAACCGGACCGCATCTCCGTGGACCGCCTCAAGCCGGCCCATTTGGACCTCGACCAACCTCCATGGTTGGCCCTTCCTCCACGACGGGGCCGTCCCCCGTCAAGCAAGCCCCCCGCCCGACCATCCACCGCAACGCCACCTACCACCCCCACACGAATCGCCAGGGGTCGTTTCGGCCGGGTCATCAAGACCCCCCTCAAACTGACTCTCCCGGTGCAAGTTAATTCTGGGGGGGGGGGGCATGTAGAGGTTACCGGAAGCATGACACAATCACCTTGCACCGGCCGATGACGTAACCGGCGGGCGGTTACGTGCCCGGACTTGCCTTGCCCGGGCGGACTCTCGATTTGCGTACCACGCCCCACCTGAGAGGCGTGGCTTTTGTGTGTTGAACTTTTGATATAAATTGCCGCCCGTGTTAACGGGCTATTCAGTGCTTTTGAGTTATTTCGAGTTGAGCTAAAATAAATAGCTCAGTGAAACTTCGTTCCTGGTGTCGTCCATTTTGTCCGGCTTTATTGTGCGAGCATAGCTCCACAATACTGTATATAATATGTGTGCATGTTAAATAAAATCAATTTAATGGTAAAAATAGGGTTCGTACATGGAATACAAATGGGGATGGTATAGGAGAGCCTAGAGGTAGGTTTACTTGCCTTTGACCTGTCCAGCCTGGGGTTTAGTCTTGGCCCAGCTATAAACTCTCACTATGGTGCTTCACAGGCTGGGACATACAACAGTTACATGTGCTGTCCATCAGAGGAACGTTAGACTGAGTCTCCTGTCTCCTAATATTAGTTGGTGGATGTCAAAGATCCCATAGTGTCCCTTGTAAAGAGTAGGTGAGTGATCCCTGGTATCTTGCACATCAATAAATAAATAAATAAATATTTAAACTCCACAATGATGGCACTACCTCCACCATCGAGGGTGTATGGATGGTATGTTTTCACCCCTGTCTGTCTGTCTGTTTGTCTGTTTTCTACGAACAGGATATCTCAAAAGGTCGTTGAGGGATTCGGACAAAATTTGGTGGAGAGGTTGGGTATGTGACGACGACGAAATTATTAGATTTTGGTGAAGATCCGGATCCAGATAATATAACCTTTTGAGTGATTCTTCACCATTCAGAGATAGAGGGTAAAAAACGATGTCTCAAAATGTTGTGAACGGATTCGGATGAAACTTAGTGGATAGGTTGGGTGTGTGAAAAGGAAGAATTGTTTCAATTTTGATAAACATCCGAATACGGATTCGGATACGATTTTTTTTTTTATGTCTAAAGTGATTCTTCACTATTGAGTGATAAGATCAAAAACGATATATAGCATGTTATTTCAAAAAGTTGTGGATGACTTACGAAAAAACTTGGTGGATGATTTTCTTAGGCAACAAGAACAAGGTGATTCGATTTTGGTTCATGTCGGATCCAGATCCGGCCTATAAGTGGGATACAAAACATAAACTGTTCAGCCTGGTGGAGGAATGCGCTCTACCCTATGCTGTTCTAGTGTACTTAAATTTCCTTCTGCCTGTACTTCCTGTACTCCATTCTTTTTTCTCCCTTTTCTCAATATCTCCAAACTGAATCTTCATTAAATAATATAGTCGATTCTTCTTTCTTCCTTTAAAATAATTTTAAAACATATAAAAATGCTTCACTATCCTTATTTCTCCATCAGGTGTACTCAACATGTTCTTATTCTTCTTCCCCACTTTCTATTCCTCTACTACTTCTCCTTCAGAATATTATTTTCCAAAACAGTCTGTCAGTTAAGCCCTTGGTCCCCCTACCCTCCTTTCTACCGACCTAAAGCACCACCTTTCTCCAGGCTTTCAACAAATAAATATTCATTGAATGGCAAAGGTATAATTGGGCCAATTGGCATCCTTTTTATGTAAGTTTTCTTTTATATCCTTGTTTTAGTTTATCGGCAGTTTTCATCAATAAACCGTAAGATACTGTAGGCCTATCACTTCGCCATCACCGACAAGTCGGTGGTCTCTGTATTCTTCACCTCATTTCGGGTCTTGCATGCTCTGTTCTCTCCGTACTTTGTCCCACCAGGTGTCTGCAGGATGCACGCGGTCCACCAATAACCTCCTCCTCGTGAAGTTACCTAAATCCAGAACTACTACTCACCTTCACTCATTTGTTTATCTTTTTCCCACCTGTGAAAACACCTTCCACACTCTCTTCAATCTCAATCTTCCTTCCACGTCTTCAAGACAGCTGTTCACCACCATCTTGAACCACCCCCCATCCAAAACAATGATATATTCTACACCTGTTAAATTATCCCCAAGACCACCCCTCCCAAAAAATGTTTTACGTGTCCATCTTGTCCACCACCTGCATTCTCTCTTACTACTCATCGTTACCTGCATCACTTGTTTGTTCTTCTCCGTCTGCTTTATTCCTCCACCCTGCCTTTGGCATTTCCCCTTTCTCATGCTGTTCCATTTTTATGTTGTGTCCTGATCTGTTCCAAGTCCTAGCTCTTCCACGAGCCCAGACCATGTATAAAACAAGAATGACAGCCCTGTGGTCACAACCTGCGACAAAATCCGGCAACTGGCTGATTGGGAGACGCGCATTGAAAGCATTCTTATTGGATGATCAGCGTGATTGGGAAACACACAATTAATGCGTTATGAAAAGATTAACTCAACATTTCTCACCCAAGACAGCCTCCACCATGGTCATATCAGAACGATTTGATTCATATACGGTCACGGATTGCTTAACCCCAATGTCGGCCATTTAAAAATTAAGTAACATTATTTTAAAATGACACATTCTGGCCATGACTGTATAGTTAGCAATATATTTTTTAGTAATTCGTAAAACATAACGTATGATTACATAACGTAACTTAACGCTTGATTACTGTCATTTCGTCTCGGTACTGTATACAGTATAGTGAGTGCAGTCAAGTAACAGATGTGGCAGCTGTCCAACCAATGGGTGTACATTTCAAAAATCGACCCACAACAATAACCCCAGCAACAAAAACAGCAACGCAAATCTCTTGTAGACCTGGAACATGTCACAGGTGAAAAGGTGATTTAGGTTTTGGCCTAACTGTTGATGCAGTAGGCTTCATCATGAAGAGAGGGATAATCAAATGAAAAATCACTCAGAGAGCGACACTTGGCAAAAGAGAAACAAAGTGGAATGGCACTCAGTAGATCATTCTTTTGACCTCAAAAATAGTTGGTGATTGAATTAAGTTAGCTGATATGAAAATCCAATTCAAATTTCAAGTCAATCGGATGAAAATTGAGGATTTTAGAAATTTGAAATGGTGTTTCACCTTTGGCCTAAGTTGACCTTTTGGCCGATGCTGATCTCAAGAACAGTTGTTGGTTGAATTCAGTGAGCTGATGTGAAAATCCCATTCAAATTTCAAGTCAATCGGATGGGAATTGAGGATTTCAGAAATTTGAAATAGTTGTTGACCTTTGGCTTAAGTTGACCTTTTGGCCAATGCTGATCTCAAAGATAGATGTTGGTTGAATTCAGTTAGCTGATATGTAAATCATATTCAAATTTCAAGTCAATCAGATGAAAATTGAGGATTTTAGAAATTTGAAATGGTGTTTGACCTTTGGCCTAAGTTGACCTTTTGGCCGATGCTGATCTCAAGAACAGTTGTTGGTTGAATTCAGTTAGCTGATGTGAAAATCCCATTCAAATTTCAAGTCAATCGGATGGGAATTGAGGATTTCAGAAATTTGAAATAGTTGTTGACCTTTGGCTTAAGTTGACCTTTTGGCCGATGCTGATCTCAAAGATAGATGTTGGTTGAATTCAGTTAGCTGATATGTAAATCATATTCAAATTTCAAGTCAATCAGCTGAAAATTGAGGATTTTAGAAATTTGAAAAAAAGTGGTTGGAGGAATGGATCTTCTTCGGATGAAAGATCATTCCTGAGTTCCTAACCCTAACCCTTGACCCTTTGACCTCAAAAATAAATAGGATTCTGTCGGACCACCAACTTCACCATCTGGTGAAGTTTCGTGAAGATCGGTTTTAAATTGTGACATGTAGGCAAGTATAAGTGAGTTGACAGACAAACAAACACACACACAAACCGGAGTGATCAACATACTTGTCAAAAAATGATTTTTTTTTTGCCAAGTAATAATTCCTTGAGGAATCAATCAACACCAATAAAAATATAGAACCTTGAAGTTATCCTGCCTTCCTAATGAATTTACAGATCATTAAACTGCCTTAAACTTTTCTACAAGTTAATCTTAGCAGTTATTAGATCCAATTAATGTTGAAACAGACGAACGAAAATGAGCTGAAAATGGTTTCATATTGGAAACAACCCCTTAAGGACTTTCCAAATGGCAACTCCCCTCTGGCGATATGGGAGATGTGTGAGCCTTATTAATCTACAAGGTCATACGCTTGCTTCATTCAACCCAAAATGAAATAACATGAAAGCGCCAACAAATACATACTCGAAAGTATTTTCCCCTGGCCACAAATCCTTGCGGTCTATATTCTCCTCGAGGCCATGCAACCATGTTTTCCCTTTCATAAATATACAACAAAGACATTGCATCACCTTCTCAAAAGAGCTGTTGATGCCAATCTTTACTCGACAAAAGATAAGTGCTGAGAAAAATCATTGCTGTTCCGCAAAGCCTTTGCTTCTGAAAGATGTGCTTCTCAAAGAAAACGTGGAGTGTCACCCTGATGTATACCATGACACTCTGTTTGTGAAGGGTATACTGGATGTCCATGAGATGGTTGCACAAAATGCTACGTACTGTCCAGTTTGATTTGTGCCTGTGCCACGACAAGCACCAAGTCCACAGAAGTGTTTCAATGTTGGAATGCCAAACTAAATTATGGCTTGCCAGTTTATCAACCACATAGTAATATTAACATGATGTTGTAGCGGCTGCCGCTGGGGTTTCACAATCGCCTTGCACCTATCAAGGACGCGGAGCGATCACCATGCCGGGCTCGTCCAGGACGCCCGGGCAGGCCCGCGCTCAACTTGCCAGGCCTCGGTCGGGACGCCCGGGCAGGCTCGCCCTCAACTTGCCAGGCCGCAGCCAGGACGCTGGGCCACGCCCCCTGGCGCCGGGCCTGGGCAAACCCCCTGGGTTAATAGATATATATTGCTGACCGATAAACGGGTTTTCAGAGTGCCTGAGTGTTTGATTTCAATAAAGCAACTCAGATGAATTCCAGCTTTTTGTCGCGTCCATTCTTCTGATCGACGTGGGAGCCCCAGCTCCTTCATTGGTGACCTATCGACATGGACACGGCAGTCGCCCTTAAACTGCCTACCTTCTGGGAGGCTCACGCTGCGGTTTGGTTCGCACAGGCGGAGTCCCTGTTCGCCCTGCGAGGCATCACGGCCGACGACACCCGCTTCCACCATGTGGTAGCTGCGCTCGGGTCGGCTACCGCAGCCCGCGCCCTGAGCCTCCTCGAAAGCCCGCCAGCCGCTGACAAATACGGCGCGATTAAGCAGCTTCTCCTCGATGCTTTCGCCCTCCCATCGGCGGAACGCGCACGGCGCCTGCTCGAACTGCCTGAGCTCGGCGACACGCGCCCTTCCGAGCGAATGGACTACATGCTTTCACTGCTCGGCGAGCACTCTCCGGCATTCCTGTTCCGGGAGCTGTTCCTCCGTCAGCTGCCTAACCCGGTACGCCTCGCCCTGGCAAGCACGACGATCACAGATCCCCGGGCCCTTGCCAGAGAAGCCGACAAGATCTCCGCTGCAGGACGGCGCATCGCAGCGGCGACATGGGACCCACCGCCGTCCGACGCAACAACCATGGCGCCCGAGCACCCGGCACGGTCGACGGCCGAACTGCCGACGCAATTGGCGGCCGCTCTACCGTGCCGACCACCTCCACCCCACCAAGCGTGGTGTTACTATCATGCCAGGTTCGGACAAAAGGCCCGGACATGCCGACCCCCGTGCACCTTCGGCAGGCCGGGAAACGGCCGGGCCGGCGTTCATTACCAGCCATGAGCGCCGGCCATACGGGCAACTTACTGTTCATCACGGATACAGTGTCCGGACGGCGCTTCCTGTGCGACACCGGCGCCCAACTGAGCGTCATACCCGCCTCTGACCAGGACAGGCAATCCGCGGTTTGCGGCCCCTCCTTAGTTGCGGCCAACGGATCGACTATCCGCACCTTCGGCCCGCGCAACGTCACCCTCTGCTTCGGCGGCCAACGCTTTGCTTGGACGTTTGTAACCGCCAACGTGCCCGTGGCTCTGCTAGGCGCCGACTTCCTCTGCGCACACGGACTGCTGGTGGACGTCCAACGGCGTCGTTTAATCAATGCTGAAACCTTCAGCTCCCTGGTATGCACATTGAGCAGCTCCGCGCCGACCGAGCTGGCATGCGCCGTCCCGGCGGCGAACGAGTTTGCTCGCCTGCTCACGGAGTTCCCAGCCCTCACGCGGCCGACGTTTTCGGCCGTCGCAGTACAGCATGGGATCGAGCACCACATACCAACCACGGGCCCGCCGGTCTACGCCAGGGCCCGCCGCCTCGACCCAGCCAAGCTCGCCGTAGCGAAGGCCGAATTCGACGCGTTGGAGCACCTCGGCATCGTGCGGCGCTCCGATAGCGCGTGGGCCTCGCCACTGCACATCGTGCCAAAGCCGGGGGGTGGATGGCGCCCGTGTGGCGACTACCGCCGTCTGAATGACGCTACCACCCCCGACAGGTACCCGATCCCGCATATCCAAGACTTCTCCGCCCGTCTGGCGGGACGGGTCATTTTTTCGAAAATTGATCTCATACGGGGATATCACCAGGTACCTGTCAGGGCGGCCGACGTCCCTAAAACGGCAGTCATCACGCCGTTCGGCTTATTCGAATTCTTGCGGATGCCGTTTGGTCTCAAGAACGCGGCTCAGGCGTTCCAGCGCTTGATGGACGGCGTGCTGCGTGACCTGCCGTTCCTTTTCGTTTACCTGGACGACATCCTCGTCGCCAGCACGTCCCGGGCCGAGCACCTCCTCCACCTCCGAACACTGTTCGAGCGCCTCAGCGAGCACGGCCTCATCGTCAACCCGGCCAAATGCCACTTCGGCACGACGGCCGTTGATTTTTTGGGCCACCACATCACCAAGAACGGGGCCGTGCCGCTGCCAACCAAGGTCGAGGCCATCACCACGTTCCCGCGTCCCCGCACCATAAAGGCCCTGCAGGAATTCCTGGGAATGGTGAATTTTTATCACCGCTTCGTGCCCCGCGCTGCTCACCTCATGCGGCCCCTCTACGAAGCCCTCCGGGGCAAGCCGGCCAAGCACGACATCGTCTGGTCCGCAGCAATGGATGCGGCCTTCCAAAGCTCAAAGTGGGCCCTCGCCGACGCAACACTGCTCGCTCACCCGGTGCTCAACGCTCCCATCGCCCTCACCACGGATGCCTCCGACTACGCGGTGGGCGCCGTCCATGAGCAATGGGTGAACGGGGTTTGGCAGCCACTCGCTTTTTTCAGCCGGCAGCTCCGGCCGAACGAGCTCAAATACAGCACGTTTGACCGGGAGCTCCTCGGTCTACACCTGGCCGTCCGCCATTTCCGCCACCTCCTGGAGGGCCGACCTTTCACGGCGTTCGTCGACCACAAGCCGTTGATTTACGCCATGGCCAAGGTCACGGAGCCATGGTCGGCCCGCCAACAGCGCCACCTCTCCGCCGTGTCGGAGTTTACCACGGACATCCGGCACGTCGCCGGCAAAAACAACGCCGTGGCCGACTGTCTGTCCCGGGCCAGCGCGAACGCGGTCCACCTGGGCGTGGATTTTGCGCTTATGGCGGCGGACCAAACCACCGACACCACGGTGCAAGCCCTCCGGGCGGCGGACACGGGCCTCCGCCTGGCCGACATCCCCTGCGCGGACACTGTCCTGCTCTGCGACGTCTCCCAAGGCCAGCCTCGCCCCATCGTGCCCGTCACCTGGCAACGCCGCATCTTCGCCTCCCTCCACGGCCTTTCCCACCCGGGCCGGAAAGCTTCCCAGAAGCTGGTGTCGGTGCGTTTCGTCTGGCACGGCCTTCGTCGGGACGTCCGCGATTGGACCAGCGCCTGCACGGCCTGCCAACGGGCCAAGGTCCACCGACACACCCAGGCCCCGCTGGCACCTTTCACCGTGCCCGAACGACGTTTCGACCACGTCAACGTGGATCTGGTGGGCCCCCTACCCCCGTCACGGGGGTTCACACACCTGCTCACCATGGTGGACAGGACCACCAGGTGGCCGGAGGCCGTTCCCCTCGTCTCCACCACCACCGCCGACGTGGCGCAGGCTTTCATCGCCACCTGGGTCGCCCGCTTCGGCGCACCGGCGGACATCTCGTCAGACCGCGGACCACAGTTCACCTCCGAGCTGTGGGGCGCGGTCGCCCGCAACCTGGGGGTCAAGCTCCACCGTACTACGGCCTACCACCCCCAAGCAAACGGGTTGTGCGAGCGATTCCACCGCTCCATGAAGGCCGCGCTCATGGCCGGCCTTCAAGACGGCGGTTGGGCCGACCGGCTGCCGTGGGTCCTTTTGGGCCTTCGCACGGCCCCCAAGGAGGACCTCCAGGCATCCACCGCCGAGCTGGTCTATGGCCAGGTGCTACGCGTCCCGGGCGAATTCGTGCCCGACGCTACCAGTCCCTGGTCCGCAGCTCACCAGCGCTCGGACCTCCAGGAGGCCGCCCGACGGTTTGCCCCCGTGCCGACATCCCACCATGGTGACCCCCGGTCCTACGTCCCCCCAGCACTCCGCACAGCGGAGTATGTTTTTGTGCGTCACGACGCACATCGGTGGCCACTCCAGCCGCCGTACGACGGGCCCTTCCGGGTGCTGCGACGGGACGACAAGTCGTTCGTCATCGACATCGGCGGCAGGTCGGACCGGATTGCAGTGGACCGCCTCAAGCCGGCGCACGTGGACGTCGACCACCCACCACGGGTGGCCCTTCCGCCGCGGCGAGGCCGCCCCCCGTCCACGGGGCCCCCCACTCGACCGCCCACCACCTCACCGGACCCCCTCCCACGACCCGCCAGGGGTCGCTTCGGCCGGGTCATCAGGACCCCCCTCAAGTTGACCCTGCCGGTGCAAGTAGATTCTGTGGGGACGTGTGTAGCGGCTGCCGCTGGGGTTTCACAATCGCCTTGCACCTATCAAGGACGCGGAGCGATCACCATGCCGGGCTCGTCCAGGACGCCCGGGCAGGCCCGCGCTCAACTTGCCAGGCCTCGGTCGGGACGCCCGGGCATGCCCGGGCATGCCCGGGCAGGCTCGCCCTCAACTTGCCAGGCCGCAGCCAGGACGCTGGGCCACGCCCCCTGGCGCCGGGCCTGGGCAAACCCCCTGGGTTAATAGATATATATTGCTGACCGATAAACGGGTTTTCAGAGTGCCTGAGTGTTTGATTTCAATAAAGCAACTCAGATGAATTCCAGCTTTTTGTCGCGTCCATTCTTCTGATCGACGTGGGAGCCCCAGCTCCTTCAATGTGAGGGAAATGGAATGAGGCAAGTTCAAGGTAACATGCAAGACTTCAGCTTCTGATCTTCTCGCTAAGCTATCCAGATGACATCAGTAAAAACAAAGATCTCACAAATATTCCTTTATGGATTCCTGTGTCACTTTGAATATAGTCTCTCTGAATGTATCAAAGGAAAGATCTCTACAGGGCATAGCTATGATGGAGCTATGTAACAACTTGTTTGCTCTCAATTGATCAGGAACCACTTCGGACTTCTCCACTTTGACCATTTTTATTTTTTATTTTTTTTTGTATACAAGATCGAGGCTCGTGTAAGACCCAACATTAATGACAAAAAACAAACGGACACATAAGACGAAATAGAGGGAGTGGGAGACAAAATGGGGAGAGAGGGGGAAGCACACAAGTACAATGTTTGAGAGCAGGGACATCGGGAGATCTGTGGAAGGTGGAGGGCTTGGGGGGAGGAGGCATGGGAAGGGTGGTGGGTTGGGGTGAGGTGAGGTAAAAAAAAAAAACACATGGACACTGCTAGGACTTCCAGGAAAGAAGTTGGTATTTCAGAAAAGTGGATCTGGGGTGAATTAACAGGGGTAGAAAAGATCAAGGTTTGGGATGGGGGAAGATAAGAGATGGTGGCGAACAGCTGTTTTAAAGACCTGGATGGATGATTGGGATTGAAGAGAGTGAGGGAGTTTGTTCCAGAGGCGGGAGTAAAGAGGAATGAAAGAGTGAAGGTGAGCAGAGAGTCTTGATTTTGGCAGTTTCACCAGAAGAGGGTTGCTGGCAGATCTTGTGTGACCTGCAGGAGTACTTGGAGGATAGAGCACAGACAGGGCTGGGGGAGGCTAGGCCAGAGAGGAGTCGGTAGAAGAACCATCATCCCATTATTGCAGACTGTAGCCATTTGGAATCTGCTCGATGGAAAAAGGTGAACCGGATTAATTGGGAGAAGGTTTGTGACAGTTTCCATAAGACGGTGTGTCACTATTTTATACTATACCAGTGAGGTACCCGTGCTATGCACGGGTGGGAAGCCGAAAGCAACCAAACAATGCGGAAAGGGTGAATGCTAAACCATGGAACCAATATATGACACATTCTTGTGCTACCTTCAGTCGAGCGTCAGACATGGACAGCCGGTTCGTGAATGACTTGGACAAAAATTGCGAATGGGAAACCATGAGCCAATAAATTCCACATTATTATGCCACCTTCAGCCGAGCGTCAGGTATTGACAGCAGGTTCGTGAAGGACTTGCACAAAAAACGTACCCGTCTGAATGGGTCTATACCCAGTCAATGGTGAATCCGCGAATGTCACAGTTAGAAAGTAGAAACCCTCACGTCATTTCATCATTCATATTTAAACTCAATGTCTCTATTTTCATTCCAAACAGCATCATTCCAATCATACATTAATACGAAAACAAAATAATGTGTTAAATCACGATTGTATTGAGATATTATCAAACCAGTTCATTGTCGTTGTCTGATCACTTCCGGATTCAGGAGCAGGTCCGTATCTTGTAAATTCCAAAATAATAATTTTATTGAGGAATTTATGAAACCTCATATCTACCTTACAACATCTGCTGGGACCCCCAAAACGTTCCACCGAAGATTTGGCGGGCCAGCCCCAAAACTGAGGGAGTAGTTTGGGGACAGTAGGAAAGACAGTTTGTTTTTTTAATATCGATGGAAAGAAGCATATGAGGAAAAGGTGTTTGCATGTGACATCACATATCTACCTGCGTTTTACAAAAAAACAAAAACAATTGTATATAACATTAAGGCTCGCGAAGGAGCTAGAACACAGAATGGATCAGGACGTAACAGAACAAAAGGAACAATAGAAGGAGGGGTGGGGGAAGGAGGGTGGAAGGAAGAGAAAACCCACAAACAGCAGTGTTGAGGGACAAAATAGAGGGAGACTTAGAGAAATAAGGGATGCGGGGAAAAATGAGGACTCGGGGAAAGGACACAGGGGGTGAAGAAGATGGATACAGCTGCAAACTCTCATGACTGCGAACTTGGAAAGAGGTGGACTTGGGGAGTGTTAATGGGGGTAGAAAAGATCGTGGTTGTGGATGGGGTAATCTGAGATGGTGGGGAGGTAACATCGCTTAAAACCATCCACCACCAAAGGTGGACGGAGGTTTTGTTTTCAACCCTGGTTGTCTGCTTGTTTGTCTGTGAGCAGGACATTTCAAAAGGTTTTAGACAGTCGGTTTGCAACTTTTTTGAGATATCCTGCTATTTATCGTTTTTGGCCCAATCTCCCAATGGTGAGGAATCACTTTAAAAAATATTCTAGCCGAATCCAGATCCGGATCTTCACCAAAGTCTAATCATTTGGTCCTTGTCATATGCGCTACCTCTCCGCAAATGTTCGTCCAAATCGATCCACAACTTTTTTAGATATCTCGTTCACAGACAGACAGCCAAACAGATAGACAAACAGACAGGGGTGAAAACATAACCTCCATCCACCTTCGGTGGCGGAGGTAACAATTAAAGAGTACTGAAGACACCGCTCTCAAATTCAAGAGAGTACAAAAAAAAACAGCTTCTATACTATGAAGGCCTTGTTTTTTTTACATTGCTTTGTAAAGGAATTATATTTCTACAGTAGCAATTGTTTTGCCTGCTATAATTAAAATAATCACAGTTTTATGTCTCCCTCATACTTCTCTTTTACAAGCTCTCATAAAGTAGAAAGAATCTAAAACATTGTTGAAAGTGTGTTTTGCATCAACCCCAGCTTGCCAGAGCTGCCTTTTTAACTTTTTAATGATTATCAGCAAGATATTTTTCTTCCTAAGGGACAATAAATTAATTGTCCTCATATACATAAAAACTCTGCAAAATGGTGGACTTTTGACAACACATTGCCCTTTCCTTCGCCTTCATTTCGCTCATACATCTCCATTCTTTATTACTTTCTCCCACCCCTTCTCTCTCTCTCTCTCTCTCTCTCGCCCCATCTCTCTCTCGCTCTCTCTCTCCCTCTCTCTCTCCCTCTCTCTCCCTCCCCCTCTCTCTCTCCCATTTATATACCGACAATGCAAATTCCATACACTCCATTTTATTACCTATCCTCCATCCTCCCTTCCTTTAATAAACTTTCCTTTTCCCGATTAACCTCAGTCCTGCAATGTAATGAGTTGACGACCCTTAATGCCAATGAATTTTAACTATATTGCCTTATTATACATGTTGAGGAAACAGCTTTTGTGCGGAAAAAACCTCCATGCTTCTCAATGCACACATGGCATGATTGAAAATAGTTTAATAAAAAGCAATAAAGTTTGCGAAATAATTTTATGGTGCAACTTTGTGCCTCAATATTTGAAAACAATTATCTCTAACCACAGTGCACTTTCACAAATGCTTGTGGAGTGCCTGAAACCCTTTCTGGAAGAATTCCAGCTTTTTCTTGGAGATTTATGGCTGTACAGTGCAGTATACTTCAGCTCTTTTTCTGTGCTGAACCCGACTCCACAAAAGCCCAGGTTGCATGAGATTGAGGAGATAAAAGTAGAATTGGACCAGTCTGGGAGATGTTACCAATAAAGGTTTCACGGAGATTTGGTGTCTTTCCACTGAAATTTGATAACCTACGTTTTGTTCACACTACAAGGAATGATGACATCTCACGTTGGCAAACTTGGTAACCTTTGCAAATTAATTGTTTCAATATCTCCAATTTTTCTTTTTTTAAGTTCACAACAATTCCAATGATTGTTGAAACTTTACTCGAAGAATGCTATCATGTACTGTCATTATTAATACATTCACTCCCAGGTGATATATCAAAGGAAATACTCTTTGTTATGTTCAACCTGATTTTACAACCATGCTATTCAATGACCGTATTAATAGTTCCTCTATTTTAAAACTTTTTAAATCGAATAGAAACAATAAAGTATATTCCACTTTAACGACCATCCGGAAAAACCATGTGGCCATTATTTTTAAACTTTACAACTGCACTGAACCATTTGACATTATCCCTTCCTGATAATATAAATAAAGTCCTATGAGTATATATGGTATTTAAGTTTCCACGGCTTTATTTACACAACCCAAAAGTAATACCAAAGTAAACTAGATATCTTCGATCACAATTAACGATCGCCAAGGTTTACCCTTTGCAATCGCCCTGATTTGCATTTGCCAATTATCCAATGATGGCATATCTTGTTCAGACCGACATATGACCTTTACCTTAATCATATAGGGATAGAGTGCAAGTTAATAAAATATTTCCCCATCTATAATCTGTGCATAAGCTCAACATCATGAAAATTTGAGGAAATGATTCAAGTTATGATAAAAAAGGCGTTTTTGTGAATTCGGTCACAAACCAAAAAAAGTAGGTCAAGGACAGTAATCAAGTATCAGGTGCATAACTTCAGCGCAGGATACCCTATTATGATGTAAGAATATATTGGTGGGTCAAGCGGTCTTTGAGATCCCGCAATGGCAAAATTGAGTAATCACTAAAAAAAAACGTTTTGTTCAGACCTCTATTTGACCTTCACGTTATTTTTTCCAGACCTTGATGAAAATTTTTCCTTGATGTTTAACTCTTAGGGGTGTGATGTAAACTTAAGCATAAATGTGCCTTGCCCTAGGCCCCAAGCTATCTAGCAAGTGCAATTTAATTCCGATTAGACAAACCTTAGTCAATTACAGTGAATTTTTAAAAACATCTATAATTGGGTCACGACCTGAAATTAGGTCAAGGTCAAAAATAATTATGTCAACCACACGAAGTTTTTATTCCGATCATTATTGCAAAATTCCATTCTGAACGTCCAAGCCGGATCCGACATACAAATTAGACATTGTCAAAAAAGGGAGAAAACCCTAAATGGTGGTTTAGTAATCTTAGGGGTCCAAGACCTTGTCTTTAACTCGGAGAGGTATAATATACAGTCACGTGAAAAAGTAAGTACACCCCATGTAAAGTTTTGACTTTTTCAACATATTTCAACATACAGCTATTTGATCTTCATTTCAGCAATATTGAAAGATAAAGGTGATATAATATAACAAATATCATGAAACATTTACATTTTGTAGTCCATTGTATAATTTAAATAAAAATAAATGCAAATTTCGCATGTGGAAAAAGTAAGTACACCCTTGGCTCTAATCGGTGGTATTGCCCCATTTGGCAGAAACAACCTCAAGTAGGCGTTTCTTATAACTGTCTACCAGTCTCTGACATCAACTGGGAGAAATTTTTGCCCACTCCTCCATGCAGAATTCTTTCAGCTGTGTGATGTTTGAGGGGTTTCTTGCATGCACAGCTCGTTTCAAATTCCCCCACAACATCTCGATGAGATTTAGATCCGGGCTTTGACTTTGCCGTTCCAGAACCCTCCATTTCTTTCTTTTCAGCCATTCCTTTGTGGATTTACTGGTATGTTTAGGGTCCTTGTCATGTTGCAAGGTTCACCTTTGGTTGAGCTTCAACTTTCCGACAGATGGCCTCACATTATCCTCAAGCACCCTCTGCTACAATGAAGAATTCATAGTGGATTCTATGATGGTGAGCTGCCCAGGCCCTAATGCAGCAAAGCTGCCCCAAACCATAATATTTCCACAACCATGCTTTACAGTTGATATCACGTTCTTGTGGTCAAATGCTGTCTTTGGTTTTCGCCAATCCTGTCTTCTGGTACTGTCACCAAATAGCTCTACCTTTGACTCATTTGTCCAGAGCACATTGTTCCAGAAGTGCTGGCCTTTGCCTAGGTGTTCATTGGCAAACTTTAGTTTTGCCCTGATGTTCTTTCTGGAGGGCAACGATTTCCCTCCTGGCACACCTCCCATGGAGATCAAATTTGTGCAGCCTCTTTTTAATGGTAGACTCGTGCACTTTGACATCAACAGTGGCAAGAGCTACCTGTAGGTCCCGTGATTCTGGGGTTTTAGAGACTTCTTTCAGCATCTTGCGGTCTGCTCTCGGGCTGAACTTGCTGGGGCGGCCTGGCCTGAACAAGTTGGCAGTTGTTTGGAATCTTCTCCAATTGTAGATGATCTTCCCGACAGTCGAATGATTGATTTTGAAATTGTTTGGAGATCTTTTTAAATCCCTTCCCAGACTCCTAGGCATCTATAACCTTCTTTCTGAAGGCCTCAGAGAGCTCTTTTGATCTAGGCATGGTGACGCCGCACACTTCAACAACAAAGAGCAAATCAAACTAAATGTCTGAGGTTTAAATAAGACAGGTTCCTCCAAGATCCTCTCTAACGATGTTCTAATCATTTGCACCTGAGCTGGTGTACCTGATTCTAATTTTAGGTATTTGAAGTAGTGATAAATGTAGGGGTGTACTTACTTTTTCCACATGCGAAATTTGCATTTATGTTTATTTAAATTATACAATGGACTACAAAATTTAAATGTTTCATGATATTTGTTATATTGTATCACCTTTATCTATCATTATTGTTGAAATGAAGATCAAATAGCTGTATGTTGAAATATGTTGAAAAAGTCAAAACCTTACATGGGGTGTACTTACTTTTTCACGTGACTGTATATGAAACGTAAATGTGCCTTGCTCTGGGCTGTCGAGAGAGGGCAATTTCGTACCTATCAGATAAACCTTCGTCAAGTTATGGTGAAAAATGTTGAAATGACTATAATTGGGTCATTACCTTTAAAATAGGTTAAGGTCAAAAATAAGTCAATCACGCAAACTTTCTATTCACATTAATGATGCAAAATGTAATGACGAAATTCCCAGCCGGCTCCGAAGTACAGTTCGGAAATTGAAGGTTGGGAGTGCAGGAAGAAAAAAGTCTAAAATGGTGGTATAGTACGACTAGGGGTCTAAGACACTCCATGTAATGGTGGTTTAGTACGACTAGGGGTCTAAGAAACTCTATGGTACCATATAAAATTGGGGGTCCTAATTGTAGAAACAAACTCGACAACAGCTATAAGTCTCCCACTATCCTTTTGGGGGAGGCTTAACTATACAACAACAACATGCATTTTAAGGCCATTTTCCCTGCGAGAGCGGGAGTTAGCCTTGCGGACCCCATGACAATCTTCTCCATTTTGCCCTATTTTCTGCATCTCTCCTTGTTAACCCCCTTGCCCGCATTTCTTCTTCCACCATCTTTAGCCAAGTCTTTCTCGGTCTTCCCCGTCCTCTACTTCCTTCTACATTCATTTCCATCACTCTTCTCAACCAGTCACTTTCATCCTTCCTCAACACATGACCAAACCATCTCAACCTGTTCCTCTTCACAGCATCAATCACAGGCTCTATTCCCATCATCTTTCGCAATTCATCATTTGTCTTCCTCTCTCTCAACGATACTCCACACATCCACCGAACCATTCGCATTTCCACCCTTTCCAGCCTTTGTTGCTGCTCTACGTTCATTACCCAAGTCTCGCTTCCATAAATCATAACACTTCTCACACATGCAGCATACACCTTTCCCTTCAGCTTCAACGACACTCCCCTCCTCATCAGCACGCCACTCAGTTCCCGAAACTTCTTCCATGCACATCTCATTCCAGCAACCGTTGCCGAGTCTGATCCACCTTCTCCATTCAGCATGTCTCTGAGGTAGCAAAATGTTTTCACACCTTCCAGCTTCACGCCATCTCCAAGAACCAACTCAACATTTCCTCCATCTGCAGCTCCCTCTGTGCACACCTTACATTTGAATGTAGCTGCCACACTGGTTAATGACCCTCTCAGACCACTACATTTTTGATGAACCCACTCAGTGCACATTGTACATTGAATGGAGTTCACTCTGACACCCTTCCTGCACACAGCACATGGCCACTTCCCAGTTCTTTCCACCTCACTACATGCTTTACCACTTGCCATCACCTTCGGCTTTCTGATATTCACCTTCAGACCTTTTGTCTCCATACATTCCTTCCACTTGTTCATATTTTCCTTCAGTCAATCCATACTTTCTGCAATTAACACCAGATCATCTGCATACAACAACTCCCACGGTAAACCCTCCTTTACGTTCTGAGCCAGCACCTCCATCACAGCTACAAATAGTAGTGGATTTAGTACCGACCCCGATGCACTCCCACCTTCACCTCAAACGCACCACTGTTCCCATCCTTTGTCCTTACAGCTGTGCGCGCTCTTTTGTACATTGCCATCACTACTCTGATCAACCATTCCTTCACTCCAAACTTCCTCAATGCCCATGTCAATACTTCGCGTGGAACCCAATCGAATGCTTCCTCCAGATCAACAAACCCAAGAAACAACTTCTTCCTCTTCTCCATGTACTTCTCCTGCAACTGCCTCACAATGAAAAGCGCGTCTGTCGTTCCTCTTCCTGGCATGAATCCAAACTGCATTTCGTCGATCTTCACTTTCTTCCTTATCCTCCTCTCCAACACCCTTTCCAATACCTTCATTCCATGCTCCAATAACTTTATCGCTCGGTACGAGCCACACTCCAGAGGGTCACCTTTCCCCTTGTATAGAGGGACGAGGGTACTCAGTTCCCAAGCCACTGGAATGCAGCCTTCTTTCACCACCAGATTACAGATCTCTGTCATTCTCTTCACACCCCAACTTCCGGCTGCCTTCAACATATCTCCCACAACTCCCGTTGGCCCTCCCGCTTTTCTACTCTTCATTGCTTTTATTGCTTCCTCAAATTCCTTCTCAGTTATCTTCTCTGCCGGTCCTAAAACTGGGTTACTCTCTATGTTGCCATCAAATTCATTCTCTGTATTCAACAGCATTTCTATATATCTTTTCCATCTTCCTTTAATTCCATCTGGGTCCACAATGATTTGTCCCACTTCATCCTTCAAGCAACTCACCCCCATCACATCACACCTCTCTTTCGCTATCTGCTTTGCAATCATGAATACCGCTCTCTGACCCTCTTCCGAATCCAAGCGTTCTCCAAACATTTTCCTACATGCCTCCTGCGCCTTTGCTACCTCTATCTTTGCAGCTTTCTTGGCTGCCTTATAACTTTTATGCTCTGCTTTTTCTGCTCCCGTACCCTTCACCTTCTGCCACTCCTTGAACTTCTTCTTCTTCTCATCAATCCTCTTTCCAACATCATCATCCCACCACCATGTTTCCGAGTGCCTCGGTGGTCCTTTTGTCCATCCACATACCTCACCAACGGCTCCCAACAGACTATCTTTCATTGACATCCAACCACTTGCAAGCTCAACCACATCATCCTTGACCCTACTCAGCCTCTCTTTTAATGCCTCCCTTACTGTCACCTCTTTTCAACCTCCACACCTTCATTCTCGGTTGGTACTTCACCCGCCGAGCTCTCCTCGCACCTTTCACCCTTATGTCCCAGACAACCAAGTGGTGCTGTGAAACAGCCTCCTCCCCCGGGATCACCTTTGTGTCCGGAGGTGCCCCCTATCTCGCCTACGCACCATCAGGTAGTCAACGGTTGTCGTCGACCCACCTGACGTGTATGTAACAAGCTTATTATCCTCCTTCTGGAACTGAGTATTACAAATCAACAAATCAGCTCCATCAGCAAACTCCAAAATCCTTTCACCTTCTCCATTTCTCACACCATATCCGTAACCCCCATGAACCCCCTCAAAACCATCCATACTCCTTCCCACATGTCCCCTCCTACCACAACAACTTCCTCATCTTTCATGTTTTCCATCAGCTTCTCTATCGCACACCAGAACTTGTCCTTCTCTTCATCGCTCCGACCAACCTGCGGAGCATATCCCGAGATGACGTTCACCAAGAGCTTTCCAATCATCATTTTCACCATCATCAACCTATCACTCACTCTAGTCACACTCACCACACTGTCTGCAAACCCCTCAGAAAACAGGACACCAACACCATTCACGCCCCCCGGGCACCCTTGCCACACAAACTTGTATTTCTGTCCCTGCCTACCCTTCACCATTCTCACACCACTTCCCCTTCCATCTCGTCTCTTGCACACAACATATGTCCACTCTTCTTCTGACCAATATTTCCACCACTTCTCCTGATCTCCCTGTATGCTGATCATACTCTCCCTTAAGTATCTGCTTACATAATATGTTCAAATGTTTACTTCTGCCACCAAAGGTGAATGGAGGCTGTTTTCACCCCTGTCTGTTTGTTACTTTCAAAATCGAAGATTTTTCAAGTACATTGGTCGGTTGCGTTTGTGGTTCTGTCTGTTTATCTGTCTGTTTGGCACTGGCCCTACAGGTCACAATTATAAACTGATCGGCACGAAACTTCATTAAGTTGTATGAGAAGCCTATTGATTTTGAGGTAAAAGGTCAAAGGGCATCCTGAGGTCAAATTTCGAAAATTGCCATTTTAAATCCGATTGACTTGAAAATGGAACAGCATGTGTATAGTGAGTCACTAAATTGGAAAACCAACTATTTTGAGGTCAAAAGGTCAAAGGTCAACTCAAGGTCAAAATTCCAAAATCATCAATCTTCATCCGATTGACTGGAAAATTTAACAGCATTTGCATAGCGCCTCACTGAATTGGGAAACCAACTATTTTTGAGGCCAAAAGGTCAAAGGTCAAATCAGGGTCAAACTTTCAAAATCATAAATTCTCATCTGAAAAACCATCAATTTTCATCCGATTGACTTGACAATGGAACAGCATTTGCACATTGAGTCACTTAATAGGAAAACCAACTGTTTGAGGTCAAAATGTCAAAGGTCAACTCAAGGTCAAACTTCCAAAATCATCATTTTTCATCTGAAAAATCGTCACTTTTCATCCTGTTGTCCCGAGCTTTGATCAAGATCGTCAATTTTAATCTTGATGAAATGGACAATTTACTGGATCAATTGCATCCTTTTTTGGAGGGGAGGGTGGATTTTGCAAGTATCGTGCTCTGCATGACGTCTTCTTGTTTGTTACTTGCCAGAAAAAATTCCGGCAAGTATGTTGGTTGGTTGGCTTATCTGTCCGTCTATCTGTCTGTTTGTGCGCAGTACTACGTCTACATCATTGCACAGAGGATCGCCATACTATACACACATATTTGCCTTGCCATGGAATAGACTGTGCCCAATTTTTTACTCTCTAGGCCCATGGTCAAGGTCAAGGTCACCCACAACGTGAAATCAGGGGGGTCGAGTTTTCATTTAAAATATATTTCAAACCACTATAACTCTAAAAGGACAAGAGATATGCATACACTTACTGTTACTGACATATAGGAAGTCACATACGACATTTCATTTGGAACCATGACCTTTGACCTGTAGTGACCTTGAAAGGTCAAACTCAAGGTCAAAAATTGTTTTTTTACGAATAAAAAAATGTACATTCCGGCAAGTCCTCGGTCTCTGACCGATTTCTAGTTTGTTTGTCTGCCAGTTTGTTTGTTTGTTTGTGAACAGGATGTCTCAAAAGATTGTGGATGGATTTGAATGATATTTGTTGGGCAGGTTGGGTGTCCGACAAGGACTAATTGATTAGATTTCGGTGAAGATCCGGTTCCGGATCAGATAATTACCTCCGCCACCAAAGGTGGACGGAGGTTATTTTTCACCCATGTCTGTCTGTCAGTCTGTCTGTTTATCTGTCCGTTTATGAACAAGATACCTCAAAACGTTGTGGACAGATTCGGACGAAATTTGGCAGGGATTTAGCGTATGTGACAAGAACAAGATTATTAGATTTTGGCGAAGATCTGGATTCGGATCCGGCTACTAGAGTTTTTTAAAGTGATTCTTCACCATTTGGAGATAGGGCCAAAAACGATACATAACAGGATATCTCAAAAAGTTGTGGATGGATTTGGACGAAACTTAGTGAGAAGGTTGGGTGTCTGCCAATGACGATTCCTTTCGATTTTGGTGAAGATCTGAATATGGATTCGGATATGAGAATTATTTAATTTTTAAGTGATTCTTCACCATTGGGAGATAGGGCAAAGAACGATATATAGCAGGATATGTCAAAAAGTTGTGGACGGATGATTTTGATAAAATTTTATTCTGTAATGTGATTTTCTGGTCTTATCTGGGATACAAAACGTAAACTGTTCACCTGGCGGAGGTATGCTCTCTACTGAGTGCCATTCGAGTTGTTTTTTTAAAGTGATTCTTCACCATTGAAAGCTATGTACAAAAAGATATATAGCACAATATTTCAAAAAGTTGTGGACGGATTACGCAAACACTTGTTCGATTCGTTCGGTAGGTGACAAGAACAAGCCAATTCGATTTTGGTTCACGTCCAGATCTATCAGTGGCACACAATTATAAATGCAATTTTAAAATCTATGAGCTGTTAAAACTATACAATTTTAGATGTTGTTCAAATAGTATAAATTGCATTAACTCATTGCTTCAAAAAATATGTTGATTTTCACCCATAATGTCTTAATCTAAAGTTACTATTCAGTTTTCTCATACTTTAATAATACATCATGTACCTTTTAACAGCCATATATTTTGTATCAAACACTGCAGACTAATGATTATTGTTCAAAGCGAAATCATTGCAGAACCATCTAAATGCATTTCAGCTTTATTTGCAACTAGCGAGGTACCCGTTCAACTCACGGGTGGGAGCCCAAATGCAGAGCGACAATGCGGGAATGGCGAATGCTAAACCATGAGCCAATAAATTCCACATTTCCTGTGACACCTTCAGTCGAATGTCAGGCATGGACAGCAGGTTCGCGAATGACTTGTGTAAAAAAAATGGTGAATGCCAAACCATGAACTAATAAATTCCACATTCCTGTGCCACCTTCCGTCAAATGTCAGGCATGGACAGCAGGTTCGTGAAGGACTTGGGCAACAAACCTACTGCAGCTGAATGTTTCTACACCCAGTCAATGGTGAAACTGCAAATAGCGAATCTAATAATGTCACGGGTGGAAACCCTCACATAATTTCCTTTAAACTCGATTTCTCTATATTTTCATTCCAAACAGCATAATTCCAATGCCTCGCATATTTTCCCTCACATAATTTCCCTCACATCATTTCCTTTAAACTTGATCTCTCGATATTTTCATTCCAAACAGCATAATTCCAACGACAAATTAATACTATAGCATTAATATAACAAAATACAATGTTACAAACCCTCATGAGGTAAAAGAATATAGACATCATTCTGACCTGGTAATCACTGCAGATGAATCTGCCGACAAGCAAGGGCAGATACGTAACACTTCATACGGATCAATACTCAAAATCATAACTGTATTGAGAAATTTATGGAACCTCCCACCCACCTTAGGATGTATAAAAGTGGTGTTGTTTGGATGGAAACTGGAAATCACAATTGTTTTGAGATATTATCAAAACAGCGAATGTTTCTGCAGAACCCGTGATTGTGTTTACATTAGGATAGGGAGCAGTTTCGTACGGATCGAAACTCAAAATCATAATTATATTGAGGAATTTATGAAACCTCCCACCTACCTAAGGACACCGCTGGGACCCCAAAACGTTCCACAGAAGGTTTGGCAGGCTAGTCCCAAAACGGAGTAAGTAGTTTGAGGATGGACTGGCAGACAGACAGATGGACACTCCTGTTTTATAACATAGATACAGTTCATGCGCTTTAATTTTGTTACCATCATGATGAGATCAGTATTCAGGTCAATTTAATGGCCACATACCTACTGACTGGGGAAAGAATCACTTTTTTCTCATACAGTTTACAGTGGCAGGGTTATCGAAAGGAAGCCTTTGCCAAAATGAAGAGGAATCTTGCACGCACACTGCCCAACAACATGCCCATGCATTCTCAGTTGCAATTCGTGCTTAATCGCTCGCAAATTGCATTACCAGGTTGCCAGCACACTTTAGCTATATACCGATCAGGGAATCTATGCACTGAGGCAGCGACAGGGCACTGGCCAGAAATAAATGAGCGAGAAAGTGCTCACACAACCGCTCATGCACTTCCATACAATACCAGATAACAGCACTGCAAAGCAGGATTGAGCACGCGATTGATGATGATGGCATGCTCAAGGTTTTGTGCTCGTTTGTTCTCCTTCGAACGACACGTGATCCACCAATGACTGCGAAGGGTCGATATAACAAAGGATACGTGCTGGGGCTGTGAAAGAAGTATGAGGACCGCCGTGGGCCATTGATGAAATGCCACATGACGCTAAGTCTGATCTTTTCTGTTGTTACAAATTTGTTGGTGGGTACTTGGTAAATTTTATTGGTGGGTACTTGGTAGATTTTATTGGTGGGTACTTGATGAATTTTAATGGTGGGTACTTGATGAATATTATTGGTGGGTACTTGGTGAATTTTATTGGTGGGTACTTGGTGAATTTTATTGGTCGGTACTTGGTGAATTTTATTGGTGGGTACTTGGTGAATTTTATTGATGGGTACTTGGTGAATTTTATTGGTGGGTACTTGGTGAATTTTATTGGTGGTGTTACGTGCTCCTCCCCAAACCCCGGTCACGGTGTACCTCCGAGCCCCGAAAGGAGTCACGGCAGAAAGATATGTTATTTGTATGTCAAAGATCAATGGTGAAGCCACACCAATTGTTACCAACAAACAAATATTGTATTAAGATCACACAAGATTAACAGTACAACAACAATAGTAATCAATTGTACAACCAATATATATTTCCTATGATGGTACCATCAGGTTCGTACAATATAACTCACTGTGCTCCAAGTGAGCGAAAAGAAGAACATTCCCCAATGTCTCTATTCCGGCATCAAGCCAAAGTCGATCCGCTCCAGTAATCATCAGAACGATGTCTATTCAAGATCAGAATCCCGTTCGGATGACAGTCACAGTCACGCGGCCAAAGCTGCGCAAAGGCGCCCTCAAGGCGACTGGGAAATCACACCCTCGGGTATGGACGTTCCACGGCTCCAAATCGGCGAACCGCAGATTTCCCACTCAAAAGTCCCGTGACACACGCACACCAAATTAACGTCTGAATGCGGTGAGAATGGATGAAGCGAAGTGAAAACCTTGAGCGATACGCAAAGCGCGCGAGTCAAAATGGCCGACGGCCCATTCTCGAGGCATAACTGCACTACGATGATTCTCCTCGGAATCAACCGCAAAACCTGACACGCAGGTTGATCTGTCACAGCGGTAACAACTCTGTCACAGGAATCCCTTTCCCGGGAAACCCTAAAGTTCACTTGTGACTCTCGTCCGCCAATCGTTCGCTCCAGACCTCAAAGCAGCCAGGCTTCTTGTCCGACTCACTCACTCCGCCTGCTTTTCCTCCTCTTCCTCTTCGTCGTCGTCCGGTTCCAGTTTCATTTAAAACATTAACTTTTTTACCTTTTGAAAATAGTAATCTATATCTCCCTTAAATGACAACAATAAGAGTACATGGAATCAAAAATGTTCACAGTGGATGAAAACCACAACAACGGAAGTGACGAATCCGTAACAGTGGGTACTTGGTGAATTTTATTGGTGGGTACTTGGTGAATTTTATTGGTGGGTACTTGGTGAATTTTATTGGTGGGTACTTGGTGAATTTTATTGGTGGGTACTTGGTGAATTTTATTGGTGGGTGCTTGGTGAATTTTATTGGTGGGTACTTGGTGAATTTTATTGGTGGGTACTTGGTGAATTTTATTGATGGGTAATTGATAATTTTATTGGTACGGGTACTTGGTGAATTTTATTGGTGGGTACTTGGTGAATTTTATTGGTGGGTCGTTGGTGAATTTTATTGGTGGGTACTTGGTGAATTTTATTGGTGGGTACTTGGTGAATTTTATTGGTGAGTACTTGGTGAATTTTATTGGTGGGTACTTGGTGAATTTTATTGGTGGGTACTTGGTGAATTTTATTGGTGGGTACTTGGTGAATTTTATTGGTGGGTACTTGGTGAATTTTATTGGTGGGTACTTGGTGAATTTTATTGGTGGGTACTTGGTGAATTTTATTGGTGGGTACTTGGTGAATTTTATTGGTGGGTACTTGGTGAATTTTATTGGTGGGCACTTTGTGAATTTTATTGGTGGGTACTTGGTGAATTTTATTGGTGGATGCCTCGTGAATTTTTTTTGGTGGGTACTTGTTGAATTTTATTGGTGGCTACTTGGTGAATTTTATTGGTGGCTACTTGGTGAATTGTATTGGTGGGTACTTGGCGAATTTTATTGGTCAGTACTTGGTGAATTTTATTGGTGGGTACTTGGTGAATTTTATTGGTGGGGACTTGCTGAATTTTATTGGTGGGTACTTGGTGAATTTTATTGGTGGGTACTTGGTGAATTTTATTGTTGGGTACTTGGTAAATTTTATTGGTGGGTACTCGGTGAATTTTATTGGTGGATACTTGGTGAATTTTATTAGTAGGTTATTGGTGAAATGCATTGGTAGGTACTTGGTGAATTATATTTGTGGGTACTTGGTCGAATGTATTGGTGGGTTCTTGGTGAAATGCATTGCTGGGTACTTGGTGAAATGTATTGTTGGGTACTTGGTCAAATGTATTGGTGGGCTCTTGGTGAAATGCATTGCTGGGTACTTGGTGAAATGTATTGGTGGGTACTTGGTAAAATGTATTGGTGGACACTTGGTTAATTGCATTGGTGGGTATTTGGTGAAATGTATTGGTGGGTAATTGGTGAAATTTGTTGGTGAGTTATTGGTGAAATGTATTGGTGGGTAATTGGTGAAATGTATTGGTGGGTTTTTGGTGAAATGTATTGGTGGGTACTTGGTGAAATTTGTTGGTGAGTTATTGGTGAAATGTATTGGTGGGTATTTGGTGAAATGTATTGGTGAGTTATTGGTGAAATTTATTGGTGGGTACTTGGTGAAATGTATTGGTGAGTACATGGTGAAATTTATTGGTGGGTTGCGCTTCCTACTTAACCGAGACTTAATATTAAAATCCTTTAACTTTTGTTTGCAGTTTATATTTGTTAGCTCTAAAATTCTGGGTCCTTTTTATGAGGCTATTATAATGCTGAACATCAGCAAAAAGAGCTGTGATGAGATGCAAGCTAAAATATATTAATCCCAGGTTGGTCTTTTTGGGAATGTGGTACATCACTTGTATTTATCTATCTATAATTCCATTAATCTCTGTGTGTATGTGTGTATGTGTGTTTGTATGTGTGTTTGTATGTGTGTTTGTATGTGTGTATGTTTGTCTGTGACCGCTGTTTCTCGACAACTACCGGTCCGATATACTTGAAACTTGCCAGGTATATTGCTGGGGACCCGAGGATGTGCCTTTTCAAGGTTTGAAATTAATCGGACAAGTACTTACCGAGCTATGGCGATTTCTTTACCAAACACCGCAAGCCGTTCGCTTTGGACCAAACCATTTCATGTAAATAGAGGGGGGGGGTTCTGTGGTCGTTGCGAATGGACCAAACCATTCATGTAAATAGAGGGGGGGGGGGGGTTCTGTGGTCGTTACTGCCACGTGGTTTCAAAGTTTTTTTTTGTTGTTGTTTGCACGCATGTTTTTTTGCACCCACGTACGGGCACGCCCTAGGATGTTTACACACACACACCCCTACACAAATTTTTTTTTTTTTTTTTTTTTGGCAAGGAACGGGCACCCACGTACGGGCACGTCCTAGCTTATATATAGTACGGGCATGCCCTAGTCTATCTATAATTCCATTAATCTCTGTGTGTATGTGTGTATGTGTGTATGTGTGTATGTTTGTCTGTGACCGCTGTTTCTCGACAACCACGGGTCCGATATACTTTAAACTTGCCAGGTATATTGCTGGGGACACGAGGATGTGCCTTTTCAAGGTTTCATATTAATCGGACAAGTACTTACCGAGCTATGGCGATTTCTTTACCAAACACTGCAAGCCGTTCGCTTTGGACCAAACCATTGCATGTAAATAGAGGGGGGGGGGGGGGGGGGTTCTGTGGTCGTTGCGAATGGACCAAACCATTCATGTAAATAGAGGGGGGGGGGGTTCTGTGGTCGTTACTGCCACGTGGTTTCAAAGTTTTTTTTTGTTGTTGTTGTTTGCACGCATGTTTTTTTGCACCCACGTACGGGCACGCCCTAGGATGTTTACACACACACACCCCTACACAAATTTTTTTTTTTTTTTTTTTTTGGCAAGGAACGGGCACCCACGTACGGGCACGTCCTAGCTTATATATAGTACGGGCATGCCCTAGTCTATCTATAATTCCAGTAATCTCTGTGTATGTTTGTCTGTGACCGCTGTTTCTCGACAACCACGGGTCCGATATACTTGAAACTTGCCAGGTATATTGCTGGGGACCTGAGGATGTGCCTTTTCAAGGTTTCATATTAATCGGAGAAGTAGTTACCGAGCTATGTCCAAAAAACGATTCAACCAATCAGAGAGCAGCGAGCTATCACGTGTGCCGAACGTGGCGAACAGACTCTGCCTCGGACGGCACATTTGAGAGCGTATTCATTTATTTCACGTTGGCAAACTATGTTGGCGTTAAACTATGTTTTAAAACTAATTAAAACTAATTTGCGATTCTTTCGCTTTCCTGCGCGTTTGTGCACGCTATGGCGATTTCTTTACCAAACTCCGCAAGCCGTTCGCTTTGGACCAAACCATTTCATGTAAATAGAGGGGGGGGGGGGGGATTGTCACCGTACTCGCAAGCCGTTCGCTTTGGACCAAACCATTTCATGTAAATAGAGGGGGGGGGGGGGGGATTGTCACCGTACTCGCAAGCCGTTCGCTTTGGACCAAACCATTTCATGTAAATAGAGGGGGGGGGGGGGGGATATAATTTTAGATATATATATATAGTACGGGCATGCCCTAGTATCTACAATGATGCTTCACTACAGTCCCCTTTCAAAACCAACTTGTGTTTAATCCCCCTGAGACTTTGTCCCCTGTCTAGGACAATACCGTTGCCTTTGCCTCTGGATTCCTCTTCTCTAAGTGTCTCAACGACGCACTATTTTTCTCTGATTATGAAAACCCCATCATAGATTAAAGAGCATACCTTAATGAACCAGTTTCCCTGGAATTAGCTGCACTTTACCTTTCAGGGATCATTTGTAATCCTGCCATATTCACTAACCCAAACTGCTCATAATAATGTCCCACAATATGAAAGACACAACGATAAATGTTAAATGACCACTTAACAATCAATGAACTATAAGAATCATAACAAGCTACTCAAAACCGAATGACGTTTCGTATGACTGTCACTGTGTTCTGAGCCAAAGGATGTAAATTAAACAGAAGCTCCAAAATACTTTTTCATCCAAAAGTATTCAATAAGAAGAATCACTTACAATCAGCAAAAATGCATTTCCAACAGAAATTATGACATACTGTTCACTTGTTCTTCCAGGCCACGTACTATTTTTGACTCTGCAAACCTTCTTTGCAGTTAGGGAAAATCAGGCCAGATTATTCCAAGTGTGTATATTTCTGGTGACATAAATTCCTGATTTCATGCCTGCTTGCAGAGCAACCTGTATGCTAATGTGGCCTTTTGTGTCCCTGGAACAGCATGGATGCCAATGTCCACTCATGTCTCGTGTTAGGTGGGGATGTGATGGTTCTACCTCTGCCGTCCTGCTGGCTTGCAGCATCAAAGGGATCTCTTCATGATTCACTGCTGAGTTCCAGTTGGGGTTTATGGTTGTTACTATTATAAGTACTCTGCTACTGCTGAGAGCTGGGCGATACAAACTTGCTTCCCTCCGGCCTTTCCGTTTCATCTGCAGAAAGACACAGGTGGCTCTCTAACTTTTTCACAGCATGAATATATGATGGTAATGATGTGCCGTGGCAGTGTCACTGTGATAACATTGCTTTTCCTGTACTGATTGCATTTCAAAAGCCTTGGAATCTTGAAACGCCACTCTTTCATTCCTCCATTTTTCTCTCTTTTGAGAAAGCTGCATTTTCCTGTGCCCATATAGAACGGGAGCCCAGGGGGTCAGCCTAGCTAGAAAGTTAACCAATTTTCATGTATATAGTAATGGTTCATGTGCATGTCCATGTAAGGAAATGGACGTCTGCCGGGCACATTCTGGTGGGTGTGGTCAGAAGGGCCATTAGAAAGGGACCCAAAATTTTAGCTAGATCAGCTCTGTGAGTTAACCCGATGAAACCTAGTGGAAAATGTTCGGCATAGTCCCAAATATCATGTATGACCACTGCCAGACATTTTCAGTGGTGGGGTGTGCCTGCCACATTACATAACCGGAACCCCAAAATTGAGGTAGATCAGCTCGTGAGTTAACCCAGTGAAATCTACTGGAAAATGTTCGGCATCGTCCCAAATATCATGTATGACCACTGCCAGACATTTACAGTGGTGGGTTGTGCCCGACAGATGCCCCGAATGCCCCCACTCCCAAAATTGAGCTAGATCAGCTCGTGAGTTAACCCGGTAAAACTTACTGGAAAATGTTTGACATAGTCCCAAGTGTCAGGAATGATCACTGCCAGACTTTTTCAGTGGTGGGTGTGCCCGCCAGACACTCCCGAATGCCCCCACCCCAAAAATTGAGCTAGATCAGCTCATGAGTTAACCCGGTAAAACTTACTGGAAAATGTTTGACATAGTCCCAAGTACCAGGAATGGTCACTGCCAGACATTTTCAGTGGTGGGGTGTGTCCGCCAGACACCCCCGAATGCCCCCACACCCAAAATTGAGCTAGATCAGCTCGTGAGTTACGCTGGTGAAACCTCTTGGAAAATGTTCAGCATAACTCTGTGTATGATGAATTTTCATTTCTATTCTTTCAGCTTTGGATTATCGACGTCAGCCAGGAGGATGACTTCAGAAGAGCAAGGTTCGGAAGAATCACCCAGGAGGATAGATCCAAAAGAAACATGTGTGACTTCAGAAGAGCAATGTTTGGGAGAGTCAGCCCAAGGATCAAATCGTTCATCCACTATTGTCAATCAAGAGGTAAGGGTAATGAAACTTAATTTGCACATTCTAAAGCACTGAGAAGATACCACTCACCAAGCCACCAGAGAAATCTCCTCTCAAAATGTCTACTGAGTTGGCATAATTTTGTAACCTCAAGGACGGAGGTGAAATTCGGAATTCCCATAACCAAATGTCAAACGTCATTATGCCTCCGCCACAAATTTATATTTTCGGGTTGTCCGTCCGTCCGAATCTCGTTATCGCGATGTCTTAAGAACCGTTGAAAGGATTTTCGTCAAACCTTTTACCTGTATGCACTTGGAAGAAGAGGCAACATGATTAGATTTGGGGTTATTATCAAAGGTTACAGGTCAATTTATTTGCACAGAATATATCGATTCAAACATTATGCGGTTGCCTAGCTGACAGTTATATCCACATGTGATCATGTGATCATATGGTCCCTGGACCATTTGATTTTTACTCCACATTAACGGACCCTATTTTCATTCCAGAACAATGACGCTGAGGGTGTTTCAAGCTGCTATATCTGTCACAAGTGCACAGAAGAGGACGGCAAGCTGATAAAGTTCAGTGACAGGGCATGGACAACAGTAAAGAATGCTGCTGCCTTGCGTAAAAATTTGAAATCTGACAAATACTTTGAGGTCACACACAAGATTTTGGTAAGCATTGATCACGAATCTACTGTCAGCTATCACCCTTCCTGTCATAAGCATTACACAGCAGTGAAGCGTCCGAAAGAACCCCTGCCACCTGATGATGAACCAACTACCAAAAAGGCTTCTATCCAAACAAGACGCTGCAGTGTCTTCCCAAGTTGGATCAGCAGGGCCTGTTGAAAGGGACTTGTATTTTCTGTGGCAAAAGCCGTAAGAAGAAAAATGGAAAAGAGGAGCCCAGACTGAAGATAGCGACAGTTGCCGGTTGTGAGTCACTTTGCCATCGGGTAAAGTCTTCTAAAAACGAACGTATCAAGAGTCTCATTCGGAGTGGCGTGGACCTGATCGCGAAGGAAGCGAAATACCACAAATCCTGCCGTGTCCAGTTCCTGAGGGAGACTGATGATCAAGATAGGCCCAATGAAGAGAGCTCGTCTCAGTCCTACCACAAGAGAGCATTTGCATCTCTACTTTCATATATCCAGAATGAGGTGATAGAAAAGCAACGATCTGTGTTAGTTAGTGATTTACTTGGCATGTACAAAGAGGAGTACACCAGTGTAGGAGGAGATGGGGCAGACGTCCAGGCTTACACAGCTCAAAATCTTACCAGGAAGGTAAAAGACCATTTCAAAGAAGAAATCGCAATAAAACTGGTGGACCATCAGAAAGGCAACTTCATCTATAGTTCTGCTCTTCCAGAAGAGGATGCCAAGGCTCGCCTTCATGAGGATTCTAAACGGTATGAACAGGATAATAAGTTAAGATGGGCCGCTCTCCATCTTAGATCTCTGATTATGCAGCTCCCGAAGACCAAGACCCCAAATCCTGCAACAGTACAAAATTTGAAGGAATGCGCCGCAGAGATACCAGCACAGCTGGACCTGTTCTTCAGATGTCTCCTTGGTGGCATGACACCAACTTTCAGTGGTGCACACAAGGTTACAGTCGACAGAAAGGTAACTGCAATGGCATCGGATGCCATTTACAACGTCACTCGTTGGTACCATTAAACCATGGAAACACACAGTCGTGGGTCTCGGGCTTGCATCCCTCACAGGATCAAAACTGGCCATGCAGATTCTGAACAGAACAGGACACTGTATAAGCTACAGTGAGACCAAGGCTCTCAAGACTGAATTCGCATATTCAGTTGAGGGTGACGAACGCGACACTCCAGATGGGATTCGCCTTGAGCCAAACTTAGCAACAGCCTGTGTGTGGGATAACAATGATGCAAACGTGGAAACTCTAGATGGGAAAGAAACGTTACATGCGACAGTTGGTCACACCTACCAAAATGTGTTGCAAGATGACCAACATGCCAATACTAATCCAATAGAGTTTCGAGAAGGAAGAAACCGACGCAAGTTTGTAGGGAATGAACGGGAGATTCCACCATTCAGGAAATCCATAAACAAAGCCCAGTTCCGAAGTTCTACCGCAGCAACTGCCGATACCTCTGCCCGGAGCATCCAGTACAGTATCTCAATGCAAAATACCACTAAAGGCATTTGATATGTATTGGTTTTGGAAACTAAGGGAAGGCAACACCCCATTGCATGCTGGATTCATGAGCAGGTACATCAAGGACCCCTTACCACTTCAACGAATTTGCTACATGGACCCAATATCCAGATTGCCAACCAGCAATGATGTGGTGAGGGAGACGATGATCCGCACCATGAATGTTGCAAAGGAAACGTGCCAAGATTATGCAGTTGTCACCTATGACTTGGCCATTGCATTGAAAGCCTACTCAATACAAGCAATCGAAACCCCCTTGTTTGACAAGCTGTTGATAATGCTGGGCAATTTTCACATCAAACTGGCTTTCTATGGAGCAGTTGGTACATTTATAACTGAGAGTAGAATAGAATTTATTCTCACCGAACCAGTCGTCTTGGCTGAAGGTTCAATGATGGGGTTTATCAAGGGGAAGTTCTACAACAGATGCACGCAGATCCATGAGCTACTTGCTAACGTCTTGGAGAAGAAGTTGTAAGAACGCTTTCTCCTGGACATACCTCAAGAAGACGATTCCTTCCAACAAGTGATGTCCACAGTCCCTTTGGACCAAAGACTAGCAGAAGAACACCTATCGGATCCAGTTGTCACCCATCACCTTCAAATGTATGAGGACTACTTCCAGTCAATTCTCAACGGAAATCTTGGGTCAACAGCTCCGTTCTGGGCCATTTACATCTTCCTTATCAATCACCTCCACAGAGAGCTGCAGAGATGCATGAAGACGAATGACGTCGGTGGCTACATTCATGTATTCACAACGATGTTGGTGGTGTACTTCGCACTGAACCGACCAAACTACGCCAGATGGGGAACACTTTTCCTGCAGAAGTTGAAGAGTTCAGACCGAAAGCTGCATGAAGTACTGGAGAAGGGTGCTTTTTCCATCAGACGCACAAGGAAGGATTACAGCAGATCGGCTGTTGACCTCTCTTTGGAGCAGACGGTCAACCGCGACGCTGCATCCAGAATGAAGGGAATCGTTGCCTTCCGAAATTCTGAGAACACAATGTGCCAGTGGTCATTCACTATGACCCAGCGGGCTATGGCAGTCACCGAGCTAAGAACATTCGCCGGGCTTGAACTGGGGGAAAATGCAACAGCTCAATGCCGTCCCTCAAGAATGAAAAGGGACAATAGTCAGATGGCTGCACGGAGTGAAAAAATTGATCAATTCTGCAATCCGTTCACAGATGATGCTCCAACTTCCTTGGTGAATGTTGCAACCGGTCAAGCAGCATCTAAGGCTACCGAATTATATCTACTCAATATGCTGAAAAGGGGTCAGGATGAAAGAGAGAAATTTCAAGATGAATGGGACAGCAACAGCAGTCGATTTCTTGAACCTGTGAAACGTACGCGTGTACAGAACTTCGCTGCTCAGAACGTGAAGAACAAAACTATGCTACCCACCTCACAGAAAGCCAAGACAAATGCTGAGAGCCTGAGGGATATGTTTGTACGTATGATCGTAGTCATTGCAGAGAAGTCACCATTTGACCTTCGGAAGATTCTCTCTTACCCAATTACCACGTACCCACTGTCACTCGCACACTGTGATGGGACGCATGTGAAAACCGAAAAATCAGCATTGCTAAAAAAGCTCGAGTCCCTCCAGACGGAAACAATCACAGAATCCGAGTTACTGAGGAGTTATGTACAGGTCTATGACGGAGGACTTCTTCTACATTCCGTGCTCCCGCAAACAAACATGGGAGCATCATATGCATCAATTGCTCGGACCATGCTGTCAGTGGTATGTTCAGGGAGGGCCAGTGAAGCACATTTTATGTCTCGACAAGTACGTGGAGAACTCCATAAAGGACAGTGAGAGAAGGTTGCGGGGTGCAGTTGACTCAGTATATGTAAAAACCGGGCCAGATCAGACAATCAGACAGAGCGGGCAAAAACTTCTCCCCAATAGAGTATTCAAGAATGAACTCGCCAAGTTTCTCTTGAAAGAGTGGGGTAAAGATCATTACTGGAATATCTTTGGTGGAAAGACCTTGCTTGCTTCTTACGGTGGCGAATGCTTCCAGTACGTCCCCGAGGAGCACCATCATATTACTGAAACCAGCCCAGCACACCTCCAAGGCGACCATGAAGAGGCCGATACACTGATTGCTTTCCATATCGCAAATATTACGGCAGGGAATATCATGGTGAGGGCATCCGACACCGATGTCTTTGTGATTCTGATTAGTGCCCTTGGACAGCAACGCAGAGAAGTCCGGTCGATGGCCAACATCATCATGGACTGCGGGATGGGAAACAGCAGTAGGTATATCAACGTGACCAACATTGCTGACGTCCTTGAAGAGCGCAAACCGGGACTTCCCAGAGCACTGCCCGGATACAATGCTTTCACTGGATGTGACTTCACCTTGGCTTTTTACAGGTAGGCACAATATATTTGCGTTTCAATAAAATGTCTCTATTAAAGTAAAATCATTGGAGCAGTGGTTGAATGGTTACATTTGGAATTTGTACTTGATTTTTTCAGGAAAGGCAAAAGTAAACCCCTCGACCTCGTAGAGAAGGACAAAACTGGCTGTTACGTCAACCTCTTCATCAGTATGGGTGAGGTGGATGGTAGTGTTGATCCCGATGTCGCATCAGAGTTTGTCTGCCGCATGTATGGGCAAAGCAAGACTCGAGATGTCAATGAAGCACGATACAACAAACTGATGCAAATGACTGGCAAAATTGATCAGGTAATTAAGGCACGAGAAACTGAGAATATGATCATCATTATAAAATTAGAATACCTTACAACATCTCTAATCATGCCTTTCATTGACATTCAGGAGAATCCATTAGCAAACATCAAACGGATCGACTGTGCGCTGCTGCCACCTTCTCGTCGGACCCTTGACATGAAGATTCGACGAACGCAGTATGTAACAGCATTGTGGACACATGCCGTGACAGCATCTCCTGGGGACGGTTTGTCACCAACCGATTATGGATGGTCTGTGAATGACAACATCCTGAAGACAACCTGGTTTGAAGGGCCAGCCATACCAGACAGTTTGTTTGCGAATGGCAGTAACAACGCAGAGGACATGGAGGTCGAAGGTGACAGCGAGTCGGAGTTGGAAGTAGAAAGTATTGATGGATTATTGAGCGATTCAGATGGCGAAGCCTGGAGTGAAGACTCAGAATCAGAGGAGGAAGACAGGGATTACTGATAGGAGACCACGCTACAGAATTTCAATTTGTTTGAATGAATGGCTGACATCTGCTTGTGGTCATTCATATGGGCTATACAGTACCGTATTATGCTGAACATTTTCAGTCACTTTCATCGGGATTGGTAACTCATGAGCTCAGATCTAGTTCTGTATTTTGGAGTTGGAGAGGGGGTTCCAGGTGTCTGGCAGGCATACTCCACCACAGAAAATGTCAAGTGGTCATTCATTTTTTTTTTCTTTCTTTGCCTCATTTGAAGGACTTTATTGTTTCATCAGATAATCACATTACAAAACATAAATGTACAGACAAATGAAATCAAATTCTGTACCGTAGCATGTCAAACAATCTTTCTACCTGGCTTCTGTCATTTCTTTCGTTTGGTTTACTGTTAAAAAAAAATCAGTTCAGATTTCAACTCGTACAAAAGAGCTCTTGCATGCGTTTTAGTACCAAAGCTCATCTTTGTGTTTTAGTACCACAGCTCATCGTTGTTGCCAAAGATTAATACATCAGGTTCTATCTGTTTTTTCTCTCTCTACAATCAATGAGTAGAAGTGTTTTGTTTTCATGTTTAAAACATTGATAGCATCTACTGCAGTTGACATTTCTATAAATTGTTTCCCTGATTAATCCCTACCTGTTTCAGCAGTACGCAATTTATCCAACCATAATCTCGGAATTTTACGAACTTAAAGGGAAATAAATGTTTCGGCAATGTATTACATTTAACAGATAACGTCAGCGTCTTTACAACACCCACGACAAATGACGTGTTATACCTTAGAAATCCCTTCTTTTCCCATGACTTGAAATAAAACATCTGATTTTCAAAGGTTATGTTGCTGTTATTCCATTGTATTTTATTCTCAATGTTATTCTCATCAGGTTAAATCACAAGCTGATCTAACTCAATTTTTGGGTGGTGGCATTCAGGGGTGTCTGGCGGGCACACCCCACCACTGAAAATGTCTGGCACTGGCCATTCATGATACCTTGGACTATGCCAAACCATTTCATGTAGGTTTCACCGGGTTAACTTACAAGCTGATATAGTTCAATTTTGGGGGTGGGGGCATTCGGGGGCTTCTGGCGGGCACATCCCACCACTGAAAATGTCTGGCACTGGCCATTCATGATATCTGGGACTATGCCGAACATTTTCCAGTAGGTTTCACCGGGTTAACTCACGAGCTGATCTAGCTCAATTTTGGGGGTGGGGGCATTCGGGGGCTTCTGGCGGGCACATCCCACCACTGAAAATGTCTGGCAGTGGTCATTCGTGATATCTGGGACTATGCCGAACATTTTCCAGTAGGTTTCACCGGGTTAACTCATGAGCTGATCTAGCTCAATTTTGGGGTCCGGTTATGTAATCTGGCAGGCACACCCCACCACTGAAAATGTCTGGCAGTGGTCATACATGATATTTGGGACTATGCCGAACATTTTCCACTAGGTTTCATCGGGTTAACTCACAGAGCTGATCTAGCTCAAATTTTGGGTCCCTTTCTAATGGCCCTTCTGACCACACCCACCAGAATGTGCCCGGCAGACGTCCATTTCCTTACATGGACATGCACATGGACCATTGCTATATACATGAAAATTGGTTAACTTTCCAGCTAAGCTGACCCCCCTGGGCTCCCGGTATAATACAGCCACTCACCACGGTCTTTCACTTGCTCATTTATTTCATTATTGCAACACACTACCAACTCACAACTCATCAGGGTGAGTATACAGGGTGAGTCAAAAGTAGCGCCCAATTTCTGTTTATATATATATATCTATATTATAATAGCCGTAGATGATTCTGTCTGTCTGTCTGTCTGTTGGGCGTCTGTCCGGGGTGTGGCTTACTCGGTTTGCAGAGTAGCTCCACCCATAGCTCCACCCATTCTGGGAGTGGCTTCATATAATTATAAACAAATATCCACCATTTTATTAACTCGCATAGCTTTGAGGCCTGTTTTGTAGGCCCGTGGTGTCTTGCTCTCTCTCCCAGTTTTATTTCAAATCAAATTCGATATATCATTTCATTTTTCACAGTCGCTAACATAGTTTTAGACTCGGTTGAAAAAAAACGGGAGGAAAATCCAATGAAAGTTGCCGTTTATAGAACGAAATGAATTCTCAAACGCCTGTAACTTCAAGGCCATTGAATCTCTCTCACGCCTTTATCTCCAATCTAACTCACCATATGATTTCATTTTTATCGATGGTTTTAGACTCGGTGTCAGCAATAATTGAGAACATTCCACACACGCAGGAAAATGCAGAGATATATTTTTAAAAATCGCGTCATGGTGTATCATACACCGCCCAACATGACACCGACGGCAACGTGTCGATACATATTAAAAATTCGATATATCATTTCATTTTTCACGGTCGCTAACATAGTTTTCGACTCGGTTGAAAAAAAACGGGAAGAAAATCCGATGAAAGTCGCCGTTTATAGAACGAAATGAATTCTCAAAGGCCTGTAACTTCAAGGCCATTGAGTCTCTCTCACGCCTTTATCTCCAATCTAACTCACCATATGATTTCATTTTTATCGATGGTTTTGGACTCGGTGTCAGCAATAATTGAGAACATTCCACACACGCGGGAAAATGCAGAGATATATTTTTTTAAATCGCGTCATGGTGTATCATACACCGCCCAACATGACACCGACGGCAACGTGTCGATATATATTAAAAATTCGCTTTTGCTTTTCCGTTAAGATATATTACTTTTTCGTTTGATGACAGTCGTCACAAAAACGTCAACAATGATGCCGACATATATTTCTTCGTTTTTATTTCATTCAACATTATTAGCCGGAAGTAAAATATGTTTCAGGAAATTACCGAGAGAGATTTCTTCGTTTTTTTTATTAGTTATGTGCGCATACACTTTAAATAGGTTTATTTGAAATCTTTAATTTTCCACAATATAATTTACTTGCCATTTATCATTTGATGATTACGAGACAAATTCCTCTTGAGGATCGTGACAATTCATGCGCTGCGTGGAAACTTCTATTTCCAAAATGAATGAGACGATCGATGAAGAACGCAGACTTGAACAGGATGTAGCAAGAAAACGAATGAGACGGGCGAACGAGTCCATCGACGAACGTCAATGCAAACTTGCGGGTCACCCGTGGGAATCCCACAGGCATGGATGTGTGTGACATTTCGACATATTGAGTTAGATGCTGCACATTCATTTTTACAAAATGGTTACTGGCAAGTCATCAGATCCAGAAATGGTGTAATGAACACAATTTATTTACGCGCAAGCACAAAAGCAAGATGGGCCGATTTCCGATTCCGACGGGCCGACGGGCGAGACGGGCCGATTTGGAGCAAGAAAAAGAACGAGACGGGAGAAAAACGAGAGAAACGAGACGGGGAAAGCCGATTGGAGAGGCGAGTGAGGTGCGATTGGAGAGGGGAGTGAGGAGCGATTGGAGAGGCGAGTGAGGAGCGATTGGAGAGGCGAGTGAGGAGCGATTGGAGAGGAGAGTGAGGAGTGATTGGAGGGGAGTGTGAGGTGCGATTGGAGAGGAGTGTGAGGCGCGATTGGAGAGGAGTGTGAGGCGCGATTGGAGAGGAGTGTGAGGCGTGATTGGAGAGGTGTGTGAGGCACGATTGGAGAGGTGGTGTGAGGCACGATTGGAGAGGAGTGTGAGGCGCGATTGGAGAGGAGTGTGAGGCGCGATTGGAGAGGAGTGTGAGGCGCGATTGGAGAGGAGTGTGAGGCGCGATTGGAGAGGAGTGTGAGGCGTGATTGGAGAGGAGTGTGAGGCGCGATTGGAGAGGAGTGTGAGGCGCGATTGGAGAGGAGTGTGAGGCGCGATTGGAGAGGAGTGTGAGGCGCGATTGGAGAGGCGTGTGAGGGATTGGAGAAGAGAGGAGTGTGAGGGATTGGAGAGGTGAGGGATTGGAAAAGAGAGGAATGTGAGGGATTGGAGAGGAGAGGAATGTGAGGGATTGGAGAGGAGAGGAGTGCTAGGTGGAGAGAGGAGAGTGTCAGGTGGAGACAGGAGAGTGTCAGGTGGAGAGGAGTGAGGGGTCACATATTATGTGAAATAAATAAATTGTGTTCATTCCACCATTTCTGGATCTGATGACTTGCCAGTAACCATTTTGTAAAAATGAATGTGCAGCATCTAACTCAATATGTCGAAATGTCACACACATCCATGCCCGTGGGATTCCCACGGGTGACCCCGCTAGTATATATATATATTTCCAAACTCTCAGCAATAACCTGCAAAACAAAAACAAAAATAAATAAATTAAGAAAGTTAATAATCTGCAAGACAATTATTAACAACATGACATCCCAGTAAGAATCTGACAGCCGACAAAAACAAAAATTGGGCGCGGGTGCTACTTTTGATTCACCCTGTATATATATATATATATATATATATATATATATATATATATATATATATATATATATATATATATATATATATATATATATATAAACCACAATGTCAGTTTGTGTGTTTGTATGTTTGTACAGATGTCTGTTCCCTTTCATAAGGGAAGGTTTTAAAGGCCGATCTTTCAACACGAATGTGTGTTCACTGAGGTCTATTTTTGAGGATAAAACAAACTCGAAAACCATTTTCCATAATAGAGTAATTATGTCTCTACTATTGGAACTGTAGACGGTGGCTTGCAAACCGAGGCTCAAGGACGGTGTACAGAAACGTTTAAAAAAAACAAAAAACAATAAATACAAGGAGCAGGGAGGTGAAATTCGCTGCATGTGATGTGCAATGTGCACAGAGGAAAACGAGTGTTCATTTATGTCCATATGATGTCTAATAAATAAAGAAGATATAAGCACACCTGATATGAGGCCGAGGCTTCTGACTTTGGCACGCTCACAAGGCTGTACCATCAAATAAACTGTTCCAATCCGTCATTTTTGATGGGCTTTCATACTAATATATATTGTTACAGACACGACTTTGATGTTAAGGTGGGCCGAGCGGAATGGCCGTCGTGTCCGCACAAATTACCCGATTGTACTCGAACGTTGACGAAGCCGCGCCACGCTGGCTCAATAAGGAAAAAGAAGACACACGGCTGAATTATAATGACAGACACCAGGGATACGGTTCTCAAGACCTCCGGAGGAGATTATATTCGTGCGGAAGGTCAGATTACAGGGACGAGAGGTACAACATAGAAAGACAAGCACTTAGACACAATCTTATATTATTCCCCAACAGACGACAGGCAAACGGGACAACGGCTGACTCACACGGGGATTGGTGGCCAGGAAAGGCAGATAGCGATGGCTCCAGGTGCACCTGGGCTCGGGGCAGGATCAACACGGTTCGGTCCAGAGATGCGGGGAGGTCTCGTCGCAGCGCTCAAAGGTGACGTTCTTTCTCAGGCGGGTCTTTCTCAGGCCTCTCCAAACTCAGGCGCATCTGTTTCAGCGCTCACAGGTCCTTCTTTCTCCAGCTGGGGGCGCATCTCTCGTCACGTCCGCTAAGTCGCCACGTATATCCGGCGGGGAGTGACACGCCCTCGGCTCGTTAGCTCCGCCCCAGATGGAATCGGTCCGCCCTTCTGATTGGGTGCGGGGGGTTACCAGGCTCCGCCCTTGAGGAGGAGCTGACAGCCAGCCCCTCCGTGGTAACCCCGTGGAGCGCGTGGTCAATGGCGCTAATCGAGCCGGTGTGAGGACGCATCCTCCCCCGCGCCGCCGCCATCTCCTCTGTTGTTGTTGTAATTGTTGGGGAAGAAGATGGAAGGAGGTATGGGAAAGGTCCTAAACTCACTACTGATGCCATATAATCACATTCTGGTGCAACGAAGAGTCATAATTAATGGAGACGAGGCCTTAACTGACATAGATTAAGAATAACTAGCAAGATGTCCGAAAGTTGTCTACGTGTGGTGCGGTGGACCTGGGCACGACATTTAATGGGGGAATAAGGGGAAGGTCGGCTCTACTGAGTGTTATTTACATGCAATGGGACTAGGGAATGGGGGATTGGGGAAAGTTGGGGAGTATTGGAGAAATAGGGGAATATTTACAAGCGGATATGGAGGCCAAATTCCATATTCGCAACATTGCACCCTTCTCTACCCTCGGGGCGTCCCGACCCGATAAATTTTTACCTACTTTAGTGTGGCACGCAATGTAGTTCCCTCTACTATTAACTCTACCCTGAGTGCGACAGTTTTACAGATATTCACAAATGAGTAAATATGTCCCCCTGCGACGTTGCACCCTTCTCCTCACAGAAACACACCCACAGGATAACCGAATCCGGAAAGAATCCTCAAACTACACATACAGCCGGTAGGGAGCATTATTTACAAGATTACGCTGATATCTACACTACGATCCAGGACCTGTTTTTGGAGGAACACATGCAGATGTTATGCATAGAGAGAGCGCGCTTGCCAACATCGATACACCAACCCACGAGTGCTCTGTGGCCGACGGCCTTTAATAACGTGCAGAGCACCCTTTCCCAGCATCAAAAGCACCACCCCACCACCAATCGGTGCAGTCACCATTGTTCATTGGAATAAAAATAAATTCGACAACCCCTAACCCTGCAGGTGTCTCTTGCTCTTCTTGTGGTGCACTTGGTGTTAACTAAAAGTGGTTCACCTGTATGGCATAGGTGCCACGTTGACCCACAGGTCCATCCATGGGTGGTGCTTGGCCGCAAAAGAGCTGCGGTCCATTGTGGGTGGCCACAAACATTGCGGTCCATATGGTGTATCGATCCCGGCAGCAAACAGCGAAAGTGCAGGCCCACAACTGCGCAGCCAGCACCTCTCTCTCCTCTCTCTCTACCCCAAAGCCAGACCCTCGGAGGTGGGAGACAAAAGAAGCAGACAAGTGAGTAAGGTGGTAAGGGCGCAAAAGTGCACGCAATGTAAGGTGATGCACACTGGGGGCACATGGGAACCAGGTGAGACAGGTACGTTCCTATCGTACGCCCCCCCCCCCCCCCCACCAGGTAACCTACATGGCCCCTCCCTTACCCCTTACTGTATCCACAAAACACAACACTACCCATAAACATCTACTTTACAAATCAACAAACATCCCTACTGTCTTCCCCGTTCCTCCCATAAACCAAATTCGTCTTCTCTCCCTCCTAACCAATCAAATTTGCCATTTTCAACTCTCATCAAAATTTGCCATCTCCAACTGCACATCAAAATTTGCCATTACCAATTCATCATCAGTCCCTCCTAGGGAGGGAGAGATGGAATCACCCCAATGTCTCATCCACGTCGTGATGCGTCTCACAAATCCACACAGCGATTCATCTCCTGCAACAAAACAAAGAAAACACAGGTGTGGAGTCATCATCATCACCACTGGTAAGTGGCTGCGTATGGTGCGACAGGTTCTTCAATCCTAACTATTTCCTAAATGACTTTAACAACTTTACACTACCCGGGGTCTTTCTCCGGCCAAACCATTGGCCCTCTTACACTATGGGTTCTAAAAACCAATTCCCATTGGCCAAACTGTGGTGCTTTTCAATTTGGGGTCTCACTCCCCCGATTCATCTCTCGGTGCCCTCGCACAATTTCTGGGCTGTGGCGTGTACCTCTCTCAGCGGGTCTACCCACCTGCACACCTCCACCACTGCGGTTGCCTCCGAGCTTACCTGCTCCTTACCCTAACCTAACTACCTGGGGAAGGCCCTCTGGCACTCTCCCCACTCGGTGCCCTCTCTGGCACTGGGCTACCCGGGTCCATCCTCCGGATCCTCGGGCCCCATCCACAACTCTACCGGCTCCCAGAGCCCACCTGCGGCCTCACCTGGCCGACATCCTCACAGTGGTGGAGTGCCCAACCAACTACACACACTAACAGGCTACACGCCCAGCCATTTCCACAACACTAATGCACCCATCCACAACACCATTCTGCAACCGCACCACAGATGCCAATATCCAACCACAATTTACCTGTACCCTCTACCTAACACTTACACTACCCGCCCCGGGTACTCGTGAAAGGGGTCCACTCTTCCCCCATCCACACCTTCGCACCATGCACACCACTCCGTACCACTTACTCCAACTCTCTCCACACACCTGTACTTGCACACCTGTGCTCTCACACCTGGTGCCACCTGCACCCTTCTCTCCCCAAGCGCATTCGCGCTGATCCACAACACTCCCTACTCATACACGGCTCCACACACCTGTCCAATTGCACACCTGTGCAATCACACCTGTTCCATCCTCATCTGTTCAATCCTCACACACACGGCATCATCTCAGCTAACTACTCCCCTCTGAAACTTGCGCTTCCCAGTCGTCCCTTTAAACTATTGCGCTCCCTCGTCATTATCATCCATACTAATCTACCTGCGTCCCCACTACAGGTATCAGTCACTAACTAAACTTAACGTCACCTAATGTCATCTTCGCTAGATCCCTACAATATAACCTAACCCACCCGGGCTAGTTTTCACTGCCATACACCCCATAATCTATAGCTCCTTTGCCCCCCCATGGGAAGGATGGTGGATTTGCCATCCCACCACATCGGGGGTCTCTCACTACCAATTTTGCACATCAAATTTCAATAAATCAAAAATTTGCCAATCACTGCCCATCATCTGCCAATCACTACTGCCAATCCCTTGCCAATCATCAAATTTTGTTTTTCTCCAATTTTGGGTCCAAAACACTAACCTCATCACCCAGTCGACTCACTAATACCTCTCGGTGCGCCAATCCCTGTCCAAAGCCCGGCTTCGTAAAGCCAAGCAATGGATGCTGGTTGTTTTGTGCCAGCGGCTGGATGCGTCCGGCACTCGGTGCAGGGACGGGGCTTACCCGGGCCGAGATCCCACGCATCACCTCGGCGTGGAGCCATCCAATGTCCCGATCTCGACCTGCCGGCACGTCTCAACAAAACGTGGTCGCCATAACGACCCTTCCTATCGGGCTGCCAGCTCCCCTAGTGGAGCACGGACGCGGCCGTTCAAAGCGAGGCCCAGCACGCACCGAGGGCCCGATTCGGCTATAAGTCGTTCTAAACTCTACCCCGTCTAACGTCGATGCTTCACCTGCATGCTTACACCCCGCAGCCCGTTCCTTGCTCACACACCCAGCCGTGCCCATGCTCCTCGTACCTTTCCTTACACACCCAGGTACACTCATTCCACTCACAGCCTTGGTCACACACCTGACCACCGAACACTTTGGCACACATTCGTTGCTCGCACACCTCACCAATACACCGCTTCGCGCCCCCTCCTCGGTCACCTCCTCTGTGACAATCACAGGTGTGCCCTCATTCGCACACCCAACCACGTGCCTCACCACCAACTCCAGCGTGCATTCCCACTCACGCTCTACCATTCCAGGTGTGCATCCTTCCATCCCAGGTGTGCATCCTCGCTCACCTGTCACAACCAACTCACTCTCCTTGTCACTCTCACTACTCTCACCTCCATTCTTGACAACGCACTCACCCTTACTCTTGACAGCACACTCTTTCCCCATGCACCTGTCCGTCACACACCTTTCTCGCGCACACTCTCCCGTTACACCCTCCGTAACACTCACCACAGGTGGACACTCTTCCTTACTTCTGACAGCGCACTCTTTCCTCATGCACCTGTCCGTCACACACCTTTCTCGCGCACACTCCTGCGCACACTCTCCCGTCACACCCTCTGTAACACTCACCACCCCGCGCTTCCATGTGCTCCCTCGCACACACGCTACGACCGACTCACTCTCGCCAACACCCTCACTCCTTGGCACGCACTTTTTCCTCACACACCCCAGAGTCGGACTTTCTCGCACACCTCCTCTTTCGCACACCAGACCTGTCGCACACTTCACCCACGGCCTCTCACGAACACCCGGGTCCATCTCGACCCCCAAGCTTCTTAAATCCCCTGGCGCATCATACGCACGACCATATTGGTCACCACTTACACCGGGTCCTCTTCCTCTTCGCTTCTCCTCCATCACCTGCGAATCCCTCATCCGGTTAATGAGCACATCACGATCCAAACACAGACTTTGGACCAATTCTTTCATCTCCTCTTTTATCTCTTTGTTATCCCCTCTCCGTCGCTTCTTAATTTCGCTCACCCCTTCTTCCACTTCTTCTAATTTGTGCCTCACCTCTTTTATTCCCCGGTATGTCTCCTCAAGCTCGTCCTCCAAGGCTACCTTGACCGTTTCCATGTGCGTCCTCACCCGCCGGTCCTTCGTCTCCATTACCTCTATCACCTCGTCCAACCTCGTTGTCAGTCCCTCACGTACCATCTGACATTCCCTCTTCGTCGCTACCAAGTCATCTTTGAGTTCTTTCTGTGTCGCCTTTAAACCTCCTAATACCGCAGTGTTCCTTTGAACCTGCTCCACTAACTCCGTCTGTCCCACCGTCAGCTGCTCCACCTCCTGCGTCAGGTCCTCTATGCCCCCTTGTAACTTTACAGTCCCCTTTCTCACCTCCTTCTCCATGTGCTCCTTACAGTGCCTCACCTCCTCGCGCACTCCTCCGACCTCCTCACTCACTCCTCTCCTGATCTCCTCTCCCATCACTTGCATCTCCTGCCCAGATGCCACCCTCATCTGCTCCATTTCCTCCCTGTGAGCATCCAGTTTGGTTTCTACCCCCATTCTGACCCCCTCTATCTGCTGCCCCATTTGGCTAACTTCCCTTTCCGCTTGGTCCCTCATGTCCCTCAATTTGCCTTCCATGGTGTTTTCTAACCCCTCTAACCCATTCTTCACTCCCTCTATTTGATTCTCCTGGGCAGCCATTCTATTTTCTACCCCCTCTAACCCCTTTTGCATCCCTTCCATTTGATTCTCTTGAGCGGCCATTCTGTTTTCTACCCCCATTAACCCATGTTTCACCCCTTCTATCCCATTGTCTAACCCCTCTAATTTCTTGTCTAATCCCTCTATTCTACTCCCTAACCCCCCGATCTGCGCCCCCATGTCCTCCCTCAATTTCTCGCTATTGGACCCCATTTGGCCCTCCAATCGCTCACCCTGAGCATCCATCCGGTTCCCCAATTGGTTACTCTGCAGTTTGAGGGACGCCTGCATTTGCGCCATAAATTGCTCCATGAGGACCTGCATCTGGGCCATCCCTCCCACTTGTGCAGCGGGTGCGGCCGCCGTAGCTATGTGCGAGGCGCCATTTCGCGCGTCTGCTACCCCCGCTGTTTCGCTCTCCTCACGTGTCTCAATTTGGTCCTGGACCGACCCTGCTTCACTCTCCCCTACCGGACCCCAGCCGTCTTGATCCGCCATAGCGCGACTTTCAAAATTCGAGTTTCGTAACACAAATCCAAATTTTGCTGTTATAATTTCGTCGAGCGCAGTAACCGCGGGACCGCGCTCCGGATCGATTTTGTCGAGCTCAGTACGCGCTCCGAACCGATTTTCCCTCCCAAAATTTGGGCCTAACTAATTTAGTCCCGGGTCCGAATCTCACTCCTCGACACCAATTGTTACCGTACTAACACAATTGGTGTCCAAAATTTGGGCTAAATAAATTTAGTCCCAGGTTCGAATCCAACTCCTGACAACCACTTGTTACAGACACGACTTTGATGTTAAGGTGGGCCGAGCGGAATGGCCGTCGTGTCCGCACAAATTACCCGATTGTACTCGAACGTTGACGAAGCCGCGCCACGCTGGCTCAATAAGGAAAAAGAAGACACACGGCTGAATTATAATGACAGACACCAGGGATACGGTTCTCAAGACCTCCGGAGGAGATTATATTCGTGCGGAAGGTCAGATTACAGGGACGAGAGGTACAACATAGAAAGACAAGCACTTAGACACAATCTTATATTATTCCCCAACAGACGACAGGCAAACGGGACAACGGCTGACTCACACGGGGATTGGTGGCCAGGAAAGGCAGATAGCGATGGCTCCAGGTGCACCTGGGCTCGGGGCAGGATCAACACGGTTCGGTCCAGAGATGCGGGGAGGTCTCGTCGCAGCGCTCAAAGGGGACGTTCTTTCTCAGGCGGGTCTTTCTCAGGCCTCTCCAAACTCAGGCGCATCTGTTTCAGCGCTCACAGGTCCTTCTTTCTCCAGCTGGGGGCGCATCTCTCGTCACGTCCGCTAAGTCGCCACGTATATCCGGCGGGGAGTGACACGCCCTCGGCTCGTTAGCTCCGCCCCAGATGGAATCGGTCCGCCCTTCTGATTGGGTGCGGGGGGTTACCAGGCTCCGCCCTTGAGGAGGAGCTGACAGCCAGCCCCTCCGTGGTAACCCCGTGGAGCGCGTGGTCAATGGCGCTAATCGAGCCGGTGTGAGGACGCATCCTCCCCCGCGCCGCCGCCATCTCCTCTGTTGTTGTTGTAATTGTTGGGGAAGAAGATGGAAGGAGGTATGGGAAAGGTCCTAAACTCACTACTGATGCCATATAATCACATTCTGGTGCAACGAAGAGTCATAATTAATGGAGACGAGGCCTTAACTGACATAGATTAAGAATAACTAGCAAGATGTCCGAAAGTTGTCTACGTGTGGTGCGGTGGACCTGGGCACGACATTTAATGGGGGAATAAGGGGAAGGTCGGCTCTACTGAGTGTTATTTACATGCAATGGGACTAGGGAATGGGGGATTGGGGAAAGTTGGGGAGTATTGGAGAAATAGGGGAATATTTACAAGCGGATATGGAGGCCAAATTCCATATTCGCAACAATATATACAGACTTGGCATTTAATATGGAATTTTTTTTTCTTTCTTGACTTGGGTTTACTTTCTTAACTCAGGATATCAATCTGGTGAGTTTCTTTTACACTTTGGTGATTTATTTGTTAAAAGAACCATGTCACTGATTGTCCGTCGCAGCAAGAAGTCAACAACAGGATTATATCACAGGTGGCGTGGCAAAATGTATGGACAGGTGCATTTGACGATTGGCTTCACAGTCGGGTATACAAGGGTTGTTGCATTCTGTATTAGTGGAAAACAACTGCTGCACATCTACAAAAGTTATTGCCGCTTCCTCTGGAGATGGTCCGTCAACTTGACAATGCTGTTTGTCATGGAGTGGTGGCTTTACGAAATTACGGCATGAAAGAGCGTGCTATTGCTCGGCAGTATGGCATCACTCAAGGTCAGGTGTCAAAGATCCTGAAACGAAATGCTAAGAGGGGTGTCCCTACTCCAATACTGAGGCCAAGACGTCCCCACAGAACCACAAGGAGGGATGATCGCCAGCTGCACCGGTTAGTCCACAATGGCCGTACCAAGTCAGCTAATCGGCTTAGGGCTGAATGGCAGCAACTGACAAATGTGCCTGTATCCAGAAGGCTAGTCAACCAACGACTGGTTCAAGCAGGCTATCGTGCCAAGCATCCCCTGAGAAAGCCACGCCTGACCAGACAACACCACCAGCGCCGATTTCAGTGGGCCAGAGAGCACCGTCAATGGCAGCCAGGACACTGGAATCACGAGATCTTCAGTGACGAGCCTAGATTTCTGGTCTATCGTCAAGATGGCCGCGTCCGAGTGCGCAGACAAGTGCATGAAGCCTACAACAAAGATTGTATAGTGCCAAGAGTCCAAGCTGGAGGTGGTGGGGTGACCGTTTGGGCTGCTTTTCATGCAGGGGGCAAAACTGACCTGGTTGTTCTGAATGGAAACCTGAAGCAGTTCAAGTACAGGGCCATTCTGGAAGAAACATTGCTTCCATTTGCTCGTGCAGCCTTTCGAGGAAACTTTGTCTTCGAAGATGACAATGCACGGCCTCATCGTGCTCGTGTGATCCAACACTTTCTTGCTGACCGTGGTGTAGAGCATATGGAGTGGCCTGCCATGTCCCCGGATATGAATCGGATAGAGAACTTGTGGGCAGAATTAACGCGTCAAATCGACCACTTGGACCAGCAGCCGACCTCTGTGCGTGAATTGCAGCAGGCTATTGTCACTGCATGGCTAGCGATTTCTGTTCAAACCTTGGCAAATCTCGTGAACAGCATGCCTCAACGTGTACGTGCTCTCCTGAATGCTCGTGGGGGTTACACGAAGTACTGAACTGTAATTTTACTGTCCGTAATCCCAGTCGTAATCTAACTTTTGTTTTTGTTTAATTTTTTTTGGCTAATGTGCAAAATAAAGAGATACTTCTGGAAAACGTACAGAAGTTTAACACAGTGCTGTCCATGAATTGAGTTCGATGTCAGTTTACATCACTTTCAAGGATCAATTTATTTGTTTCGAAATGTCAAATGTGGTTTTTGTTTCTTTTAAAGGTCACGTTAACAAAATCTAGAATAATTTCAACATAATTCCAATGAACTTTTGGTTCTAAGACATCTTGAAAAGTAAATTCACCCCCACAAAAAAAATATTCCATATTAAATGCCAAGTCTGTATATATATATATATATATATATATATATATGTATACTGTGCATATATTAGCCTTGTAGCCATGAATTGCTTGTCTGTCTGTTTTTCTTTGTATAAAAGACAAGGCTCGTGGAAGAGCGAGAACACAGGATGGACCAGGATGCAACAGAACAAAAGGAAGAAAGAGAGAGAGAGGGGGGTTAACATTAACAACAGGATTGAAGGACAGAATAGAGAGACATTTGGACAAATAATGAGTGTGAGGAATGAGGGGCAGGGACATAAGGGTAAGGAGGTAGCAAGGTGTGAAGCATGGGCACCAGCCCAGATGGGAGAGCAGCACTCCATCAAGCCATATATGAAGGCCTTGTAGGTGGATAGGAGTTCAGATGTTCCAAGGAAACACTTTGAAAGAAGGAGGATGGAGGCCAACTTAGAAATGTGGTTTGTCGAAGAAGGATCATGGCTGATAGTGCATCCCAGTGGTTTGAGTGACTGAACTTCCTCGAAAGGATTGTTAAGAAAGTAGATAAGAGGGTTAGCCATGGAGTCTTTTTGGAAAGAGAGAATGAGAGCGACGAGCTTGTAATTTTGTCAAGGTCTGAAAAGAAGGAAGAGGGTGCAGCCTGTCTGTCTGAAGGATGAGGCATCACACGGCAGAGGGTGGAGTTATCAGCAAATAGATAAAGAGGATTTTCCAGAGTCAAAGAGATTATCGATGAAGATCAGGAATAGGACTGGGCCCAGAATACTGCCTTGGGGTACTCCAGCCTTGACAGGGAGAGGAAATGAAAGGATTCCGTTTAGTGCCAAACGTTGGCTTTGAGAGCAGAGGAAGTCAGGAAGCCATGTGTGGAGTTGGCTTTCCATGCCATAGGCAGAGAGGTTGGAGAGAAAGTCAGGGCGCCAGACTGTATCTAAACCTCGAGATATATCTAGAGATGGCTCAGATCTCATGTCTGACATTGAGGGCCTCCATCCGTTGTTCTTCCAGAGTATTTGTAGTTATTTACCAGAATAAACTCAGGAGATCATAACGATCATTTTGGTGTATCACATTCCACAGTAGAATGCCACAAAAAACATGCATCACGCACACGCACAACTCATCCGTTTATAGTAGATGCAGTGATGTTGGCTGAATTCCAAGCAGGCAGGGACGAAGCACAAATAATCGGGTGAAAAGTGCAAAGATGATGTGCAGGAGCAGCAGAGCAGGTTTTCAGGAAACGTGAGATGGTGTTGTCCACTACAGTTGCAGTCAGATTCAAGTGTTGTCAGAAACACAGAGTCCAGCAGCATTTCGGTGTGACTGGGTACAGAGAGCGAGAGGTTGGGGGACACAATATTTGGAAGAAAACAGTGAATTGAGGCAATTTGGCCTTCTCATGAGCGGAGTCGGTGGTGGTGCTATTCAAAGAGACGGAATGAATAGAGGGGGAGCCATTTGCTTTGGAGGGGAGCCAAAACAGCCATTTATTTTGATGGCTATTTCATACCATCATTCAATTTGTATGTCAACCATCCATTCCATAAGCCTGTGCTTTCACTAGACTGGTTAAAGGTTTAGCCCTAATGCTTAAAGACTCCAAAATTTCATGAGCCACACCGAAAAATATTTTTGTCATATGATGTGCAAATGCCAGGGGATTGGCCGACCTCCTTCACTTAGCCAAACAGACACCCATTTGATGTAGCACTACCCAGCAAGAACACATGAAGCAAAGACTATTCGGCTCATCCCAGTAGATCATAACTTTTAATGTAATTTTAGAGGTGATCGCTAAATTAATAGACTAGTCAAATTTCTGGGAAACGTGAATTCATGAGGCATTTTTGAGTAAAAGCAAGCAAACCACTTTTTCTGGGGTAGTTTTTCTCGCTGAATACGAATCTGTTGTTTGCCAAGCCCAAAAATGCGTAATTAGGTCACTAATCAAGGTCAAAGGTCAATGAGTGCAAAATTCAAAATTTTTGAAAAAATGTTTTATTTTACATCACCTATCTGTACATTTCAATTATTTTACAGTATTTTGTCTGGTAAGGTTACTACAGCTTTTCACAATTATGAAAGTAAAGGGAATTGTGAAGGGAAAAAATCAGATTTTTGTGAATATATCCGTAATGAAGCAACTTTTCGTTTTTTGACATACTGTTTTAATTCACTTGAATTGTTGCCTTAAATACCATCAGTGAAGTGGTTTACCTGAGTCCTATATAATAGCAAGATTGTTTTCTACACTAAATGTCAATATTTGACTAATTAGCCACTTAATTAAGGCTAACGGTCACAAGGCGCAAAGTGCACTTACATGGCACAAGGCGCAAAATGCACTTCATGGCAAACATGTTTGGAGTGCAGGCAGTTGATCATTATCACATGTATTCTTAATTAATCCTGAATCAATTGCAGTCTGTCAGACTGATTGGCTGGAAGGAGGAGCCATCCAGGGGAATGCCAATTAGCTTAACTGTGTAAGCTCTGACCCCCCCCCCCCCCCCCTACTTTGGCCTGTTTCGACATGGTGTTTCACTGGCATTGCACTTGCAGGCCTCAGTGCAGAACTGTTTCCCCCACTTCCGACAAGAGCAACTATCAGAACTGCAACCTTTCTTGCAACCACACTGAGTAAGTTCTCGGCATCCCTTTGGAATTGACGGTAAAGTTGTAAGAACCGGTGACAACTTGTCATCAACGAGTTTCCATCCACAATCAGTCGGCGGTGGCAGATCTGTCATTGGATTACTGGCCTCTCTCCAAATGAAACTTTGGTAGTTTGCACGCTCTATGTGGAACTTTGCTGCATCACTAGATGGAGGTAGGGTCTCCGTTGCATGGCATTTGTTGAACAGTTTAATGCGGGCTTGATTACAGTTCTCAGATGGTTCCTTGTAGATATGGCAAATGAACTTTTCAGCATCTTCTGTGACCTTCTTTGATGGTGTCGGAAACTTGCCAAGATCTTGAAGCAGACTGTTGTGTTCAAGGAAGATATCCCATTCTGTTTTCTTTGAGTGTCCTGAGAAAAATGAAACCGTATCGCATCCTGTCAACGCATGAAATGCTGGTAAAGTCTCATAGACATGATCAGCAAGTCCAAGTTCCGACTTTATGTCATGCACAGGAACATACTTCCGTTTCTTAATTGTTCCTGCTCTCATCCAAAGTTTTACGCAAGACATTTTACTGAAGTTGGCAAGCAACAGCACCAACACATCTGTGTCACGCGCTGCGACCACAATGTTTGGTGCATCGGCATGAAGGCAGTGTACAATCATTCTGGTATCTGCTTCCTCGTGATTGCTTTGTAGCAAAGTAGTGTTCATTGCAGGATCTGAACTCTGGACTTCTGTTTCAGAAGCGAAACCTCCACCAACAACAACCACGTTTTCAGGGGGTGCCGCTGCCAGGAGTGCATTCGACAGGAACTGAGCAAGCTCTGTCTTGTTTTCAGTTGATGCGAGAAAGTCAGGCCATTTGTTGGGGAGTAGCACATCTCTATCTTCAATCAGGCGACGAACTGGCCTTGACCTCTTCGTACGTTTGACCCTAGTTCCAACTTTGATTGAAATGTCTCTATATCGATCGAAGGTAACATCAATTCGGCTGTAAGCCCGGCCTTGCCAGAAAATGAACTTTACAAATTCGTCTGCATAATCACCAAAGGTGTTCGCCGTGTTAGGTTTTCCAAGTGACATAACTGCAGCTTGCCCATCAATGATCAAACAGGAAGGCCCATAAAAGGCGATTTCTGAGGGGCATGATACACTCCTGATAAGAATGTCAAATAAAATAGCCTTAACACCCGTTCTAAGTTCGCCAGATGTATCAACAATGCTGATTGGCACCTTCATCAGTTCATGGTTAAGTATTCTAGCCAGTTCAACTGGTCTTCCAGCTCTGTACGCTGCAATTAGTCTCTGCAAAAAGTTTCTGTCTGCTTTTGTGGTTTCGATCTTTCCATTGGCTTTCTTGGTTCCTATTTCATAGAGTGAGGAAAACGTGGGAGCCTTCACCTTCGGAAGTCGATCTCGGAAATCAGTTGATTTTTCAACAAGTCTCACTTTGACAAAGTTTTCCACCTGCTGCTGCCCTAATGTTTTTGCGTTCAGCAGTGACTCTTCTATTTCAGAAGTTGCAACATCTTTTGTTGCGCAGTTAAGGAGGTTTGGTCGACTAGAAGATTCCTCAGCAAATACTTTGAATCGCAGGAGAGTTTGAAGTATGAGTTCTTCGTCGCAGTTGTCACGTTTAGTGCGGGATGAGTTGGCTTCATTATGGACATAACCAGTGTCCACTCCAACATTCATCATTTCATACGTCTGCATTGAAATGCATGTCCTGTGGTTGTACGAGAGAGTCCATCTTGCCAGGGCTGAATTTGTTTTGGTTATTCCGATGATTCCACCCCTCTTTTTCCCTACACCATTAAGCCATTCCAGGCTATGACTGCCAGACTATGACCATTCCAGCCACACTGCAGATAGTTCAAATACGTGCCCTTTCTCAGCAGAGTGACGCAGCTCTTGACACAACCATGATATCGCCATGTCTGCTGATTTGCTTTCAGTTTCCGCCCTTTTGACATCCCTAAAGAATTTACTAAGACAGTTAACATGGTAACATGCCTCAGCTGAGATTAAATCATTCTCATTTGCAGTACGGACTAAGATGTTATGTACAAATTTAGCTTTTTCCGTAATTTCATTACTCATTTTGAAGGTTGTGACACGACTTGTCTTCTGCTTCTTGTCAAAGTTCTGGCAGAACATACACAATGTCCAGTTCATCTTAGTAGTACTACTGCGTAAAAACGGACATGCTTCAGCCGAAACACTCTTTCTTTCAGGATCTTTTTCGTTTTTCGATTGTTCCTTGGCTAGCTTAGCATTTATTTTCCCCTTGTGTGTGTATGCAGAGTAACATAGCTTATGCCATTTAAGTTTGGGGAGACTTTCTGGAGGCTCTGCAAAGAGAGTCGAAAGCCTGTCCACGGCTGATCGAAATTCATAGTGTCTAAGTTTGCATCGGAGCTCGGTCGCCTCTCTGATGGCAGCAATACCCTGGTTTGTCTGGTTGAAAATCGTATCTTTGACCTGGCTAGTTCCCTGACAAATGATACAAAGTTCAAACGACACATCCTCACGCTGTCGCTTGAGGCTGGCAATAGGTTCCATGGTTGGCCTGAGGGGAGAAACAGAAACCAAACTAAGCACCAGGCACGCATGTTCTGACCATGAAAACTACAACGTTGTATGATATACTGCAACAGCCCTTAAATGATCGAATAAGCGCAGGCAGTGTTGGCCCGGGTTTTAATCTTATTCTCAAAGACACAAAGTAAAGCTTCTTCAAGACAAAACATCTAACCGATATCACTAATTCATTAGTGGTAGATGCATTAGGCACTCATCGTCAATGCCCATGCCCTGCCTGTCTTTTTGCTACTGTTAGGTAAATGTACATGTATGTAGGCCTGCCTATGATGTGAGATGTCAAGCATACATTACACATTTGTATGTACATGTATCTCACCAAAGAAGAATGCATTCCTTTACTTTCATTTGATTTTATATTTCATTTTTTAACAATCTTAAAAAGACCCTTACCTGTACTCCTGAAATGTTTAATGCCTGATGCCTAGGGTACGAACTAGATGGCTTATGCTAGGCTATTAGATTCATTCTTCATCATTAAGGGTCTATTGAAGAACACCCTGCTCTGTCTGAATGGAAATGATTTGACAAACATGGCAAATGCATTGGGGTCAGAAAGATGAAGCCACTTTCACTGTTGAGTGAAAGGGATGGTTTCAAGTGCAAGTAACTGTTACGTCATTGCAAGACTTTCGCACTCATTGACCTTTGACCTATGTTGTTTACCGGTGACATTTAGATTCTGTCTTTATAAAATCTATCTCTAGACCATCAATAGGAGCATAAAAACTCTGCCCCATTGTGCATTTAGAGGTTAAACTGCAAGCAAATTACGCAAAAACTAATTGTCGCCCCTTACAGAGATAAAGGCAAATGAGCATAGATGTGTCCTCACGTTTTCCTTTAAAAATAAGATTTTGAAAAGCTTTAGCAACCTTACTAGACAAAATATTGTAAAATAATTGAAATGTACAGATAGGGGATGTAAAATAAAGCATTTTTTCAAAAATTTTGAATTTTGCACTCATTGACCTTTGACCTTGATTAGTGACCTAATTACGCATTTTTGGGCTTGGCAAACAACAGATTCATATTCAGCATGAAAAACTACCCCAGAAAAAGTGGTTTGCTTGCTTTTACTCAAAAATGCCTCAATCATTCTATAAAGGCACATTTTCAGATTTTTTGACTAGGCTATAAACGTATACTGTCGCATTATTTACTGATATATCTGCTGGATAAGTTTCTCACTTCGTTATGCTTCAGAAATTGCAGTAGTCGCATCTCATAGCAAGGGCATTTGTGGGACTCTGTCAAAAACATTTGAGTAAAGGAGACCTTACAAACTAATTTCCGGGCTATGCAGGCAAAAAACGCATAAAATCCACTGAGAGATTGTAAAGTGAAAAAGAAAAAAAATCCATTAAGCTTAGGAGAAGTCATTTTGCACCAGCTAATGGGGTTAACACAGCCATGTCAACTCTGTTAACAACATTTCAGAAGGAAGGTTTCTTTGCTGCAATCAAAAAGTTGCTTCGCCTTTCAATAAAAGGCATTGAGCTTTGTGAAGGTACCAATTCAAGCATCCGACAGATGTTGCTGTTCAAAGTCTTATGGGGATGAGATGACAACACTCCAATGTGTGCCAATCCATTTGTCCTGCATTAATTGGTCTGTGCCAGTCTAACAGAAAATTTTCTTCGTTTGGTCTTGTCTCAGTTTCCGGTTGCTTCTGTCATTTGCTCATTATTGTCATTTACTCATTACTGGTGAATTGCCACTATGCAGGTCAGACGTCCGAACATTCAGGAGTCATTGGCAATTGGCAACCAAGTCCGGGAGTTTGTTGCGATTTGTGGAATCACAATTAGGAATGGAAGTCTATGCAACAGATGCCTGGTGCATAGGCCAGATGTCCTAAAGGAGTAGAACACCTTTGGTTAACATCACTTGGCTTGTCCTCGATTTATTATCATGATTTTTGCATTAAAGAAAGAGACAATGTTCCAATGTGATTGTAGTTTTGTGAAGCATACAATCAGTCATGAAGATTCCCTTTTAACCCTCTGATGCATGGCCCTTTAGGCATTCTATGGGCAGCCGGGTCCATTTGACCCGGGTTATGCCCCTAGGGTTAACCTCGAACATTGGAGGATATGGTCCTGCAAACTAGGGAATGGAACAAAAATAGTATTGGGTCATGGTGATATTTTGTGGGTCGATTGCATAGACTAGCAACGGTACCCGCCCTACGGGCCGGGCTTCAATTGGGAGGCCCAAATGAAAAGGCAAAATATCAGAAATTGAAGGCTTTTTTAGTTTAAACGATTTATATAAACATCCGTTGAATCATATCACACGTAAATCATCAAAATCTAAACAGTATTTGTAGAATTTCAATAAAAGCCACATCACTGTTCATATCGGTAAATATTATTCCATCGTGTTTTGAAAAACTGTAAAATTGGAAAAATTGGGAAAAAATTTGAAAAACAATATAGCCTATTTTACTCCAGGGGGTCCCAGGATTACCCACCCAAAATTTTGTTGCGATCGGTCCAGCCGTTTTTGCGGTACCTGGGAACAGACAGACAGACATACAGACAGACATTTGGTGAATTATAGTAAGACTAGACAGTTCAAAGATCAATAACCTATCTTTGAGCTATCCTGTCAGCCCAGCAATAATTATATTGTTACCATGTACAATATGCATGATACAATTCAAAAGAAGTTTGTTAGACTTCATTGTTGGTATAAAAAGTAGCTTTATCAGGTATTTGGAGAGTTTCGAGTCGGTAAGGTATGTGGGCTAGAGAAGGAGTGGGGCGGGTGGGGATTAAAATGTTTTGTGTTAAATTCAGCCTGACAAAATGGCTGACCACAGCAGGTGGAAGATTTTCCAGAAGGTCTAGTTGTCACATCAATATCCAATATTTGTCTCTGCTCGGTCCCGTTACTCAGTGTTCTCTGTCCACATGACCCCGTTGAGTGTTTAACATGGCTTGTTGAATGGCCAAGATTACAAAGCGGTTATAGGAGGATCCTAGTGTTGTAGCCACGTCACATCACATGACTAGTTGGCCAATTAATAATAAAGTCAGCTAGATCTATGGTGAACAGTTCAATAAGTTTGAGATATGATGCCAGCCATTGCTAGTGATCTCAAGTGCTGAGGTTTAGAAGGACTAATATCTTTGAGACAGAGGACATGCCAAAGTGCTAGTGGATGAAGCTGAAAGTGCTGCCCTCAGAGATTTAAAGTTTTGTGAATATCACAGTCATCTTAATGCAGTGATTCTCCAAAAATATAACCATGACCTGGGCAACAGTACTGGACATCCTGAACTGAGCTCACCTTCAGGGGCTCACATCCACACTTAAAGCATGCTATCCATTTATAGTTCCTGTGCAATATAATGGTGTACCTTCACCATACATGGCCACCATGCATTAATGACTTTATTGGTCGCTGGCACCTTCTCCCCATAAAAAAAATAAAAACAACATGATGCTAAATTTTAGTAAGACCCATAATTGTATGGCATAGCAAACTTCCAGATTCTGATTTGATACAACAAATATCATCACAGTAATTAAACTAATGTCTTAAACAAGCATAATGCAAGTTTATTGTGAGAAAACAAAACTGCAGCCCTTGGGAACCAACGACGACCCCTGCATGTTCCGAGAGCTTTGTGAATGCACCGCACACTTACAAACACAAATCGACAAAGCAAATGCTCGTGGCTGTTCTATACCACACAAAAGGCTATCGGTTTTCAGCAGCCTCAATGTCATTGCACCTCATATGCAAATATACACAAAGAATTAAGTTAAGCACCCCCTAATATATATTCTTTGTGTATATGTATACATTGGCAAATTGCGAAGATGGTCCCTCCAATAGCCAATCTGGATGAATTGGAACGTGCATTACATCGGGAATGGAACAACCTGCCACAGCAACGCATACGACGGCTTACAGGGTCTATGAGACGTAGGGTTGAGTCAGTGATCCGATCACGTGGGTCCTACACACGTTATTGACGCAAAGTTCGCTAGAGGTCTTCTCAGAACAATGACTGTACGTTAGAAAACATAAACGTCATCCACACTGTCCGTGATGGACCTATAGCTCCATACTTAAATTGAGGTGAAAATATGCCTAAAATTCCCAAAAAATTTCACCTTAAATTATTCAGAATAAAATATTGAAAACGGCATGATTGTTATGTTTTTATGTGACCATAATATCACTTCTCCAGAAAATATAGCAATATCATGGGTATATTACACTGTTTTGACGACAACAAACTTGTAATGTGCGAGGTTGTAAAAAAACGGGGGGGGGGGGGGTGCTTAACTTAATTCTTTGTGTATATATATATATACACTGAACCCTTTCATCTCCTCTCCCTGTCATGACTGGAGTACCCCAAGGCAGTGTTCTAGGACCCATCTTATTCCTAATGTTCATCAATGATCTCACTCACTCTGGAAAATCCTCTTTATCTCTTTGCTGCATGATGGCTAAACTCAATGCATTACATCCCTCATCCTTCTGACAGCACTGGTGTGTATCCCGGTTTAGAATAGGTACACCGTATCCTGGCGTGTCGTAAGAGGTGACTAAAAGTGTTGGCGTCAGGAAGGGCACCCGGCCATAAAACATAACCTCAAAAAGGGAATCATGACAATTACAACTACATATGGGCAGGGTACAGCCCGAAGTGGAGATCGGTTCCTGAGGTTTGGGACATGGAATGTAGGGACAATGACAGGGAGATCAGAAGAAGTGGTGGAAGTATTGGTCAGAAGAAGAGTGGACATATGTTGTGTGCAAGAGACGAGATGGAAGGGAAGTGGTGTGAGAATGGTGAGGCGTAGGCAGGGACAGAAATACAAGTTTGTGTGGCAAGAGTGCCCGGAAGGCATGAATGGTGTTGGTGTCCTGTTTTCTGAGGAGTTTGTAGACAGTGTGGTGAGTGTGACGAGAGTGAGTGATAGGTTGATGATGGTGAAAATGATGATTGGAAAGCTCTTGGTGAACGTCATCTCGGGATGTGCTCCGCAGGTTGGTCGGAGCGATGAAGAGAAGGATAAGTTCTGGTGTGTGATAGAGAAGCTGATGGAAAACGTGAAAGATGAGGAAGTTGTTGTGGTTGGAGGAGACATAAATGGACATGTGGGAAGGAGTATTGACGGTTTTGAGGGAGTTCATGGGGGTTACGGACATGGTGTGAGAAATGGAGAAGGTGAAAGGATTTTGGAGTTTGCTGATGGAGCTGATTTGTTGATTTGTAATACTCAGTTCCAGAAAGAGGATAATAAGCTTGCTACATACACGTCAGGTGGGTAGACGACAACCGTTGACTACGTGCTGGTGCGTAGGAGAGATAGGGGGCACCTCCGGGACACAGAGGTGATCCCAGGGGAGGAGGCTGTTTCACAGCACCACTTGGTTGTCTGCGACATAAGGGTGAAAGGTGCGAGGAGAGCTCGGCGGGTGAAGTACCAACCGTGAATGAAGGTGTGGAGGTTGAAAGAGGTGACAGTACGGGAGGCATTAAAAGAGAGGCTGAGTACGGTAGGGGATGATGTGGTTGAGCTTGAAAGTGGTTGGATGTGAATGAAAGATAGTCTGTTGGGAGCCGTTGGTGAGGTATGTGGATGGACAAAAGGACCACCGAGGCATTCGGATACATGGTGGTGGGATGATGAAGTTGGAAAGAGGATTGACGAGAAAAGGAAGAGGTTCAAGGAGTGGCAGAAGGCGAAGGGTACGGGGGCAGAAAAGGCAGAGCATGAAAGTTATAAGGCAGCCAAGAATGCTGCAAAGAAAGAGGTAGCAAAGGCGCAGGAGGCATGTAGGAAAATGTTCGGAGAACGCATGGATTTGGAAGAGGGTCAGAGAGTGGTATTCAGGATTGCAAAGCAGATAGCGAAAGAGAGGTGTGATGTGATGGGGGTGAGTTGCTTGAAGGATGAAGTGGGACAAATTGTTGTGGATCCAGATTGAATTAAAGGAAGATCGAAGGGATATATGGAAATGCTGTTGAATGCAGAGAATGAATGGGATGGCGACATAGAGAGTAACCCAGTTTAGGACTGGCAGAGAAGATAACTGAGAAGGAAGTTGAGGAAGCGATAAAAGCAATGAAGAGTAGAAAAGCAGGATGGCCGACGGGAGTTGTGGGAGATATGTTGAAGGCAGCAGGAAGTTGGGGTGTGAAGAGAATGACAGAGATCTGTTATCTGGCGGTGAAAGAAGGCCGCATTCCAGTGGATTGGGAACTGAGTACCCACGTCCCTCTATACAAGGGGAAAGGTGACCCTCTGTACTGTGGCTCGTATAGAGCAATAACGTTATTGGAGCATGGAATGAAGGTATTGGAAAGGGTGCTGGAAAAGAGGATAAGGGAGAATGTGAAGATCGACAAAATGCAGTTTGGATTTATGCCAGGAAGAGGAACGACACGCGCTTTTTATTGTAAGGCAGTTGCAGGAGAAGTACATGGAGAAGAGGAAGAAGTGGCCTCTTGGGTTTGTTGATCTGGAGAAATCATTTGATCGGGTTTCACGCGAAGTAGTGACATGGGCATTGAGGAAGTTAGGAGTGGAGGAATGGTTGATCAGCGTAGTAATGGCAATGTACGAGAGAGCACGCACAGCTGTTAGGACGAAGCACAGGAACAGTGGTGAGTTTGAGGTGAAGGTGGGAGTGCATCATGGGTCGGTACTAAGTCCACTACTATTTGTTGCTGTGATGGAGGTGCTGGCTCAGATGGAGGATGGAGGTGCTGGCTCAATGAGGTGTGAAGAGAGAAGAGGTCCCGTGCCCCTTGATGCATCACTATCCCTCGATGGCACATCCAGCACATATCAGATCCTCAATGGCAAAAAGGGGCTGTGCCAGCATGTACCTGCACCAGGTATAGACAAGGGTAACGGAGGGGACTATACTAAGGAGTTGTCATCATTAAAAGGGAAGAGAGGGAAACAATGTCTTACTGCTTGCTTCCAGAGATGATTTTGACTATTTAACTCTGTGATCTTGCACATATCAACAGGTTGTTACGTGCTCCTCCACAAACCCCGGTCACGGTGTACCTCCGAGCCCCAAAAGGAGTCACGGCAGAAAGATGTGTTATTCTGTGTGTCAATGACCAATGGTGAAACCACACCAATTGTTACCAAAAAACAAGTATTGTATTGAGGTCACACAATAATAACAGCACAATAACAATATTAATCAATTGTACAACAAATATTATATCATTCCTATGATGGTACCATCAGTTTCCTACAATATAACTCACTGTGCTCCAAGTGAGCGAAAAGAACATTCCCAAAGTCTCTGTCCCGGCATCAAGCCAAAGTCGATCCACGCTCCGGTGATCGCAAGAACGATGTCGTATCGAGACCAGAATCCAGTTCGGCTGACAGTCACGCTGCCAAAGATATGCAAAGGTGCCCTCAAAAGGCGACTGGGAGATCACACCTTTGGGTATGAATGTTCAACGGCTCCCAAACGGCGAACCGCAAATTCCCACTCGAAATCCACGTTACACAAGCAAACCAGGTTAACGGCTGGGTGTGGGGAAATGGCTGGAGCGCGGTGAAAAGGCTGGAGCGATGCGAAAATGGCGGGTGCGAGGGAAAATGGCCGATGGGCCCGTACTGGAGGCGTACCTGCACTCCAACAACGATTCTCTTCAGAATCAACCGCAAAACCTGTCACGCAGGTTTATCTGTCATAGCGATAACCACTCTGTCACAGGAATCCCTTTCCCAGGAAACCCAAAGTTCGCTCGTGACCCCCGTTCACCAGCGTCTCCTCGAGACCTCAAAGCAGCTGGGCTTTCTTTTCCGACCTCTCTTGCTCCGCTTTTCTTCCTCCTCTTCTTCTTCCGGGTTTCTCCCGATCCGGTTTCCGGTTTCTTTTAAAACACTAATTTTTTCACCTTTTGAAAACAGTTACCTCCATTTCACTTAAACGATAACAATTATAGTACATGGAACCAAAAGTGCTTACAGTGGATGAAAACCACAACGACGGAAGTGACGAATCTGTAACAAGGTAGAACTTGCAGGTTTACTAATTCGTTATTGCAAAAGATAAAAACAGAAATTAAAGTTTGTTGTTGTTATCAATAAGTATTTTAATATTGATCAGTAAAGGAAGCATGCATTAAAATTCAACGAATGATTTTATGAAGGATATTGATTAATTATATGATTACAGGGATAAAAAGAAAACAAACAAGAAGAAAAAGCCATAAAATGTCATAGCCCCCACCGTGGTTTTAGTAATTTTGCTGTACAGAGTTAAAGGCCATCATTCAGCCATCTTTGGTCGGATAACAAAACAAAATCTTCTGCATATGTATACTCATGTATTGTCTTTGTGCCAGTTTGAAGAAAATCGGTCCATGCATGTCCGAGAAATGGATGGGGACACGTTGAAGTAACAAAATGGCCGCCAGTCGGTAATCTTTGATCTATCTTGAAAAAAAATTCGGTGCATATGTAACCCACCATTCTTTATCTGTGTGCCCAGTTTGAACAAGATTGGTGAATGCATGTCCGAGAAATGGTTGAGGACATGTTCAATATCGGTTTGTTTTTTTACAACTAAAATGCTCACGAGCCTATGAGTAGGTCATCTTTGATCAGATCGCAAAATAAAGTGAAGTGCACTTATATGCCATCATGTACTGTGCCTGTGCCAAGTTTGAACAAAAACGGACCATGCATGTTCAATAAATGATTGGGGACACGTTTAAGGAAGAAAATGGCCACCAGTTGGCCATCTTTGAACTTATCTCAAAAGACAACGACGTGTTGTTTGAACAACGACGTGTTGTTGTCTCTGTGCCAAGTTTGAACAAGATCGGTAAATGCATGTTTGAAAAATGGTTGAGGACGTACGTGTTCAACATCATGGTTTTTACAACTAAAATGGCCGCCAGTCGGCCATCTTTAAATCGCATCGCGAAACAAAATGATGTGCATATATGTATAGCGATATTTATTGTCTTTGTGTCAAGTATGAACAAAATCGGTCCACACATCTCCGAGATATGGCTGCGGACGGACCAAATCCATAAGCCCCTGTTTCGGACTAAGTCCAACGGGGACTAATAAACTGGATGTATTGAATAAATACTCTGCATGTGTAAAGCCATAGATTAGACGATATTACTATTGTATCATATCAAAGTGAAAGTTTTCTCATCTGCAAGAATGAAGAGAACAAGGAATAAGGTGGAAGTGAGCCTGAACCAACCACTCGAACAAGTGTTCAGAGCATCACAACAGGACAGCTTGTGACGCAACATGGCTGACCCAGCTTGGTTTAGCCTCGCGATGTGAGACAGTCACACAAGTTATTCGGCCAGCCTCCATGAAATGTTAAGACCACGTCAACATTACATACCGGCTTTGTTTTGAACTGCTACCGGTACCAAAAATTGAAAAGACTAACCATTCTTCCCAACCGATGACAATTTGGGATAAAAAATTGTTTTTCACATCATCTATATTCTATAGGATGATCTAATTTTCAAATAGCCTTGCCGTTAAAACCACCTCCACGTTTGGGGTTATGAGCTACCATCTTAGGAGTAAAAAATAAATAAATCAAAATATCTATATCTGACTTTCATTTTAACCTTAACCTAAAACCCATCGTTCTGTATCATTCAACATAACGCGAAAGTGATTCTGTGCACGACGCCATCTAACTATGTTACATGCGAGACAGGCTGTCTGGCCAAAATTCAATTTTCTCTCAAAGCTCTCACCCAAGCCATTTAACAACAGTAACTGCTGCCCGACTCCATCGGCACTGCGCCAATAATGGAGGCCCAAGGAGAATTGCTCATTTCAAAGCGCATCTTAATCCTCTGTTTAATATCAATGGCCAGGCACTACAGAAATACGAATGCTTATGTCTGTTTAATATACTACTACCTGAACAGTGAAGGCCATTTTTGCACTGTTACTGCAAACACTGCACTTTTATCCCCTGATTACCAGAAAGTGGATCTCACAAATGAGCTCACTCGTTTCATGCGTAAGGGGAGCATGTTATGACCTTTATAATTCATAAATGCTTTGGGTGTCACAGGAAGGATACACACACACACACACACACACACACACACACACACACACACACACACACACACATACACACACACACACACACACACACACACACACACACACATGAAGGTTGATACATCGAGACCTGGGAGGGCTGCATTCCACCTTCTGAAACCTGCATTTGGAGATAACAACCAATGACACACAAAAACACACATACACACCACACACACACACCGGATGGATACTTTAAGGCCTGAGAGGTTTATGTTCCACCTCCTGAAAACAACCCAGGTGTGCAGATAGCAGCCAACAATAGGAACTTGAACACAAATACACACATATACTGTATATATACTGTATATATATATATATATATATATATATATATATATATATATATATATATATATATATATATATATATATATATATATATATATATATATATATATATTGTTGCGAATATGGAATTTGGCCTCCATATCCGCTTGTAAATATTCCCCTATTTCCCCAATACTCCCCAACTATCCCCAATCCCCCATTCCCTAGTCCCATTGTCTGTAAACAACAATCAGTAGAGCCGACCTTCCCCTTTTTCCCCCCATTAAATGTCGTGCCCAGGTCCACCGCATCTCACGTAGACAACTTTCGGACATCTTGCTAGTTATTCTTAGTCTATGTCAGTTAAGGACTCCTTTCCATTAATTCTGACTCTTCGTTGCACCAGAATGTGATTATATGGCACCAGTAGTGAGTTTAGGACCTTTCCCATACCTCCTTCCATCTTCTTCCCCAAACAACAACTACAACTACAACTACAACTACAACAACAATTACAACAACAACGACGCTGCGCGGGGGGAGTGTGCGTCATCACACCGGCTCGGTTAGCCGCCATTGACAATGCGCGCCGGACCATGCGCTCCACGGGGTTACCACGAAGGGGCTCCTTGTCAGTCCCCCGTCAAGGGCGGAGCCTGGTAAACCCCCCCGCACGCACCCAATGAGAAGCAACGTGCCGATTCCACGAGGCGGAGCTAACGAGCCGAGGGCGTGTCACTCCCCGCCGGATATACGAAGCGACTCCCCGGATGTGACGTCAGATGCGCCCCCAGCTTGAGACGACAAGACGCCACCTCGAGCGCTGTGAAACCTCCTGCATCTACTGGACCGTACAGAGTCGATTCTGACCTTTGAGCCCAGGTGCACCTGGAGCCATCGATCCTGCCTTTCCTAGCCATCAAACCCCGTGTGAGTCAGCCTTTTGTCCCGTTTATCTGTCGTCTGTTGGGAATAATATAAGAGTGTGTCTAAGTGCTTGTCTTTCTATGCTGTACCTCTTGTAGTTGTAATCTAACCTTCCGCCTTAATATAACCTCCTCCGGAGGTCTTGAGAACTGAACCCTGGGTGTCGTGTCATTTGAAACCCAGCCGTGTGTCCTTTTCCTTTATTGCCTTTATTGACCTAGCGTAGCGCGATTAGTCAACGTTCGAGTATAATCGGGTAACTTGTGCAGACGTGGTCATACCAAAACCGCTCGGTAAATAACATCTAAGCCACGTCTGTAACAATTGGTGTCGAGGAGTAGAATTCGGACCCGGGACTAAATTTATTAGGCCCAAATTTGTAACAATTAGAATCGATTCGGAGCGCGTTTCCCGCGCGAAATTATAACGGCGAAATTTGATTTTGTTATACGAAAATAAAAACCCGAATTTTGAAAGTCGCACTATGGCGGATCAAGACAGCTGGGGTCCGGTAGGGGAGAGTGAGGCAGGGTCGGTCCAGGACCAAATTGAGGGACGTGAGGAGAGCGAAGCAGCGAGGGTAGCAGACGCGCAAAATGGCGCCTCGCTGGTCACCGCGCCCGCGACCGTGGCAGCGCCCCTGCTGGATCCGAACCTTTTTATGTTGCAAATGAGGGCCCTTATGGAACAAATGGGTGAGCAATTGGGAGACCAAATTAGAGGTTTGAAAAGCAGTATGGGACAAATGGGAAACGAAATGGGGGTAATGAGGGACGAAGCGAGGGGTACTGGTGAGGGGTTAGACAACGGGATAAAAGAGGTGAGAAATGGGTTAATGGGGGTAGAAAACAGAATGGCCGCTCAAGAGAATCAGATAGAGGGAGTGAAACATGGGTTAACGGGGGTAGAAAACAGAATGGCCGCTCAAGAGAATCAGATAGAGGGAGTGAAACATGGGTTAACGGGGGTAGAAAACAGAATGGCCGCTCAAGAGAATCAAATGGAAGGGATGCAAAAAGGGTTAGAGGGGTTAGAAAACACCATGGAAGGCAAATTGAGGGACATGAGGGACCAAGCGGAAAGGGAAGTTAACCAAATGGGGCAGCAGATAGAGGGGGTCAGAATGGGGGTAGAAGCCAAACTGGATGCTCACAGGGAGGAAATGGAGCAGATGAGGGTGGCATCTGGGCAGGAGATGCAAGTGATGGGAGAGGAGATCAGGAGAGGAGTGAGTGAGGAGGTCGGAGGAGTGCGCGAGGAGGTGAGGCACTGTAGGGAGCACATGGAGAAGGAGGTGAGAAAGGGGACTGTAAAGTTACAAGGGGGCATAGAGGACCTGACGCAGGAGGTGGAGCAGCTGACGGTGGGACAGACGGAGTTAGTGGAGCAGGTTCAAAGGAACACTGCGGTATTAGGAGGTTTAAAAGCGACACAGAGAGAACTAAAAGATGACTTGGTGGCGACGAAGAGGGAATGTCAGATGGTACGTGAGGGACTGACAACGAGGTTGGACGAGGTGATAGAGGTAATGGAGACGAAGGACCGGCAGGTGAGGACGCACATGGAAACGGTCAAGGTAGCCTTGGAGGACGAGCTTGAGGAGACGTACCGGGGAATAAAAGAGGTGAAGCACAAATTAGAAGAAGTGGAAGAAGGGATGAGCGAAATTAAGAAGCGACGGAGAGGGGATAAGAAAGAGATAAAAGTGGAGATAAAAGAATTGGTCCAAAGTCTGTGTTTGGATCGTGATGATGTGCTCATTAACCGGATGAGGGATTCGCAGGTGATGGAGGAGAAGCGAAGAGGAAGAGGACCCGGTGTAAGTGGTGACCAATATGGTCGTGCGTATGATGCGCCAGGGGATTTAATAAGCTTGGGGGTCGAGATAGACCCGGGTGTTCGTGAGAGGCCGTTGGTGAAGTGTGCGACAGGTCTGGTGGGCGAAAGAGGAGGTGTGCGAGAAAGTCCGACTCTGGGGTGTGTGAGGAAAAAGTGCGTGCCAAGGAGTGAGGGTGCTGGCGAGAGTGAGTCGGTCGTAGCGCGTGTGCGAGGGGGCACATGGAAGCGCGGTGTGGTGAGTGTTACAGAGGATGTAACGGGAGAGTGTGCGCGAGAAAGGTGTGTGACGGACAGGTGCATGAGGAAAGAGTGCGCTGTCAAGAGTAAGGGTGAGAGTAGTGAGAGTGACAAGGAGAGTGAGTTGGTTGTGACAGGTGAGCGAGGATGTACACCTGGGATGGAAGGATGCACACCTGGAATGGTAGAGCGTGAGTGGGAATGCACGCTGGAGTTGGTGGTGAGGCACGTGGTTGGGTGTGCGAATGAGAGCACACCTGTGATTGTCACAGAGGAGGTGACAGAGGAGGGGGCGCGAAGAGGTGTGTTAGTGAGGTGTGCGACCAACGAATGTGTGCCAAGGTGTTCGGTGGTCAGGTGTGTGACCAAGTCTGTGAGTGGAATGAGAGTACCTGGGTGTGTAAGGAAAGGTACGACGAGGAGCATGGAGACGGCTGGATGTGTGAGCAAGGAACGGGCTGCGGGGTGTAAGAATCCAGGTGAAGCATCGACGGTAACCAGGTTAGAGGTTAGGTCGACTTTTAGCCGAAGCGGGCCCTCGGTGCGTGCTGGGCCTCGCGTGGAACGGCCGCGTCCGTGCTCCACTAGGCGGAGCGGGCAGCCCGATAGAAAGGGTCGTCATGGCGACCACTTTTTGTTGAGGCATTCCGGCAGGTCGAGATCGAGCCATGGGATGGCTCCGTGCCGAGATGGTGCGTGGGATCTCGGCCCGGGTAAACCTCCTTCCCTGCACCGAATGCGGGACGTATCCAGCCGCTGGCACAAAACAACCAGCATCCATTGCTTGGCTTTACGAAGCCGGGCTTTGGACAGGGATTGGCGCACCGAGAGGTATTAGTGAGTCGACTGGGTGATGAGGATAGTGTTTTGGACCCAAAATTAGAGAAAAACAAAATTTGATGATTGGCAAGGGATTGGCAGTAGTGATTGGCAGATGATGAGTAGTGATTGGCAAATTTTTGATTTGTTGAAATCTGATGTGCAAAATTGGTAGTGAGCGATGGGCCCGATGGGTAAGGGGGGCATCCCTGCCACCCTTCCCATAGTGGGGGCAAAGGAGCAATAGCTTATGGGGTGTATGGCAGTGAAAACTAGCCCGGGTGGGTTAGGATATTGATAGGGATCTAGCGAAGATGACAGTAGGTAACGTTAAGTTTAGTTAGTGACTGATACCTGTAGTGGGGACGCAGGTAGATTAGTATGGATGATAATGACGTGGGAGCGCAATAGTTTAAAGGGACGACTGGGAAGCGCAAGTTTCAGAGGGGAGTAGTTAGATGAGATGATGCCGTGTGGTTGAGAGTTGAACAGGTGTGATTGCACAGGTGTGCAACTGGACAGGTGTGTGGAACAGTGTATGAGTAGTGAGTGAGTGGATCAGCGCGAATGCGCTTGGGGAGAGAAGGGTGCAGGTGGCACCAGGTGTGAGAGCACAGGTGTGCAAGTACAGGTGTGTGGAGAGAGTTGGAGTAAGTGGTACGGAGTGGTGTGCATGGTGCGAAGGTGTGGATGGGGAAGAGTGGACCCTTTTCACGAGTACCCGGGGCGGGTAGTGTAAGTGTTAGGTAGAGGGTATAGGTAAATTGTGGTTGGATATTGGCATTTGTGGTGCGGTTGCAGAATGGTGTTGTGAATGGGTGCATTAGTGTTGTGGAAATGGCTGGGCGTGTAGCCTGTTAGTGTGTGTAGTTGGTTGGGCACTCCACCACTGTGAGGATGTCGGCCAGGTGAGGCCGCAGGTGGGCTCTGGGAGCCGGTAGAGTTGTGGATGGGGCCCGAGGATCCGGAGGACGGACCCGGGTAGCCCAGTGCCAGAGAGGGCACCGAGTGGGGAGAGAGCCAGAGGGCCTTCCCCAGGTAGTTAGGTTAGGGTGAGGAGCAGGTAAGCTCGGAGGCAACTGCAGTGGTGGAGGTGTGCAGGTGGGTAGACCCACTGGGAGAGGTACACGCCACAGCCCAGAAATTGTGCGAGGGCACCGGGAGATGAATCGGGGGAGTGAGACCCCAAATTGAAGAGCACCACAGTTTGGCCAATGGGAATTGGTTTTTAGAACCCATAGTGTAAGAGGGCCAATGGTTTGGCCGGAGAAAGACCCCGGGTAGTGTAAAGTTGTAAAGTCACTTAGGAAATAGTTAGGATTGATGAACCTGTCGCACCATACGCAGCCACTTACCTGTGGTGATGATGATGACTCCACACCTGTGTTTTCTTTGTTTGTGTTGCAGAAGTAAGGATTGCTGTGAGGATTTGTGAGACGCATCACGACGTGGATGAGACATTGGGGTGATTCCATCTCTCCCTCCCTAGGAGGGACTGATGATGAATTGGTGATGGCAAATTATGATGAGAGTTGAAAATGGCAAATTTGATTGGTTAGGAGGGAGAGAAGACGAATTTGGTTTATGGGAGGAACGGGGAAGACAGTAGGGATGTTTGTTGATTTGTAAAGTAGATGTTTATGAGTAGTGTTGTGTTTTGTGGATACAGTAAGGGGTAAGGGAGGGGCCATGTAGGTTACCTGGTGGGGGGGGGGGGGGCGTACGGTAGGAACGTACCTGTCTCACCTGGTTCCCATGTGCCCCCAGTGTGCATTACCTTGCATTGCGTGCACTTTTGCGCCCTTACCACCTTACTCACTTGTCTGCTTCTTTTGTCTCCCACCTCCGAGGATCTGGCTTTGGGGTAGAGAGAGAGGAGAGAGAGGTGCTGGCTTCGCAGTTGTGGGCCTGCACTTTCGCTGTTTGCTGCTTGGATCGATACACCATATGGACCGCAATGTTTGTGGCCACCCACCATGGACCGCAGCTCTTTTGCGGCCAAGCACCACCCATGGATGGACCTGTGGGTCAACGTGGCACCTATGCCATACAAGGTGAACCACTAACAGTTGGCCCCCTGACGGCCACAATAAAGAAATGGACGCGGTTGGCGCCTTTCTTTATTTTTCTAAGGAAGTAAGAACGCCAAGTGCACCACACGAAGGCAAGACCAGCGGCAGAACATCGGCCGGCTGCGACACCACACAGTGATTCATAAACACTTTATTGGTGCACCGGATGGTGCTCACTGTGTGATGGGGTGGTGCTTGATGCTTGGAAGGGGTGCTCTGCACATTATTAAAGGCCGTAGGCCACAGAGCACTCGTGGGTTGGTGTATCGATGCTAGCATGCGTGCTCTCTCTATGCATAACATCTGCATGTGTTCCTCCAAAAACAGGTCCTGGATCGTAGTGTAAATATCAGCGTAGTCTTGTGTAAATAATGCTCCCTACCGGCTGTATGTTTAGTTTGAGGATTCTTTCCGGATTCGGTTATCCTGTGGGTGTGTTTCTGTGAGGAGAAGGGTGCAACGTCGCAGGGGGACATACTTACTCATTTGTGAATATCTGTAAAACTGTCGCACTCAGGGTAGAGTTAATAGTAGAGGGAACTACATTGCGTGCCACACTAAAGTAGGTAAAAATTTATCGGGTCGGGACGCCCCGAGGGTAGAGAAGGGTGCAATGTTGCGAATATGGAATTTGGCCTCCATATCCGCTTGTAAATATTCCCCTATTTCCCCAATACTCCCCAACTATCCCCAATCCCCCATTCCCTAGTCCCATTGTCTGTAAACAACAATCAGTAGAGCCGACCTGCCCCTTTTTCCCCCCATTAAATGTCGTGCCCAGGTCCACCGCATCTCACGTAGACAACTTTCGGACATCTTGCTAGTTATTCTTAGTCTATGTCAGTTAAGGACTCCTTTCCATTAATTCTGACTCTTCGTTGCACCAGAATGTGATTATATGGCACCAGTAGTGAGTTTAGGACCTTTCCCATACCTCCTTCCATCTTCTTCCCCAAACAACAACTACAACTACAACTACAACTACAACAACAATTACAACAACAACGACGCTGCGCGGGGGGAGTGTGCATCATCACACCGGCTCGGTTAGCCGCCATTGACAATGCGCGCCGGACCATGCGCTCCACGGGGTTACCACGAAGGGGCTCCTTGTCAGTCCCCCGTCAAGGGCGGAGCCTGGTAAACCCCCCCGCACGCACCCAATGAGAAGCAACGTGCCGATTCCACGAGGCGGAGCTAACGAGCCGAGGGCGTGTCACTCCCCGCCGGATATACGAAGCGACTCCCCGGATGTGACGTCAGATGCGCCCCCAGCTTGAGACGACAAGACGCCACCTCGAGCGCTGTGAAACCTCCTGCATCTACTGGACCGTACAGAGTCGATTCTGACCTTTGAGCCCAGGTGCACCTGGAGCCATCGATCCTGCCTTTCCTAGCCATCAAACCCCGTGTGAGTCAGCCTTTTGTCCCGTTTATCTGTCGTCTGTTGGGAATAATATAAGAGTGTGTCTAAGTGCTTGTCTTTCTATGCTGTACCTCTTGTAGTTGTAATCTAACCTTCCGCCTTAATATAACCTCCTCCGGAGGTCTTGAGAACTGAACCCTGGGTGTCGTGTCATTTGAAACCCAGCCGTGTGTCCTTTTCCTTTATTGCCTTTATTGACCTAGCGTAGCGCGATTAGTCAACGTTCGAGTATAATCGGGTAACTTGTGCAGACGTGGTCATACCAAAAGCGCTCGGTAAATAACATCTAAGCCACGTCTGTAACAATATATATATATATATATATATATATATATATATATATATATATATATATATATATATATATATATATATATAATAACTTGGCTCGGCTCGCTACCCTCGCCTCACCACGCGTCGTTGCAGAGGACCGGGCTTGTTTTACCTGAGGATAATGACTGTACCAGAGTTGCTGTGTTGTCATGATTTACACCAATCATAATACAAACCATTATTTTGCACAAATTAATTTGTAGTGTTTGTGATATTACATTTTTATAAACAATTTCGGTTGAAGATTTAGGTTGAAAAAAATATAAGAAATTCAAAAAAGAACCCCTCAGCACATACATATTATGGGACGGGTAGGTACAGACTGGAATTGTGGGACGATTACACCTCACCACCATGTAATTAAAAACACCTCACCACCACGGAATTCAAAACACCTCACCAGCACGTAATTCAAAACACCTCACCACCACGTAATTCAAAACACCTCACCACCACGTAATTCAAAACACCTCACCAGCATGTAATTCAAAACACCTCACCACCACATCGTAATTCAAAACACCTCACCACCACGTAATTCAAAACACCTCACCACCACATAATTCAAAACACCTCACCACCACATAATTCAAAACACCTCACCACCACGTAATTCAAAACACCTCACCACCACATAATTCAAAACACCTCACCATCACATAATTCAAACACCTCACCACCATGTAATTCGAAACACTTCACCACCATGTAATTCAAAACACCTCACCACCACGTAATTCAAAACACCTCACCATCACATAATTCAAAACACCTCACCACCATGTAATTCGAAACACTTCACCACCATGTAATTCAAAACACCCCACAGCCACGCAATTCAAAACACCTCACCACCACCACCACATAATTCAAAACATCTCACCATCACGTAATTCAAAACACCTCACCACCACATAATTCAAAACACCTCACCATCACATAATTCAAAACATCTCACCACCATGTAATTCGAAACACTTCACCACCATGTAATTCAAAACACCTCACCACCACGTAATTCAAAACACCTCACCATCACATAATTCAAAACACCTCACCACCATGTAATTCGAAACACTTCACCACCATGTAATTCAAAACACCCCACAGCCACGCAATTCAAAACACCTCACCACCACCACCACATAATTCAAAACACCCCACAGCCACGCAATTCAAAACACCTCACCACCACCACCACATAATTCAAAACACCTCACAGCCACGTCATTCAAAACACCTCACCACCATGTAATTTTATGAATTACTGTATTGTTTAATTCCATGGTTGGAAAAGAGTTGACTCGCATTAAACAAACTCTATGTATACACCCCCAGGAATATGTAAAAATATTATTAGACTTTGGTTCGATCCTGAACTTCCGTATTCAGTCGCTGTACTTTTACTCAGTAATAATATGAATAACGAAGTCCTGGGAACATTCTCTCCTCTCCTTCTCCTCTCTCCTACTCTCTCCTACCCCTGAGTCCTTCCTCTCTATCCTTCCCCTCTGTCCTTCCACTCTGTCCATCCCCTCTGTCCTTCTCCTCTCTCCTTCGCTTCTGTCCTTCCCCTCTGTCCTTCCCCTCTGCCTATGTAAAAAATATAATTAGACTATGGTTCGATCCCGAACTTTAGTATTCAGTCGCTGTGTTTTTACTAAGTAATAATATAAACAACAAAGTCCTGGGAACATTCTCTCCTCTCCTTTTCCTCTCTCCTTCCTTTCTGTCCGTCCCCTCCATCCTTCCCCTCTGTCCTTCCCCTCCATCGTTCCCCTTTCTCCTCCCCCTCTCGCCTTCCCCATTCCCATCTCGTCCGACCAGTCAACACATTCAAAACGTCTGTTGGGATACATGTCACCGATTTTCTCAACTTTAGCTGAAACTGAGACTTGAACTATCCCAGTGACTGTGATGGTGAATTAGAGTCGAGATAAAGCTGTGAGGGAGTCTCAATAAATGACATTTATGTTACAGGCCTTCTCATTTAAAATGCATTTGTTCTATAAACAGTAATTTTAATTGAATTCTCTTCCCGTATTTTTTCTAACCGAGTCTAAAACCATGTTAGCGACTGTGAAAAATGAAATGAGATATCGAATTAGAGTTGAAATAAAACTGTGAGAGAGAGAGCAAGACACCACGGGCCTAACAAAAGAGGCCTCAAAGCTATGCAAGTAAACAAAATGGTGGATATTTGTTTTTGAAGCCTCTTCCAGAATGGGTGGAGCTACTCCCTCAACAGAAGAGGCCACACCCCCGGACAGGCTCACAGACAGACTCACAGACAGAATCACCGACGGAGAATATTATATAGATATATATGCACGCATATACAGAGGTGGATATACTTTGAGACCTGGGAGGGCTCTGTTCCACCTTCTGAAACCTGCATGTGGAATCAATAACAACCCCTCTCCCCCCATTCCCCCCTCCTCCCCCCCCTCCCCCCCCCCCCCACACACACACACACACACACACACACACACACACACACACACAACAGCAATGATGCACGAATTACTCTTTACACTTATAATGTAATGCAACCCCATAAATAATATGGCAAGAGACAAAATATACTGACAACACTATATTATTTGCTCTAAGGGTTAGCAAGACATGTGGATGACCATGTACATAAGGAACAATTTTTATAAATCATTGTTGATCAGGAAAATGTCCCATCATTTCCACGATTATAAGGGATATACATGAATAGTGAGAACATTGCAAGCAGAACTGAGAATTTGCAATTACAAGTCTCAGCCCAAACCAGATTATAAATTCCTGCACATTCCCAATGAGGGGTAATTGAAGCTCGTTAGAATTCGCAGACATATCTATTGGTTTAATTCCTCTCAATAACTGCCCATGGATGCTTCATACAGAAACAAATAGTTTCACCAAATGAGTTCGAGTCCTGACATGGCGGTCAATTGAAAGACATGCTCCAGTTATATAACTCTTCTTGTGAGCATGACCTTCGTTTGTTTCAAAAGTGATTCCTGTCTAATCATTCTCTTTCACCCACTCCATAATCCTCACAAGCCTAGAGGGCTGCTTTAGAGATACAGGCCTATGCACTTTGCCACTGGTAGATGTGGAATTGAGATATCAGGTTGAGAAATGTCACTTCAGTGAAGAGGCAGAAGGAGTACCTGGAAACTGCACAGTGAATGGTTCACACCCAACATCATCCTGTTTCTCATTTAGCTGCTATCTTGAGGACAAAATATCGGCCTCGTGTTGGCTTAGCGGTTAGGGTGCCGGCTTGGGATCGTAGGATCCTGGGTTTTAATCCCGGTCGATCACTGAATCAAAGCCAGGGGTTGACTCAGCCTGTCATCCTTCTGAGGTCGGCCAATTGAGAACCAGTTCACTGGTAATTCCCTGTGTGTTGCAAAAGGCTCCAGGTACTCCTTCTGTCTCAACAATGGATGGAGGTCCTCAATGCCAAACAGGAAATTAGAGCTGTCTCCCTCGACATATCACGTGCCTTCGACATGGTCTGGCACCCCGCTCTGCTCACCAAACTCTCCTCCTTTGGTAGCCATGGAAATCTCCACGCATGGCTGGCGGACTTCCTCTCTAGTCATCGTCAACGTGTGGCCCTGAATGGGTTTCTCTCATCTCCTCTTCCTGTTCAGGCTGGAGTTCCCCAAGGCAGTGTTCTGGGCCCCGTGCTTTTTCTGGTCTTCATCAATGATCTCTCTGACTCTCTTGAAAATCCTCTCTATCTCTTTGCTGATGACTCCACTCTCTGCCGCTCCATTCCTCTTCCCTCAGATCGGCAGTCTGCAGCCTCCTCACTCTCTGAAGACTTGGATAAAATCACAGACTGGTCAAACAAGTGGAACATGTCTTTCAATCCTGACAAATCTCACACTCTTACTATGTCTCTCCGAAAAGATCGACTGGACAACCCTCCCATCTACTTTCTCAACAATCCTCTCCAAGAATTTCTGTCGCTCAAGCTTTTGGGTCTCACAATCTGCCATGATCTTTCTTGGGAAAACCACATTTCCAAGCTGGCCTCCAAAGCCAGTCGCCGACTGGGCATCCTCCGTCGTGCGAAGTCCTTCCTCGGCACACCTGAGCTCCTCACCACATACAAGGCTTTCATCCGCAGCTCAATGGAATACTGTTCTCCCCTATGGGCCGGTGCTCCTGCCTCACACCTAGCTCGGCTTCACGCTGTTGAAACCAAAGCTTTCAGAATTATTGGAATCTCCCGCGATGAAGCTATCTCTGAGGGCCTTTCACTCACTCACCGCAGGCAGGTAGGTGGTCTTTCTGTCTTCTACCGACTCCTCTCCGGCCTTGCACCCCCAGCTCTCTCTGTGCTCTGTCCCCCAAATATTCCTACAGGTCGCACAAGATCTGCCAGCAAGCCTCTGATGGTTAAACTGCCGAAATCTCGGCTCTCTGCTCACCTTCACTCTTTCATTCCTCTTTTCTCCCGCCTCTGGAACAAACTCCCTCACTCCCTTCAATCCCACTCCTCCCTCCAGGTCTTTAAAACAGCTGTTCACCACCATCTCTTATCTTCCCCCATCCAAAACCTTGATCTTTTCTACCCCCGCTAATTCACCCCAGATCCACCTTGTTTGAAATTCCAACTTCTTTCCTGGAAGTCCTGGCAGTGTCCATATGTTTTATACCTCTCCCATCGCCCCCTTCCCATGCCCCCCCCCCCCCAAAGCCCTCACCCTCTCTCAGATCTCTCGATGTCTCCATGTCTCTCGGTCCCTGCTCTCAAATGTTGTGTTTGTGTCCTTCCCCCTCTCTCCCCATCTTGTCTACCGCTCCCGATGTTATATGTTTTATGTGTCGGTTTGTCTTTCTGTGTGATTAATGTTCGCTCTTTCACGAGCCTCGATCTTGTATACAAAAAGAAAGAAAAAAAAAAAAAAAAAGGCGACTAACAGGGTTTGTGGTAGAAAGGGCATCCGGCCATAAACATTACTTCAAAAGGGGGACCACGGTGCCCAAAAAAGGCCAACCCCTACTTTGCGGGGAAAAATGTCCTCTGAAGGTGGTTCTTCTTGAGATCAAAATATATATTCTTTATGCTTTCACACGTCATTTGTATCTGAGCCTCCCATGGGTAACATCATTCTGTAAACATCATTCACGACTTGTTTTCCAAATCTCTGCTGGCCTTTCTTCCAGCAACTACTTCAAGATTTGGTTTTTGATGTGCCACATGTGGAAACCTTCATATCATTTCCTCATTCTGCTTTAAACTCAATCTCCATATCATTTCATTCGAAGCAGCCTCATTCCAATCACAAATTAATACAACACCATTTGTATAACAAAATACAATGTTACAAACACTCGTGAGGCAAACATATATAGACGCCATACTCACGTGATAACCAATATAAACAAATATGCCGGTGAGCATGGGCATTTACGTAACACTTTTAACAGATGGAATGTCAAAATAATAACTGTATTGAGAAATTAATAAAACCTCCCACACCCACCTTAGTATGGATAGAAGTGGTGTCGTTCAGGTGGAAACTCAAAATCATAACTGCATTGAGATGTTATCAAAGCAGTGAATGTTTCTGCCGAACCCGTGATTGTGTTTATATCTGGATTGGGAGCAGTTTTGTACAGATTGCAACTCAAAATCATAATTGTATTGAGGAATTTATGAAACCTCCAACCAATCCTAGGACACCTGCTGGGACCCCAAATGTTCCAGACAGTTTGCCTGGGTTAGCCTCAAAACTAAGGGAGTAGTTCGGGATGGACAGACAGGTGGACACTCCTGTTTTATAATATTTACATACATACATGCATGCATATGAACAAAAACATACACACACAACCTTATCTTAGGTTAAAATGTCATTATATATATATATATATATATATATATATATATATATATATATATATATATATATATATATACATATATATATACATATATATATATATATATATATATATATATATATATATATATATATATATATATAATATCATATATATAATAGTAAATTGTGGCTAAATTTGTTCGTTTATAGGGGTGAACAAAATTATAGGGCAGGGCGATCTAAATTGTATTGCTTGTCTATCCATTTGTCTGCTGTCTTAATTTGTGGTATATTACTAACCTTAGTGGCTTATCAAGCAAATATAAAGGGTTATTAAATGACTCGATACGTTTTTAAATATTTGGTAGACATCAGGTGTCAGACACAGCAACCTCCTGCAATTAAGCTTTCAAGACAGTATAGCTGAATGCATTAAAGCATATCATTCGTGCTGTGTTTTTATTGTTATTATTACTAGCGTGACTCGGTGCGCTCCGCGCGCCTCACCACACGTCGTTTCAGAGGGGTAGGCATCTTTGACCATTTCGGTGTCTTTTGGGTTTCATAGTGTTTTGGGTCTTCAGGGCCATTTGGGTCTTCAGGGTCTTTTGGATCCTCTGGGCCTTTAAGGGTATTTTGGGTCTTTGAGGTGTTTTGTGTCTTCAGGGTCTTTTGGGTCTTTGGTATCTTCAGAGGCTTTTGGGTCTTAAGGGTCTTCGGTGTCCTTTGGGTCTTCAGGGTTTTTCAGCGACTTTTGGGTCTTAAGGTTCTTTTGGTTCTTCTCGGTCTATAATGGTCTTCGGTGTCTTTTGGCTCTTCGGTGTATTTTTGGTCTTCGGGGTATTTTTGGTCTTTGGGGTATTTTTGTTCTTCGGGGTATTTTTGGTCTTCGGGGTCTTTTGGGTCTTCGGGATTTTTTTGGTCTTCAGGGTCTTTTTGGACTTCGGGGTATTTTGGGTCTTTTGGGTCTTCGGGGTGTTTTGGGTCTTCGGGGTGTTTTGGGTCTTCGGTGTGTTTTGGGTCTTCGGGGTACTTTGGGTCTTCGGGGTACTTTGGGTCTTCGGGGTGTTTTGGGTCTTCGGGGTGTTTTGGGTCTTCGGGGTGTTTTGGGTCTTTGGGGTGTTTTGGGTCTTCGGGGTGTTTTGGGTCTTTGGGTATTCAGGGTCTTTTTGAGCCTCAGGGCCTTCAAGGGTATTTTGGGTCTTTGAGGTATTTGGGGGTCTTCATGGTATTTTGGGTCTTCAGGGGTCTTGGTGGTCTGAAGGGTCTTGGGGGAATTAAAGGGTCATTAAAGGTCTGAGGGGTCTCAGCAGTCTTAACGCAATTAAGAGGGTTAATTAAGAGGGTGGCAATTTATTTTTGAAGAAGAAGAAGACGTTTTCGTCGCATACAAACAAACATACATAGCGACATATATAACCATATACGTTTGCTCTATTACAATAAGATTGTCATTTGACCGCCATAATTTGCAACATGTTGTTCTTGGAGACCGTCATTTCAATAAATATAAAACTTAATAAGGTCTTGTGATGATATCTGCAGCATATCCTGCAATTAATATAATTGGTTAAAAGGATTGCAAGCCACCTTGGGTTAACAATTCTAAATTGAATTGAAAGATCGTCAGAACCGCTGAACCGATCAATCGGAAACTTCACATACATCATTGATGAACTGGGGCACTTCAGGTTTGTGAAGAAATGTCTTTGTAAAATCAAATGATCAGCACAGGCCAATAATGTAGACCATTTGAACATGCTTACAGAATGATTACGAACATGATTACGGCTATAGTGATTACGGTATGAACACGTGTCCTTCCTTAGCAACCAAATGGCATAAATAGCAACCGATAAACTAATGCCTATTTAGACTAGAAAATCTGGTTTTATCTAAAATTTTCACAAATTATGAATTTTAAGGTATCTTCTCGTTGCTTTCATCAACTGTTGGTGTTATTGCCTGGAAAGATTGATAGTTGGTACCCACTGCAGTTATTATTTTAATTTCCTTTTTGCAACTGTCAGTGTTATTGCTTGGAAAGATTGATAGTTAGTACCCACTCCAGTTATGTTATTATATCTTATTATAATAGAGCAAACGTATATGGTTATGTCGTTATGTCGTTATGTTTATATACGATGAAAACGTCTTCTACTTCTTCAAAAAGAATTAACACTCTCTTAATTAACCCTTTTAATTACGTTAAGACTGCTGAGACCCCTCAGACCTTTGACTACCCTTTAATTTCCCCAAGACCCTTAAGACCACCAAGACCCCTAAAGATCCAAAATACACTTAAAGACCCAAAACACCATGAAGACCCCAAATAACCCTTGAAAGCCCAGAGGCTCAAAAAGACCCTGAAGACTCAAATGGCCCTGAAGACACAAAACACCCTGAAGACCCAAAACACCCTGAAGACCCAAAACACCCCAAAGACCCAAAACACCCCAAAAACCCAAAACACCCCGAAGACCCAAGATACCCAGAAGACCCAAAACATCCCGAATACCCAAAAGACCGAGAGGACCCAAAATACCCTGGAGACCCAAAACACCCTGAAGACCACAAGGACCCTTAAGTACCCTGAAGACCCAAAATACCCTGAAGACCCAAAAGACCCAAAACAGCCCGAATACCCAAAAGATGGAGAGGACCCAAAACACCCCAAAGACCCAAAATATCACAAAGACCCAAAACACCCCGAAGACCCAAAATACCCCGAAGACCCAAAACATCCCGAATACCCAAAAGACCGAGAGGACCCAAAACACCCCAAAGACCCAAAATACTCTTGAAGGCGATGAGGCTCATAAATACCCTGAAGGCCCAAATGGCTCCGAAGACCCAAAATACCCCAAAGACCCAAAATACCCGAAGACCCAAAACACCCCGAAGACCCAAAACACCCAGAAGACCCAAAACATCCCGAATACCCAAAATACACAACAACAACAACATGCATTTTAAGGCCATTTTCCCTGCTAGAGCGGGGGTTAGCCTTGCGGTCCCCATGACAATCTTCTCCATTTTGCCCTATTTTCTGCATCTCTCCTTGTTAACCCCCTTGCCCGCATTTCTTCTTCCACCATCTTTAGCCAAGTCTTTCTCGGTCTTCCCCGTCCTCTACTTCCTTCTACATTAACTTCCATCACTCTTCTCAACCAGTCACTTTCATCCTTCCTCAATACATGACCAAACCATCTCAACCTGTTCCTCTTCACAGCATCAATCACAGGCAATATTCCCATCATCTTTCGCAATTCATCATTTGTCTTCCTCTCTCTCAACGATACTCCGCACATCCATCGAACCATTCGCATTTCCACCCTTTCCAGCCTTCGTTGCTGCTCTACGTTCATTACCCATGTCTCGCTCCCATAAATCATAACACTTCTCACACATCCAGCATACACCTTTCCCTTCAGCTTCAGCGACACTCTCCTCCTCATCAGCACGCCACTCAGTTCCCGAAACTTCTTCCATGCACATCTCACTCGAGCAACCGTTGCCGAGTCTGATCCACCTTCTCCATTCAGCATGTCTCCGAGGTAGCAAAATGTTTTCACACCTTCCAGCTTCACGCCGCCTCCAAGATCCAACTCAACATTTCCTCCATCTGCAGCTCCCTCTGCGCACACCTTACATTTGAATGTAGCTGCCACACTGGTAAATGACCCTCTCAGACCACTACATTTTTGATGAACCCACTCAGCACACATTGTACATTGAATGGAGTTCACTCCGACACCCTTCCTGCACACAGCACACGGCCACTTCCCAGTTCTTTCCACCTCACCACATGCTTTACCACTTGCCATCACCTTTGTCTTTCCGATATTCACCTTCAGACCTTTTGTCTCCATACATTCCTTCCACTTGTTCATCTTTTCCTTCAGTCCATCCATACTTTCCGCAATTACACAAATTACACAAATTACACAAATTACACAACCCAAAATACACAGATGACCCAAAATACCCTGAAGACCAAAAACACCCCAAAGACCCAAAACACCCTGAAGACCCAAAACACCCTGAAGACCCAAAACACCCTGAAGACCCAAAACACCCCAAAGACCCAAAACACCCCAAAGACCCAAAACACCCCAAAGACCCAAAACACCCCGAAGACCCAAAATACCCCGAAGACCCAAAACATCCCGAATACCCAAAATACCCCAAAGACCCAAAACATCCCGAATACCCAAAAGACTGAGAGGACCCAAAACACCCCAAAGACCCAAAATACCCTTGAAGGCGATGAGGCTCATAAAAACCCTGAAGACCCAAATGGCTCCGAAGACCCAAAAGACCCAAAAGACCCAAAATACCCTGAAGACCCAAAATACCCGAAGACCCAAAACACCCCAAAGACCCAAAACACCCGAAGACCCAAAACACCCTGAAGACCCAAAACACCCCAAAGACCCAAAACACCCCGAAGACCCAAAACACCCCCGAAGACCAAACATACCCTGAAGACCCAAAACACACTGAAGACAACAAAGACCCTTAAATACCACATACCATGGGGGAGAGGGAGGGGGGAGGGGGGAGGGAGAGGAGGGGGAGGGGAGGGGAGGGGGAGGGGGAGGGGGGACTGGAGGGGGAGGGGGAGGGGAAGTGGGGAGGGGGAGGGAGGGGGGGAGTGGAGGGGGAGGGGGAGGGGAAGGGGGGAGGGGGAAGGAGGGGGAGGGGGAGGGGAGGGGAGGGGGGAGGGGAGCGGGAGGGGGGAGGGGAGGGGGGAGGGGAGGGGGAGGCGGGAACGGCTAGCTTGGCAAGCGATAGCAGGCTTTTTATTTTTATTTTACTGGAGGGGGAGGGGGAGGGGAAGTGGGGAGGGGGAGGGAGGGGGGAGTGGAGGGGGAGGGGGAGGGGAAGGGGGAGGGGGAGGGAGGGGGAGGGGGAGGAGGGGGAGGGGGAGGGGGAGGGGAGGGGGAGGGGGAGGGGAGCGGGAGGGGGGAGGGGAGGGGAGGGGGGAGGGGAGGGGGAGGCGGGAACGGCTAGCTTGGCAAGCGATAGCAGGCTTTTTACTTTTATTTTTACCTCAATGAGGGCTACACATATAGTCTGTGCTTGGAGCCTTCAAGTTCAACATAAAGTTTTTTTATGAAAAATAATGCAGATGTATAAAAATCCACCAATGCAAGTTCAGAAATGAATGCAGATCCTATACTTTGCGATACAAACGCAATTCCCGCCATTTCCACTCACGATCGAGGCCTCCACAGTGACAGCGCCTCTTCTTCCTCCTACAACTTCGTCTCACTTCTTTCACTCAAAATGCACGAAATTCTGCCGCATGAAATTATGTAGAGGCCTCGTCGGGGGGATATAAGGTAGATAAGGAAGGCGTTGTAACAGCAGAATCAAAATAAAAGTGGAAGAACATAAGGAAATGGGAGCTATTCTGGACCCACAGCCAAATCCGACAAACCATTGCAATACACCCCGAACGTCTAGCGCCGCCACAAACTACACCATGGATTTGCAGCTGGCGCGGTTTTTTTAAACCATTGATATTAAAATAAAACGTAGCCTAAAACCACCGGGATTTTATGCTGATTCCGAATCTGTGTCTAAAACTTTTCTCCGATGTGTAGTTCTTGAGTTATAAGCGGACATCCAGACAGACACACACACACACACACACACACACACACACACACACACACACACACACACACACACACACTCCTCCTTTATATATAGAGATTTAACATTGTGATATGAAAGTAGTTTTCATATTTGTTGTAAATGTAGTTTAAACTCGTGGTTATGCGTTAGAGCGGTGTATTTTTGTTAGCAGCGTCGTCTTCAATGTTCATATTTTTTTTTTCTATTAAAGACATATTCTGTCATTTTAAAACCACCAAAGTGTGTATTAGGTTTCACCGTTTCATAAAATGTATCGTTTGATATGTATAATGCTTTAAAACTGTTATTTTTATTTTTATTTTTTTTACCTGAGAAGAGATATCAACATTTAGCTCAGCAAATGTCATTTGCGGTGTCAGTATTTGATGAACTTATAAAGACTTAGTTCCAGATTTGTCAATGGCTGAGGTATATTAACAAACGAATAAAACAGTTTTGGCAAAATTCCAACTTTTAAAAAAAAGATCGCATATTCCCCCAGGGTTGTGGGCGGCTGAAGAAGAAGAAACCTCACATGGGCTTCCCAGACCAAATAAATAATTCTGGTTCTGGCTCTGCGATTTTCAGGTTTATTACTCCCGCCAGGGAGTAACGCATTCGATCGTGTCCGTCCGTGTGTGTGTGTGTTCGTATGTTCGTGTGTTCGTGAACAAGATATCTGGAAAAGTTCTGAACGGATTTGGATGAAAGTTGGTGGGATGATTGCCCTTGGGATAAGGAAGAATTGATTAGTTTTTGGTGAAGCTCAGGCTATTATTCCGGATCCAGGAATTTTTTTGGGAAATTTTTTTGGGAAAGATTTTTTCTGTTTTACTGCATTAAAGCTTTTATTCTTATTCTTAAATGATGATTTTCTCCTCCAATTCCGAGATATATCAAAATAAATTCTCTGACAGTTAGGGCCTACTTTCTTTTTCATTTATTGTTTTGGGGAGAGGGGATTTTAAACAAAACGTATTATTCCAACTAAACCCACGGCGGAAGTATGCGCTCTACTGAGTGGTGTTCTAGTTATATATGAATACATAGAGATAATGGTGAGATTTGAAACTGCTAGCCTGAAGTTTAATTCATTTAGATTTTAATGAAGGTGGGATGTGAATTAATGGATACACTTAGGAAGCAAATAAATGGGACAACAAATGACTATTTAATTCAAAATAATATGGGGACAGCTGGACGAATCACAAAGAGCGAGGCTTTCAGGTGCAATACTTCAAGGTAATCATGCACAAATAATAGAGATGGCTGGTGCAGTATATTTCGAGCGTTCAAGTCTCTGCACTTTCCTTGATGAAATGAATTTTGTTTCTCGGCTCATTCTCCCCCTTGCACCTCAACATTTTGCATTTGCTTTCACTCTCCGATGGTTTCTGCCTTTTCTGTGAGCTTTGCGTCATTATTCACATCAGCGAAGCAGACTTAAATGACAGGGATTTTTTTATGCATCTTTCATTTGCAGTTTTGGTCATCGTCGTTCACATGCGGCTCATGGCTGCGGGTTAGCATAAGGTTAGAACCGAAATTTGGAACTTGGCCAGCAACTTGTAGTACCAGCTATAGCTTGCTTAGTCTTCATGAAGGAAACTGTGGGATGTTCAATGTCCACCAACTAATGCTGGCAGATGGGACTCAATTTGATGTCCATCCGAAGGAGGGCAAACGCACTGATGGATCGCCCTGCCCGCGAAACACCAGGATGAGAGTTTATAGCTGGGCCAAGATTCAATGCCTAGTATGCTCCAGGCCTGGGGTTCTAAACCTGGGGTATCCATACCCCTTGGGGGTATAAGGACCACAATCTGGGGGTATGGGACTCGTAATAAATAATAATAATAAATTGTAATAAATTCAATGAAATATCAACTTTAAATATATAATAAATATATATTTAAATATAAATATATATATATTTCAAAATAAATTATATTTGTACAATTCTATTTCAAACAAATATAAATTCAATTTTCTAATAAAATTCGAATAAATCAACTATACACCCCGGGCATATGCATGCGATTACAATTTGGTGTGAGCAGATAGCAGCTTACCCTAGCTTGGCGAAGAGGGCAATGAATGTGTTGGTTGCCTTCACAACTACGTATCTCTGTGAAACAGGTTTCTCTGCATTGTTGAACCTGAAATCAAAGTGGAGAAATCGACTTGATGTGTCCGATGATATGCGAATGGCGTTGTCACAAACTGTGCCCCGATTCCATATTCTGATTGCACGAAAACAGCAGCAACAATCTCACTAGATTAGTAAAACGGCTTGCATAAAACCTGCATGTTTTAGTTTAGTTTAGTTTGTTTTGTTTCTTTGTTAACAAGCAAAGAAATAAATAGGGATGAATCCAAATGATTTTCTTTCCTGTTCTGTTCCTAATTATCCATATGTAAAACGAAGCTATTGAGATATTTTGAAGTCACACTGGAACCTAATGGGACTGGTAATCAGGCGCGGATCCCCGAACTTGGCCCATTTTCTGGGTAATAAGTTACCAATTTTCATCCAAAAAAATAGGTAATTAAAGTAAAAACACCCCTCAGAATGCACCACAGAGCACCTAGAAATCAAAAACATTCCAGAGGGACATGTCCCCAGTCCCCCCTAGCTATGCGCACCTTTGGTGTGCCTTGGTCAGTCAACAGTCTGGCGAAGGGGGTATGGGGACATCATGGGCAATCCGTTGGGGGTCTTGACAGGGAAAAAGGTTAAGAACCCCTGCTCTAGGCTATCCTGCCGGCCATGCAGCTTTGGTTAAAGAGTGACTCAGAAGCATTTGAGCTTCGTAAACGTTCTCTTTCTTTCAAATAGTCATTTCTTTCTTTCCCTTACAGTTTATGATTGTGAAGACATTTGTCATTGGACTAACAAAGAAAGGTTTCCTGTTGTGGAGGAGTTCTCTGCTTCAATCGTTGAAGGCCAGCAAGGTACGAATTACGTACGAAGGAAACTCCAAGCATTATTTACGTACGAATGAAACTCCATCTGCTGCAAATTACATTCGTCATTCGGTGAATACATTTTGAAGTGAAGGTTTGGTATGCGTAGGAGTGATGAGAGGCCTTCAGATTTCCATCTGTACTTCACATGAACAGGGAATCCTTCAGTAGAATACTCATAAAGGTCCTCAGGTGGTGTTCATAAGAGCTTCAGTTTGCCCAGGCAGTTTCAGCATGTGAAAAAGAAATGAGAGTAGGACTGTGTGGGATTGTTGCCTTCATTGAAGATAACGAGCATACTCTTGACCAGCTCTATCTGAGTAATAAGACAAACTTTAGAGAGATTAGTTTTGCTAATAATCGGAACTGCAGGTTTTTGGGCTCTGAAAATCCATAGCATCTTCATAAAAAAGTTGTGTGGCGTGCTGTTTACATATGTGTCAAAGGGCAGTATTTGTTTTTGAGGGAGATGATCATCAAAACATCAAAACCTAAGATGTAGAAAATGCATGATGTAAATCGAGTTCTAAGCCCAAATCTCTGTTGCGGAGTTTTTGTTGTTTTCATAAGTTGGAACGGAGCCCTCCTAGGTCTTAATGTATCCATCTTTGTGTGTGTGTGTGTGTGTGTGTGTGTGTGTGTGTGTGTGTATGTGTGTATTTATGGGTTTGTGCATGCAAGTTGTTGTTGCTGCTATCCCCATATGTAGGTGGGCCTCAAGAGATGGAAAAGAGATCTACCGGGTCACAAAACAACAAGGGCACCAATAGACAACTACAAGCTTGATGAAATAGTACTTTAACTCCTTTTACTAACACACAGACCTACCTTGGTATTAAGTTGGACAGGGCTATTCCTTTGCAAAACCATGCTAGGGATGTGGCTGGAAAAACGGCAGCAAGTATCCACCTGCTAAGGAAACTAGCAAGTCACAACTGGGATGCAGGTTTCATAACGATACGCTCCACCATACTAACACTGGAGCCTGCTCCAACAGAGCACTGTGTTACTGCTTGGGGTAGAAGTATGCACACAAGGAAAGTAGGTGTCCAGCTAAATTCTGCCTTAAGAGTTATCAATGGCTGCCTCAGACCGACACCCACTCACCACCTACCTGTCCTCGCTGGCATTCCACCTCACCAACGAAGGTGAGAAGCAGCAACCAGACATGCTGCACTTAAAGCTTCTGAGTCTGAAGTTCATCCCCTCTACAACAAGATTTACGAACCACTGCAAACTCAACGACTCAAGAGTTGGAAACCTTCAGCAAGGCAGCCCAGTCTTACATCGAGGTCAACAGCTCAGAGAGCACACAACAGTGGCCCCTCTCAAAGTTTAAAATGAGGCAACCTGAATCTGAATGGAGACTGCAGCATCTACCACCTATTTCCACTTCTCCAGCTGGCTGCAGACTACCAAGGAAGAAGTAGTGCCACCTGAATAGACAGCCTACAGACAATGGATGCTTTAAGGCTTGCATGTATACCTGGAACCTGGATGACAGCAAGCTGTGATTGTGGAAAGCCCCAAACTGTAGGACAATTGGTGGAGGAGTGTCCCATGCACTCAGTTTGTAGGAGGTTGGAATGCTTTTGCACAGCTTGATCAGCAGGCCCGATAATGGTTGAGATCTTCTGGTTTTACATCTTGAATGACTGACGATCAGACCACATGAAAGAAGAAGAAAAATTAATGTTGATGAATGGACATCCAGTGATCACCACCATCATTCAGACATATCCTTAAACCGCTGCAGCAAATGGAGCAAATGTGGAGGAGTTTTATGATTAGTTGCAGGAACAACATAATGTATGTTGACGATACTACTCTGTTGCCAGAAAGTAACGAGGACTTGATTAAACTGCTGCAGAGAGTAATGAAGGAAAGTGAAAAAGATGGTCTTTATTTAAACCTAAAATGGACTAAAACATTGTCAACTGAGAAAAACGACATGTTCAGATTGGGAGACCATCGTGTGGAAATAGTGGAAAGTTTAATCTTCTTGGGTTCTACGATTGAAGTGAGTGGAGAATGTAGAGGAGAAATTAATAGACTGTCAGCATTGTGGAGAAAAGTGATAGCGGGATTGACAAATACCTGGAAAGACAAAGATGTGATGAACTTCCAGACTCAGAACGATCTCTCAGACTAAGAATTGGTGCTCAACAACCCAAAACACACTGCCAACGCAACCAAGGAGTTCATCAAAAGTGGAAGGTTTTAGACTGGCCAAGTCAATCTCCTGATTTAAATCCAAAGGAGCATGCATTTCACTTGCTGAAGAGGAAGCTAAAGTCAGCACCCCCTTCCCCCCAAAACAAACAACAACTGAAAATGGATGCAGTAAACGCTTAGCAAAGCATATCAAAGGAAGATATCAAAGGTTTGGTGATTTTGATGGGCCACAAGCTCGATGCAGTTATTGCATGCAAGGAATATGTAACCAAATACTAACTGGTATAGAACTTTAATTTATTTTAAGAGGGTTTGACATTAATCTGTTCCAATACTCATGCTTACCTAAAATGGGGACTGAACATTAAAAGTGCAAATGTTTTACAATGGTAAAACATATATGCAGAGATATACCAAGAAATAAGAGTTGAATTTTTCAACTCTTGTCTCATATTCATCTTTTTATCTTAAATCCAAATTTCTTGAGTATATAAACAACAATAACAAATTTAGCTTCACTGTTCCAATACTTATGGAGGGCACTGTACACAGTGATTATACACAGATTATTCCTATCACATACACAGATATTATATATCTATATATCCGCTTCGTGCTGTTGCGAAGATTCAGGACGATGTCGCGATTGTTGTGCTGCTCTCCGACCATGAGAACTGCAACGTCATTGTTGACTGGCCCTCCCCTTCCCTCCCCCTTCCCCCTCCCCTCCCCTCCCCCTCCACCCTACCCCCTCCCTTTTCCCCCTTCCCCTCCCCTCCCTCCCCTCCCCCCTCCCCCCTCCCACCCCTCTCCTCTCCCATCCCTCCCCCTCCCCCCTCACCTCCCCTCCCCCCTCCCCCTCCCCCCTCTCCTCCCCTCCCCCATCCCTCCCCCTCCCCCCTCACCTCCCCTCCCCCCTCCCCCTCCCCCCTCTCCTCCCCTCCCCCCTCCCCTCCCCCTTCCCCTCCCCCTTCCCCCTCCCCCCTCCGTCCTCCCCTCCCCCTCCCTTCACCCTACCCCCTCCCTTTTCCCCTTCCCCCCTACCCCTTCCCCTCCCCCTGCCCCTTCCCCTCCCCCATCCCCTCCCCTGCCCTCCCCCTCCCCTCCCCTCCCCCTCCCCCTCCCCCCTCCCACCCCTCTCCTCTCCTCTCCCCCCTCCCCCTCCCCCTCCCCACCCCCCTCTTCTCCCTCACGTTTATACACTGAAGGCTGGGTACTTCCCCCCCCCCCTCTTCTCCCCTCCCCCCCCCTCTCCTCCCCTCCCCCCCCTCTCCTCCCCTCCCCCCCCTCCCCCCCTCTCCTCCCCTCCCCCCCGTTCCCCTCCCCTCCTCTTCCCCCTCCCCTCCCCTCCCGGCAATGCCGGGTACTTCTGCTAGTATGTATATAAATCTATATATGTATTATACATATTATATTCAAACATATTGTACATATCACACACACACACACACACACACACACACACACACACACACACACACACACACACACACACACGCTAACGAAGGTGGATGCTTTGAGACCTGGGAGATACCTGTTCCACCTTTTGAAACCCGCATATGGAGATAACAACTAACGATACACAGAAAAGCTAACATCTGTGCCAAGTTTCGCTGCTGGAGGAGGATTCACTCATAGTTGGAGGAAAAAAGCTTTGAATATAATTATGCAAATCTGGTATATTAAACAGCTTTCTCGATGTTGATTTTACACATTTGAACATAAACTTCCAAGGAAAAACGGAACTGCAACATTGCCTGAAGCAGATATTATTCTTTTTGAGGTAGACTTCAGTTTTTGTTAAAAAAAATTTTTTTAAAGAGCTCCTTTTTGGAACAGTATTCACGAAATGAAAGTAATTTTTATCAATCACATCATTTGATAGGTGGAGGGGGTTGAATAAACTTTCCCACAACTTTGAAGCAATCATCCTGCACCATCAAAACAATACAGGTGTTCTTTCTGTTTCTGTGTAGTTTCCTGCCAATGCCCAACATTCTTCCCAGGAGCAGTTGCGATTCCCAAATGATGTTATTGGAATTATTATGCTGAAAATTTTGGAAAGGGATGTGTAAGTGATGCAATTTTAAAGAGAGACCCGCATATTGTGGATGTTTAATGAACATCCGAGACCTGAAGGCGTACTGACTAATAGTG